>NC_135534.1:211103741-211409575 GCF_045843805.1 Urocitellus parryii | reverse complement strand
TAGAAGAGTCACACAAAAAAACCCACGGTTGCTGCACTAGTTACAGTATTTAGAAAGGTATATGCCAAAAAAAGTACATGACCTGCCAGGCCGCCACACAAAAGGCGACGGCAAATTTATTCAACTACAAGACTAACGTTTTAAAAAAGTTTTTCCTGCATTTTATTCTAAAATCACTTTGTTCTCTTTTTACAGTTGATAGTTTATTTTCAGGTGGTGAGTAGAAACCACACCAGGTTCAGCACCGTTGTCTGTGTTGTGTTTATTCTTTGTCTGTCCTTGTGTTCGATAAGGGTAGGAAGCAAATCAGCTGACTCGACGTCATCGCAGGTGGCTTCAGATCATCAGAGGGGGCCAGCCTCAAGGCCTGGCTGGGCGGGTGCAGGTCCATCTGCACCAACTGCTTCCTCACAAAGAAGCGCCAGTTAGAGTTTTGATACATAGGACTAGATATAGGATTTCTTTAAAAAGCAGACCCACGTTTTCTGCCTGACCTCGTCCAGGCTGTGACAGAAGGGAGGGTTCTCCCTGCGGCACCTGGGAGCAGGCACCAGCCACATAGGGAGAGGGTAGGCAGGTCTAACGGAGCAGCTGTGGGTGATGGCGGTTTGGGCGGGTGCCACACAGGAGTCTGGGCTGGACTGGAGAAAAAAACCAACCCAGTGGTGGAGTGAGGACCTCAGAGATCAGAGGAAGAAACGAGGAACGTCGCAAAGACAAACCACCACGGGGAACTCACAAGGTCACGCCATGTGGAGCCCCAGCGTCTTGTGAGGCACACAGTCCAAAGTGTGCCCCAGCCTGAGCAACAGGCCAGGTTGCCCCAGGTCTGGAGCACTGCTGGGGGGTCTGCACCCCTGGTCCCTCTGCATCGCCTCCTAACTGCAGTCCATCAGAATCTGATCTCCAGCCTCCCGCTGGCCCTGCTGCATCTCATAGGGGGTCAGTGGCAGCCGCGGAGCTGGTGTCTGGCAGACCGTTCTCCTGGGCCTCCTGAGAGGCACTGGCCTGCCGCTGGGCCAGGGCTGCACTCGAGTGCCGGCACTTGGGGGAGCCACAGCGGCAGCTGAAGAGCTTGCCCTTGATGTCCCAGAAGCGTTCCCCGTAGTCAAACCTGGGGGAGCAGAACTCAGCACCTCTACAGCCAGACCCAGGTGGTCAGGCAGGCTGCCCTCCCCAGACTGTCCCATCCAGGCTCTGATGGTCAGAGAGCACCCCACTCTGGCAGCACATGCGTGACCAGGAAGCAATGCCCACACCCGCCCCTCCTGCTGCACCTGGGAGACCCTACGTACCCCAGCTGTTCTCCAGCCTGGATCAGGCGGGTGCTGAAGAAGGCGATCCTGGGAAACCGCAGGTCCTGGTGAGACATGAAGACGCGAACGGGCACGAGGTTGGGCTCGCAGTGGTGGTTTATGAACCGGCTGACGTTCCCGTAGAACCGTGCGTCAATGCAGTATACCTCGCCATCCTAGGGGCGAGAAAGCAAGATAGTCGCGGAGGCCGCAGCCCAGCAGTGGCGCCCAGGAGTGCCCTCAGCCCCAGGACACTCAAGGGATCTTCTCCTGAGGGCTATGGCAACAACGCAGAGACGTGGAAGGGCAGGGCAGGGCAGGGCAGGGCCTCTGTATAGACCTATGCCAGGACACAGAAAGAGGGCTTCTTGCTAACTTGAGGGCAGAGAGGACCAGGGCTCCAGGCAGCCCACAGACTCATCTGGCATCACAGTAGGACGGAGACTGGGTGAACCGCACCGACCCAGGAGCCCTTCAGATGCAGAGTTTTCCACCTAGGGATCCAGACTGAGAGATGCTGCTGCTGCCTAAACAGAGGCTGCATAGTGAGGAACACAGGAGACCCAGGTCAACAGCAGCAAGGGCCCAGGCACTGTCCTATAGGATTGCATGGAGCTGCCCAGGCTGGACAGACCCCAGGTGCTTCCAGGAGAGGCTGTGACCACCCTTGCTGTGTACCCAGCCTGCACCACCAGAACACGACAGCCTGAACAGCTGAGCTTGTGGTACGGACACCACACAGCAGAGGAGCATCAGCATGTCAGGGAACAGCCAGCTCAGAAGAGCACAACCAGGAGGAGATGTGCTGAGGAGACATGTGCACAGACCCGAGTCCTGTGGAGGAGAGGGTTGGTGCCAGAGGTTTGCTCCTGGCCTCCTGGTCACATCTGCATTAGCATTCATGGGAGGCCCAATGGCACTCACAGAGGCTAAGAGGCCCAAACCCACATCAACCACAGGGAAGCACAGGGCAGGAGACAGCTCCCCAGTGTTTTAACACTGGGATGAGGTGAAGCCTGGATTCCAGGACAGTCAGAGTTGTGGACACAGACTAGTTCCCCACAAGAACAGATGCCCTCAGAGGCCACGGTGGGAGCAACCACCAAAACAAAAGACACAGCAACCCATGACCTGGGCCTGCCCCAAGAGGCTCAGGCATGCACTCCATGGGACACCAGGAGGAGGACAGCCTGATGTGATCTACCCCAGGGGAACTAGACCCTGCCCTGGGGTGGGTGTCCCTGTGCAGAGGTGACAGCTGCCCACAACCAGGAGAACCAGGGTGCTCCCAGTACAAGACAACTCAGGAAGCAGAGGTCTCAGAAGAGAAGCAAATGATAAAAAGAATCAGGCGTGGATTCTAATCAAAATCCACCACTGTTAACTGGCCACCGAGCAGGCCACCAGCTTCAGGGACCCTCTGGTGACGGTGAATGTCAAACCAAGTGTCTCTTCACAGTCAGTCACCTCAATGCCTTCTGTAAAGCCAGCAAGAGCCAACCTCAATCCCGATGCCCTGGGTGAAAAGGCTGAGAGCTGCATGTCCCGTCCTGACAGCACGCTGACCCTGTGGTGCAGGACAGGCAGAGAGGGTGACAGAGACACAGAGAGACACACACACACACACACACACACACACACACACACACACTGTACCACTCCTTGTGTGAGAAGGACTGTGCCTGCACTGTCACAGTTCTACAAATGGTTACTGGTAGCAGAGGACAGCTGCTGTGGTCAGAATATCTCCATGTCCTTCACACTGCCCAAGAACATGTCGGGAGGTGGCCAGGTCCTGAGGCAGCCCTGGAGGGACCACACCCGAGGAAAGGGGCTCCAGAGCTGCTGCCTCTCTGCACAGGGAAACAACAAGTGGGGGTGCTGATGAGGCACCAGGCCATGGCCCTCACCAGATGCCAAGTACTGCACCAGAGCCCCTGTGGTCTCTGAGCTCCCAGACTCAGGCAGCAGGCACAGGAGTACTAAGGACATGGACAGAAGCAACATACTACTCTAATTTTAAAGTATGAAATCTTCTGTGAGATTAAAAATCATAATTCCAAAACATAAATGAACCGAAATGAAATCTCACTGGTGACAACCACCGAGAAGCGAAACACAATACTTCATGTGTCCTGAGTGGAGGGTACCCAAAGGCCCCACCACAGAGGTAGCCAGCACATCCAACAGTCATCTGTGCCTACTGCCACTGGATGCCAATGAGGACCTAAAACCAGAATTCCCAGCAAACAAGATTTTCACAAGGATGAAATCAAACCAGCTGGGTAAAAGCCCTGCCTCAAAACATGGACTGGAAACATCGCTGAGAACCAGCAAAACCCCGGTTCCTTCATCGCTGGCCTCTGAATAGAGGGTCTAGCAATGCACCCTAACAGCAATGGGTCTGAAAGTCATTCTCCAGAAAGGAAGGCGACGCCCTGGGCAAAGGGCTGGCTCCAGGTGTAGATGGGCTGGACGGAGCAGCCTGGTGGGTGCCAGAAAGCAGGAGCACAGGAGACAAAGAATGGCTGTAACTGGTCAGAGCACACTGAGCAGAGAAAATCCACAGTCCACAGGGCCACTCGACCCAGACGAAATAAAAAGACCAAACTTGCTTTGCAACCCGTAGTTTTTATGCCACCTCCTTACCTTGGAACAGGCAGCTAAATGGCCAGTGTGAGGCTTCCTGCCCCCTCCCACTAGGGTGACTCGGAAGCTAAGGTTTGTTTTTTTATAAAGAAGCATTTCATTTAACAAATGTACAAGGGGTGACATGACAGAAGCCCCATGAAACACAGCTCAGAATCTCCATGGTACAGAGACGTCAGGTGGAAGGGGAAGGGGAGGACCATTCCCATCCAGAGGACAGGAATCGGGTGCCACAAACTTCCTTCCAGGACCCGCTGAAGTGAGGAAGATGTGGATGGGCAGAGGCGGCAAGGGCAAGATGGTGAGTGAAGTCATCAGGGCAGGGCCAGGCCAAAGGAGCATGGAGAGGGTCTTCCAAAGAGGTCAACTTCCTGCTTGGCATAAGTGCTCGTGGACACAAGCAGGGGACCCAATAGAGAAACTAAAGCAGATGTGTGGACACAGGGAACACCAATGAATAGCCAGGGGAACGGGGACAGGAGAGGAGTTGATGAAAGAAGGAAATTCCAGAGACCATAAAAAGAACAGGCCAAAACTCCCCCATTGGACTCCCAGCTTGGGGGTCCCTTCTCTTTGGAGAAGTCTGTCACTGGTGCTTTTTGAATAAACCTTCTGCTTGTTTGCTATCTCTGTGGCTTGTTCTTCAATTCTTTGCTGAACAGAAACAATGAACCCAGCCCCCTAGACGGAAACAGAAGAACACAGTACCTCTGACAAACTGCCACTGAACTCCAGCCCATCCTCCCAGTTGGCAGGAAGCACTGGGGCAGGGACCAAGGGAGCCGGCACACATGTGTGAGACCTGGCAGGGCACAGCATGGTCATGGGACAGCCCTCTCCTTGTTGAAGAGCAGCTGCCTCTGCACAGATGCCTGGCTGGTGCTCACCACTGACCACACTGCTGGGACTCGCTTTCGCCCACTGGAAACACAGGGTGCCCATCTGCACACCCATCGCCCAGCCGCCAGAGGGGAAGGTGCTTCCCGCAGGACTGGAGCCCAGGCGGGGTCCCCTGGTTGTTGCTCTCTTTTGGTGCTTCTGTCCAGAACTACAGGCCCAGAGATGACACACAGAGCTTTAAAGCAACCCTCCTCTCACCCCAGGAACTGCCCCACTCTGCACCAAGCATCTCCAGGCTTCAGTGGCATCCATGGTAGCCCACAGCACACTCTCACATCTGAAAAGAATCTCCAGTGAGCTCAGAACCCCAGAGACACCCCCAAAGGACAGCAAGCTGGTGTGCATAGCCCTTGGAGCACACAATGGCCACCCATCAGCATGTAGCTCATAGACCTTCAGAGGCAGAGGTGCACGATGCAGGTCTCCCAGAGACCAAGGGCCACTCTTGAGCCTCAGGTCCCGGTGTTGAAGCTAGCAGCCCTTCCAGACCTGCCTAGCCCAATCAGCTAGAGTCCCTCCCACAACAGAGACAGTGAGGGCCACGCCCTCCTTCACACATTCCTACTGTAGAGGCTTCTGTTGCCAGTCTCAAGGAGGTCTTCAACAGGGTCCTCAGACACTGGTGCAGCTCTTCCTAAGTTTATCTGGTCAAGAAACCCTCCAGCTAGGTCTGTGGCAGATAAGCCACAGAAGGCAGCTTAGGGCCCATACCCCCAGGGCCCTGTGAACAGGGTAAAGCTGGAGCAAAGGCCCAAAGCAGGTGAGAAGGGGCACAGGTGGGGCAGGATCTAGGCAGGGCACTTGAGATGCTGACACACTCGGGCCCTGAGACAGTGGTGCTCAGGTGGACACAGTGGGGTCTGCTCCCAGCGGAGCAGGGGCCTGGGAGGCACTGGTGTGCTCAGGGGTCAGAAGATGCAAAGAGACCTCACAACCCAAGAAGACAAGCAGTCCAACCCAAACAGGCCACATGTTTAAAGCTACTTCACAAAAATAAGATCTAAGAACATCTAATAAGCACAGGAAAATGTGTTCAATACTGTCAACCACCCAGGAAATGCAAATTAAAACGACAATGCCTAGAACTCTCCTCTGTTGCTGGTGGGAACACAAGTGGAATAACCACCTTGGAAAACCAGCAGTTTCTTTTAAGGTAAAATGTACTTTTACCACATGACCTGGTGACTCCACTCCCAGGTGTTTACCAAGAGAAATGAAAACTCACACCCTGGATGGCTTCAATTCACAGCAGGTAGTTCCCAACAGAGAGCTGGAAACAACGGGGCCATGTGCAAGCACAAGCTGCTGAGTCAGAGAAGCAGGCAGCCACTGTGGTGTGGCTGGCATGACACAGGCAGACACAGACCCCTCACTGGACATCCTAACGCAGGAAAAGCTCACCTTCAGGGAAGGCGGGCAGGGTGAGCAGTTGTGGGGACTCAGGTGGTGGACATCTCCTCTTGGCTGTGGCTGTACCAGCATGTGCACTTAGTACAGCTGAAACAGACTTAAAAGGTAACCCAAAGGGAAAAGCAAAAATCCATTTGATTAAGGGAAGCTCCACAGAAGACCCAACATCAGACCACAGAAACCCAGGGTGCACCAGAGTTGCCTGAGCCACTCGAAGGGATTCAGTGTGCTTGTGAGCCAGCAAAATGGTGAATCCCTCAACAGCTCCCAGCACAGTTCCTCAGCTCGGCATACCCCCAGTGAATCCCACGGGAGTTTCAAGCTGATTTCAAAACCTACATGAAATGATGAAGACCAAGGCCCTCGTCGAGGGCTCCAGTACATGTGGAAATCAGTACCTGAGACTTGGGTGGGCAAGCCCAGGCACTGGGGACACTTGAGCTGTGGTAACAGTCACTACAGCAGGGAGGGTGGTCTCCCAGCCAGGGTGCAAGAGACAGGCATCCAGGCGGAAAATAAAACCTGAGCTGACCAAGTCCATGGGGCATGGACCCAAATGTGAGGGCTCAAGTGTGACTTCCAGACCCACTTGGGTTCACATTCTAACTAGGGTATCACAAAAGCCAAACAGGCATACAGGAGAAGACTGGTAAGTCAGACCCCAATAGGAACAAGGACCAAACTTGCTGAGGGCATAGCAAGGAGGCAAGAAAGCCACACAGGAAGGAGGCCTGTGGCACCCAGAAGAGACACAGCGTCCACCAGGACAGGCACCACCAATCAACAGAAGGAGCACTAGCCACAGTTCCCAGGAGAAGTCCCCTATAAGTCACATTACCCATGGCACCGGACGCCTGCCAGCAGCACACAAGCTGCCCTCGCTCAGGCCTGGCATCCCTGCACACGCAGACATCAGAGAGCCAGAACCCCAGTACCCAGCCTCTCTAGGGGAGCATGTTGTTCCACGGTGCTGGACCTCCCAGGAGAGGACTGTGGGGACCACAACCTAGGGTCGAGGGTAGCTGTGGAGACACTCATTTGCAGGGACTATACTGTTTCTGTGGTCTGGTGGCTACTGTCAAAGGTGAGAAAACCTCACGTCCCCAACGACCGGTGCTGGCTCGGCATCTCCGGAGTGTTCTAGGAGACCACTTCCAGACTCAGGAGCTCCGGGAGGAGCAAGTCAAAGGCTCAACCAGCAAAGTGCTCCAGCACTTTGAGCCATTTGAAGGGATGTAGTGGGTTTGTGAGCCAGCAAAACGGCGGAGGCCTCGACAGTCCCCAGCACAGTTCCTCAGCTCGGCATACCCCCAGTGAACGAGGGATGCGCCTGCTGGCATTCTGGCCCAGGCCTTCCATCTACAGTGCAGTTCCCTTCTGTCCCTCTGCCTGTCAAGCACATGGCCCCTCCATCTCAGGCTCTAGAGGTGCAGTGGGGTGTGAGGAGAGTGGCCTGCAGCATGAGCTGGGCTCCCCCTCAGGAGTTCATTCCCTGTCCAGGGCTCAGCAGGTCTGTCTCCAGGGCCAGCGGCACAGAACCAGAGCTCACACCCACATTTCAGGGTTGCAGCCAGCTCCTCATGCCCAGCCCCTCACAGCACATCACCTTGTTGTCTAGGTCGAAGAGGTAAGAGTCTTCTTCCCGAACATCGGCTTCCGAATCTGAGATCAGCTCCCCGACATACCTGCAATGAAGAGAGGGGACAGTGCGCCCACGGCCCCATGAACAAGCTTCTGTGGTCATTCCTGAGGCAGAGCATGACTACAGGCAAAGAGTGTGGGCAATGACCAGTGGCAGACAGTGAGCTGCTGCTTGGAAGGCGAGTGTGACCAGGGCTTCTGCTGCAACCCACTCCCAAGCGACTGGATGCGCCTGCTCTGAGAGTTTTTCCTGGAGTACAGACATGCAGGTGTCCCAGAAATGACTCATGTAGCCAGCAGACTTGAGTGACCCCGGACCCACTTACTCGCAGACAAAGGTGCCCAATGGGATGTCCTGCAGGGACCGCACGCCCCAGCCCATGTCCTGTGTCCGATAGAGCTGGAGCCTTGCCCTGGAAAACAGGGAGAGGGGAGATGGACATGTGCCCTGCACTCAAACTCAGCTCAGCAAGTTCTGCAGTGAATGGCAGGAGTAGATGAAGAGGAAAGCCCTGGTTTCTTATCTGAGAACCATACAGCTCTGCATATGGCCGGCAGTAGCTCACACCCAGGAAGCTGGGAGCACAGATTGGGCCTATTGCCAAGGCGCGGAGTGCAGCGGCCCTGCCTGTGCGGCAACTTCCTCACTGTGGCTGCCTAGTCCTCTGGGTGGCGTGGGGATCAAAGATGCTCATGCATGAAAGCCCTACTTCCGGGGAACGGGATGCTATGCTGTTGGCCACCCAGGCAGTGGCATCAGAAGGAGCCAAGTAAGCTCCTCAGAGTCTTGGGCACTGAAGCAGACCATGCTTGGGGAGTCTCCCCCAGTTTTGAGGACCCCTCAGAGCCACACACATCCTGTTGGCCCATTCATGGGTCCAGGGGAAATGGCAGGACTGTGCTGTCCCTGGAGGACAGAGAAGAGCAGGCTAGCCACCAGCACTCTGTCTGCACTCCAACACAGGCCACAGTTACTGATGTCAGACCCAAACCTGGGCAGGCTCGTAGAACAGAAGGCTTGAGTGACGAGGAAGAAGCCTGCAGACTAGCTGCCATCAGACGTCACCACTGGCTGCCACAGACACAGTGGGTGAGCACAGAAGGCAGCAAGAGTGCTGTTAGGATGAAGTCCGTCCCATTGAAGAAGGGCATGGGAACTCAGGCTGCATCACCGCCTCTGCCTTCAGCGCCATGCCCAACACCACCTTCCTCTCTAGCCGAGTCTGAGTGGTGCACGGCTGCCCATCACAGGCTGCACCCTTTCTAGAGCACAAGACATCACTCCACCCATACCCACACATTCTAGTCCAGGGTGACTAGGCACCCACAGGTCTCCCACCTGAGACCGTTCTGCACGACACGGTTGCGGCAGTTCCTCCAGCAGGAGCAGGCGTGGTTGCACTCGAAGATCAAGGGAGGCTCAGCCATGTTGAACTCTGGCAGGAGTCGGCCGTCCTATGGACAGACAGCAGCCATGAGGGCTTAGCGAATCAATTGCTTTTCTTTCCAAAAGGGTGGATACAAATGCATTTTTATAGAGTGTCCAGTGTGGCCTCAAATGGACATAAAACCCATGATTTCTAGTCAAACTCTGAAACACCTGCTGGGGAACATGGGGTAAAGCTCTACACCAAGGGTTTGGAGCAGAGCCCCGCCAGGAGCTGAGTGGCTGTGGAGGCTTCAAGGAGCTCACCTGGTCCCTGCTAGTCCACGGTCCTCCCTGCCCTCCTGCCTTCTCAGTCAGTCCAGGGCTACAGCATGGGGGTCCCCATTTCCTTTAGGTGGTTGGCACCTCCTGGACACTCCTGTACACTTGACCTTGCTGCTCTGAAAGTCCCTGCATCTAGGGACCCCACCACCTGCTCCCTTTCTACACCCCAAGCCAGACAAGGGTTGTGTACATGCCTGAGCCTTTGGAGTATTCTGAGCAGCTGCAACTACCCTTGGAGTACTTGCTGCTGCCATGCCCTGCAGGAACCACACCCCAGGACAAGATCTACTGGTACCTGCCAGCTCTGCCAGCCCTCTCTTGGTGACCTCCTGTCATTCAGAAAACACATTTCATGCTCCATAATTTCCTCCTCCTCTGAAGATCCCTTGGGAAAGACTCTGCTGTCCCCATTCTCAGCCTGCTGCTTCTTCACCCAACACTCCAGCCCCTCCCACCAGTGACCCCTGGACTCCCAAACCAAGCCTTCCACTATGTTCCTGAACTGCACCCTGGGCCTTTGAACTTTTCTCTTCTTAGCTTTTCCCTCAGGGTCCCTCACTGGGCTTTTCCTGCCAGCACCTGCCAGTCACTTCCAAGCCCAAGGCTGCCCTGGCCACCCTGCCCAGTGATGCTCCCTCCATCCAGCCCAGCCCCAGCCTGTACCATCCCTTTGTGTGTCTCACACCACTCACACTGGCAAGGACAAGGCAGAGCTCACCAGACATTGCAACAAAGGTTTCCTCCTGTGGCTGAGCCAGGCCAACTCCAGTTCCAGAAAAGCCCTCCTCCCAGCCTGTGGCCTCCTTCCGCCTATGCACACCAGCTCACCTCTGGCTCCCACTCCCCAAGTTGCTGGGACAGTCTTGGAACAGGAAGTGACGTGTTTTTGTGCCCCTCCTCCAGCAGAACTTACCCTGCAAGCACATCTGCAGCAAAGGAACAATCCTCACCTTATCATACCAGCAGCGCATGCTGAGCTGGCCACACATGCAGGTACTGGAGGAGCAGTCATCTATGCACACGCAGTACTGGGGATGAGAGTAGCAAGGCACCATCAGACACGGGCAGACTTGGCCCCCTACTCTTTCTCCCAGTATAGTCATGGTCACATGTGTTGCAAATTGTCAAAATTACCCTTTGTCTGATATAGTCTTTTTCAGGAGAGCCAGAAAGGACACTTGGGACACTAAGAAAGTCACTGAGTGCTTGAGGAGAGGAAGGGGAGGTCAATGAGGCACAGCCCCCAAGGAGTTAAAGGCCAGAATCCACAGGAAGACGAGTCAGGGCCCACAGTCTCTCACCTGAGGCCGAGAACCAACACCCCAGGAGGGTGGTGGGGCTACCCACAAACAAAGCCACAAGGACAGCCTTTGAGAAGGTCTGATTTCAGCCATAAAAGGAAAAGACTGCAAGTCACAACTACCTGGTGGCCTGCACAACCCCACAGACACTTGTTAGACTGCACCCTGCAGTGGGAGCTGGGGGCCAAGGGTGCCTCCAAGGCTCTGCATGGGACTCCTCTCCTTCCTGACCCAAGGACCAGGCAGCACCAGCACCCGGAGCAACCATGGGCTGGGGAATGCTTGGCCCTGCTCTGGACCAGCAAAGCCTAAGAGGCGGGCCCCGCGGCCTCCAGCGTAGGACTCAGGATCCTTTTTCTGGAAGAATCTTCTTCTGCCCTCCACCTCCTTTGTGGGAGGTAACTGATACAAAACTACCGCCATGCCACTGCAGCCCTCTGCTGAGAGTGGGAAGAAAACCCAGAGCCCAGGCTCCCGAGGCCCCCGCTCCTGGTCTGTCCAGTGTCCCTCCCCACCAACCTGCAAGTGAGTGATGTTCCTGTCGATGCTCATGGGGGAGGTCACGCAGTTCTGGGAGACATACTTGTAGTTGGTGGGGCAGGGCTCGCTGTCCACAGCGTTGACACAGGGGATGGGGATGCGCTCATAGCCTCGAGCAATGTCTCTGCCGGGGAAAGGGGGCCATCAGGAGCTCTGCCCAGCGGGGCCTGCACCCAAAGGTCAAAAGTGCCCACAGAGCTGCTGGCTCTGGGGCCTCCTCACCTGCTCACCGTCTTCTCGACAGGGGCGGGCCTGTCAGGGGCCGAGTCCCGCAGAGCCTTGCTGGTCTGCAGCGCGCTCCACACCTGCGAGTCAAGGCTCGCGCACTGCAGGGGTGTTTCTCCTTCCTTGTTTTTTAAGGTGACATCTGAATCCCGAGAAAGAAAGAGGCTAAAAGGAAAAACGTAAGCCAACAAAACATCCAAATCTGAATTTATAAGAGACAAAGATGAGATTTACCAAATGAGTCTACTGGCTAGGAACAGAGCAGGGTCCACCTTGCCACACCCTCCACACATACAGCCTAGGGCACCAGGCCTCACTCTGCCCCACACCCAGTGGTTGCAGGAAGGGTGTGCAAGAACTAGGATGGCCAGTGATTTTTATTTCAGATTTATCCGCAAGGATAAGGGGAGAGATGACGGGGAGAAGACTCTGTTCTGGCCCTGAGCAGGGTGGGCAGCCAGAGTGTGACCCCACTGATGGGGCCACAACCTCACCTTGGGCACAGCACTTCAAGTGAGGCAGCAGTCACACGTTCCCTCCTTCCCCCGAAGCAAAGACTCCACCCAGGACCCCACCAGAACAGGGTGTGTTTAAAGAGGGCCGTGGGCAGCCAATATAGGCTCTACTCACAGCTCTAGCCTCGTCTACAGGGAACCCTGCTCTTGGGATGGGACACCCAAAAGCCTCTGAGGGCCTCACTTGGAGAACAACTGTCCCCACACTGCTTCCTGGTAGGAGTGTTAGGTCTAAGATTCAGCCCAAGGTTCAAACTAAGAATTTGGGATTCTACAGGACAACACTCCCTAAGCCAGAAACATGCCACAGCTGATCTCAGAGGGGACTGGGAAATATGCTCCTTTTCCTGCAAGACCCCAAGGATACTTGTCCACCACCAAGAACAGAGGGCTGCACTGGTGTCAGACCTGGTATGGACATGACCACTGAGCAGCCCTCAGGGCTGAGGACAGCAACACACTTACACGACACAGTCGTAGCGATTCTCCCTGGCAGCGATGTGCAGGGGTGAGTCTCCGTGGATGTTCACAGCGTGCAGGTCACACTTGGCAGCCAGGAGTATCTCAGCTATGTCCACACAACCCGAGAATGCAGCCCAGTGCAGACAGATGTTTTCCTCCTGGGCAGA
Organism: Urocitellus parryii; assembly: GCF_045843805.1. NCBI lineage: Eukaryota > Metazoa > Chordata > Mammalia > Rodentia > Sciuridae > Urocitellus > Urocitellus parryii. The sequence goes on along the minus strand of NC_135534.1, from coordinate 211,396,759 downwards.
GACACAGTGAGAGCCCCGTGAACGACACTCCTGGCCAGGTGCAAGGTGCTGAGACCAGGTGATAGCAACCCCTCTGCTTTCGGGCCTGAAGAAGGGCCTCACAGTCCAGAGAGCAGTTTCCTACCTGAACTCCACAGCACCCTTTCTTCCTATTTTAAAAGTCAAAATTGTAGCATAGTGCATGCTTGTAATTCCAGCGGCTCGTGAGGCTGAGACAAGAAGATCTCAAGTTCAAAGCCAGCCTCAGCAAAAGTGAGGCACTAAGCAACTCAGTGAGATGCTGTCTCTAAATTAAATACAAAATAGGGCTGGGAATGTGGATCAGTGGTCCATTGCCCCTGAGTTCAATCCCTAGTACTGCAATGCTTCCCCTCCCCCAAAAAGAGTATTTTTAAAATGGGGCATGGGGGCGGGGACACCCAACCAGAATTATACTACCTTAAATGCCACATATCATTTACATAACCAGTGGGACACTCTTCTATTTTCAAAAACTGACACTTTCCCAAATAGCTAAATAGTTTCACAGGACTAATGCTCGTTTAAGATATGAAAACAACAAAACTATTTAATTTAAAAATTACCTTGAAAACTACTTTAATTTTGTGGGGACAGGGGGTGTCAGGGGATTGAACCCAGCAGTGTATTATCACTGAGCCACATTACCAGCCATTTTTATTTAGAGACAGAGTTTCACAAAGTTGCTTAGGGCTTCACTGATCTGCTAAGGCTGGTCTGAAACCTGTGATCCTCCTGCCTCAGCCTCTGAAGCTGCTAGAATTATAGCATACATACCGCCGCACCCAGCTTAAAAAAAAATGTTTAAATAAAACATGGAAAAGTATTTGTGCTACATGTAAAACAGATAATTTATAATTATTTTACAATTAATAATGGTAAGTTTCTTAGAGCATAATTGTGGGAAAAACAAAAAAAAGGTATTACCATGATAAAGAGCTTACAGAAGAGAAAGACAAAAAAAAAAAAAAAAAAAAACCAAAAAAAAAACATAAATAGGAGAAAATGTTGAGCCCTATCAGATAGCTAAAAACATCAACAATGATATCTCCAGCTGGACAAAATGCAGCTCTGTGGGAGGTGACACCCACACCCCACCACCCCCACCTCAGCTGAGCTCTGCAGCCCCACCCAGAGGGCCTGGGGACATTGCTGGTACCTACTGTCCAGTGCACTGCCACCCACTTCATTTTCCTCTCCAGTGTGGTGCTAATGCCCTCTATCCTGTTTTTTCTCCCATCATGAATAAGTCTTCTTCAACTGTTGGAGGCACGCTGTGCTGCCACCCCACACCCCCCCTTCCTCTGAGGTCTGCCTCTGTTGACCTCCCCTTGCTCTGCCTCCTCCCCTCCCCTCCCCTCCAGCCTGTCCTCTGTGAGGTCCCATTCCTGCCCAGCCATTTCCAGGCATACCCAAACCCGCTCCCTCTCCTAAATCCCTTCCCGGACCTCTGTCGTGGTCTCAATCCTTCGTCCTGGAGTCCCAGTGTCTCTTTCAGGTTGAAACCACTCCCTCCTTTCCATTTTCCTTCTCTATAGCAGTCATTTTTGAACAACCAGCAACTTAACAGGTTTTTTTCTTTTTTAATATTTCATGCTTTAGTTTTAGGTGGACACAATATCTTTATTTTTATGTGGTGCTGAGAATCGAACCCAGTGCCTCACGATAGAATTATAGCATACATACCAGGCTAGTGCGCTACCACTTGAGCCACATCCCCAGCCCAAATTAACAAGTTTTTTAAAAGGTCAATCACATCCCCCAAACCTCAGCTGCCCAGATTCCTTCTTCCCACCAAGTAGTACCCCTGCCTGCTGAGGGACCCACCCTCAGAGAATCTGCTCCACCTCCTAGTCCACGAATATCTCATGCTGATTGGTCACCAGTTTGCCAGCGTCTTGGTGGGCCTTTAGCAGCATGCCCTCCTTGAAGCTCTGTAAGGCACAGCCCCTGACTGTCACCACAGTGGGAACACTTCCTTCAACTTGTGCTCTTTGTTCTGCAGGTTTGTCTTGCCACGAAACAGGGTGGGGGGTGGGGAGGTGGTCTCCTGTGACATCATTGTTGGCGATGCATGGCGCTAGCATGGCCCTCCACCAGTGCTGTCAACTCTGCCAGCTTTGAGTGGGCCTTACTCCTTGGTGATGGGCACCCAGTCGCTTATGTTTTGGGCACAGCTCGAGCTACTGGAGACCCACCGGATACGGAGATAGGCGCCTGCTGTAAGCAACAGAGGCCATCCGCTTCTTTTACTGAATGATTTCTGAAGGCCAAACACGCCAACTGCTGGTTGTAGGATGTAAACGTAGACTGACCTGAAGTGGTTCCCACTCTAGCAGCACAGCCTGGGTGGAGCTCACTCTGGCAATTTCCCCAGTGGCCAGAGTCAAGCCAACCATCCACTTAGTTACAGGGGCAGCCGCAGGCTCAGCACAGAATCCCACAGGCAGATTCAGAGCTGCGTCCAGCTCATCTGTAACACTAGGGTGCTCTCAGACAAGTGGACAATCTCCTATCCAGTGTGCAAGAGTCAAGGCTTTTCAGCTCAGTGCACATTACGAAAGAAGAAAGCAGAACAGGGGTAGTATCGTCGTCTTGCCACCCTCCCTGCCAAGCGCTGACTGCCCTGAGCATGGGCTTCATTGTTGCCTCTGCTTCCCAAGGAAAAACTAAAAATGAATGTCTTTTCCTTGACCTCAGTGTTTTCTGAAAACCTTAGTGTGTCAAGGTTCTTTTCTGATTGTTAATCTTAGTGGCCTTCTGACCCTCTGGTGTTCTTCTGGTTTCCATCTCCCCACAAATCCTGAACTCAAAATCCTGTTTCCTCAGGGGCTTCTCTTTCCTTTATCAGAATGATTTATGACTCTGTAACCAGAATTTCACTTTTGAGAACTTCCAATCATCCATGACCCTCCTCTTGTGGGACTGCTCCAACCTCTGGTTCAGAGGGCGATGACACTGCTTTCTTCTGTGGACCAGGTGATAGCACTGGAGCTGCCCAGATCTCAGCTACACATGGATGGGACCAGGCAGAGCCCCTGGAGCTCAGGATACGGGAGAGAGAGCTCTGGAAGAGGCTCTGGAGACCTGTGCCTTACCTGCCGGGCCTATCCCCCAGGCAGGTGAGAAGTACTGTCCATCCACACGCCAGAGACTGGAGGATGCAGGAAGGCCTGCCTCAGTTACTGGGACAGCATCACCCCTGCACTGAGAGCTGCTCCAGAGCTATTTACCACCCTGGCCAAACCCCATACCATCAGACTGACCCAGGCCAGCAGCTACCCTAGAGCAGAGCTCAGGAGTTCCATGGGGGGACAAGGATCCCAATACCCTGATGTCTATAAAAAACAGGTTACGAGATTCACAGAGAAGCAAGAATCATAAGCTGCCAACCACACCAGGACGGCCATGGCTGTTGGACTGGCAGACATGGCCACCAGGAAGCCAGTGGAACACATAATCAGAGGTGCAGGGAAGACTTGCTACAAGTGCCTCAAGAATCCAAAGAACCTTTAGGGTTGAAAACCACCACATCTGAAAGAATGTAACAGCATGACTGCATCACAGAAGAGAAGTGAGTTGGAAGACATACTGATAAAACTAGCCAGGCTGAGGTACAGAGTGAAAAATAATTTTAAAAAACTAACAAGAGCATCCACGGACTGTGGGGTATTTCACACAGTCTAATATGCATGTATCTAGAACTCTGGGAAAGGTGGTGGGCAAAGATGCAACTAAAGAAAAGACAACCATATAATTTACAAATTTGACAAAACCCTAAATCCACAGATCCAAAATCTAAGAGCCAAGGGTGGGGGTGCATGCCTGTAATCTCAGTACTCAGGAGCCTGAGGCAGGAGGATATCAAGTTCGAGGCCAGCCTGGGAACTTAGTGGAAACTTGTCTCCAAATAAAAATAAAAAGAAGTCTGGGGATGTGGTTAAGTGGAAGAGAACCTCTGTACCAAAAAAACCCAAAACACTCAATAACCCTATGCAGACACAGAGACAACACCAAAGCATGTCATAAAAGCTCAAGAGTAGCCAGAAAGGAAAGAATCTGTTATACACAAGAGACCAGGAAGCACGTTCAAAGCAGTCAAAACTGCAGGAAGCAATGTACACATCATTGAGAGAAAAATGAGACTAGGACTCTGACCACCAAAGCACCTTTCAAAACATGAGGGCCAGGTAGGGGCTGTGCAGGGATGAGCGTATGCAGGAACCCATCACTAGCCAGCCTACACTACAAGAAATGTGGCAGGTGTGAGACTGGCAGGAGCAGCAGTGTCGGGGAAACAGGTCTAACAGCGGAGGAACAGCTAGCAACCACCAACCAGGCCAAAAGGCAGGACATATACTCCTGGAAGCCAGCAGGCGTGGAAAAGCCCCTGATGTTAGGGCAAGAGACAGAAAATGCAGGGAAGAGGGGAACAAAGCTCGGGAGGAAGTGACAAGAGAGGACAAGGCTCTTTTGCCAAGTCTCCCATCAGGACCCAGGCAGACACCAGCTAGGGACAGGCGGGTCAACTCGTGCACATAGACAACAGGCTTCTGACAAACATGCAAAATTAATTCTACAGAAAAAGGGCAACTTTCTTCCCAATAGACTGGTAGACCTTTGACCCACACCTCATGTCACACATAAAAATCAACTCAAGCTGGATGTAGTGACACACACCTGTAAATCCCAGCGGCTCGGGAGGCTGAGGCAGGATAATTACAAGTTCAAAGCCAGCCTCAGCAATGGCGAGGCACTAAGCAACTCAGTGAGACCCTGTCTCTAAATAAAACAAAAAATAGGGCTTGGGATGTGGCTCAGTGGCCAAGTGCCCCTGAGTTTAACCACCACCTCTCCCCACAAAAAAAACAAAAACAAAAAAACTCAAAATAGCCCACAGACCTAAAGCCTACAACCATAAGGCTGCTGCCCAAAACATGGGGTAAGATCTTCAGGGTCTTAGTATCTTCAACTGCACAATGGTTTCATAAACAGAATTCCAAAGCAGAATCCACATATACGCACAAAAATAAACTGGGCTCTGTAGCAATTCTAAAACTTCCAAAGACGTAGCCATAAAGCATATCTGATAAAGACTTTGTTTCCAGAATATTAAAAAAAAAATCTGGAGATTCAAGAACAAGAAAATCATCCACCAAATAAATAAATAAATAAATAAATAAACAAATAAATAGCTAAAGATCTTAGCAGACTCTTCAGAAAATAAGTCCACAAAGATGATTATCATTAGTCAATACAGAAATGAAAATTAAATGAAATTAAATGAAGATTGAAGCCACTATGAGACACTACCACACAGTTACTTTAAGGCTAGAACTAAAGAGACTGAGGCACTAAGTGCTGGAGAGAAAGCTACAGTCAGAACCCTCACACGCCACAGAGGCAAGCCACTTTGGACAACAGCATACCTATAGGTAAACCCGGTCCTGTACTTCCAGGTATTCCCTCGAGTAAAGGTGCATATGTTCACCACAGCCCTGTGACAGTCAAACGTCAAAGACCACGGTGTGTCCACCAAGAAAGGGCAGCAAACAGACTTTGCATAAGGAGGATGCTTTAGGCAGCAAGGAGCCACCCCACGTGGCATAAGGGTGAGCCTCAGAACAGATGCACCAACCACACTCAGGTGGGCACTTAAAAGAAAAGCAGTACAGTCTAAAAGGCCCAACAGAGCCCGACAGAAAACCAGCAAGGGCCACGAACACACCAAGAAGGCCAAGCAGAGATCAATGGGCCTGGGTGCAGGTGGAGAACTCCAGAGTGAGCAATGCGTGCCCTGGGCATCTTCACTGTGCTGATGGCCTCCAGAACCTATCCAACTTTAAGTCACAGAATCAGCTAGGCATGGTGGCAGCACCTACAATCCCAGACACTGGGGAGGCTGAGGCAGGAGGATCACAAATCTGAGGCTACCCTAGGCAGCACAGCAAAACCCTATCTCAAAAGCTTAAAGGGGCACTGGGGCGGGGGCCGGGTGGGATGGGGGCGCTGGAGTATAGAGTACAGTGCTTGAGGTCCTGGGTTCCAAAAAAAAAAAAAAATCAGTTCTAGCTGCTAAACAAAAGGTCCCACTATAAACACACAAGTTAGAGAGCTAATCAACCCTTCCACTTCATGGAAAAAGCCACCAGCACCCCAACTCCAGACCCAATGAAACCCCAAGCACATAGGCCTGAGGCAGTGCTATGCTCAGTCCTGAATGCCCCAAGGCCCTTATATTATATATTATATTATAGGCCTGCTCCTCAAAGTGGCACAAGTAGGAGGTGGCAGAACTTTTAAGAGGTGGGGTGGTGAGGACAGGGGTGTGTTCCCTGCAAGAGAGCCCTTCCTGGAGAGGGAAGATGGCGGCAAAGGGAGTGCATCACCCCCGTGTACCGCATCACTGTGCGGGAGAATGACAAGTTAGAACGGCTAAAAGCTATCTTGTTAGGAATTTCCAGCAAAATTGGGGTGCTCCAAAAACTCGAGGAAGGATTTCCATCGCCCGAGGATCAGTTACTGGGGCTCAAACGCGAGCTGCTTATTCACCAAATTGCCCCGCTGCTAGAGACTGTGGCGCACCGGGAAACGACGAGCTAGCAACGCAAAGATACAGCGCTGCCGATTCTGCCGGCTCTGGCTGGCTGTGCCCTCACTGTGCTCAGTGCTGAATTCTGGGTTTGAGACGGGGGAAGGAAGCGGTCCAGTTCGGTTCTCCACACCAGCCAGACCACCAAGGAAGCCAGCGGCCACCATCTTGGAGAGCTGACATCACCATCCCCTGTTTTCGACTGATCGCAGCTCATTCAGCTATAGAACAGGTAATTTCAGGCTGCCGTTTGCCTGTGTCTGGCAGACAAACTGCTCAAGCTCAGTGCTAAAGAACCCGCGGAAACTGCTTCTCGGTCAGGGTCCTGCTGAATACTGTGGAGGTAAATACCATCCGAGCCTTCATAGGCAGTGGCAACAGGATTGAGATGGGGCTTGAGAGGGCCGGTCAGGGCCCACCCATTGCTTTGATCACCCGGCAAAGGTATCCCATTCGCATGGGATACCAACATGGCAGAGATCTGACGTCAACAGAAAGCGGCGGAGGAGATAACTTCATTGATACCAACGGCGACAGGTGTATAATCCCTTAGCCCCACCCTCCACACAGCGTGGAAACCCCAAGGGCCCCTCCCAGCTCTCCCGTGAGCGCAACAGTCAGACCGAGGGATTCAGGAGTGGCGCGGGACCCGCAGTGCTGGAACCCCGGGGCTACCACTTCCACCAGCGCAGACAACTGAGATCTCATGCACCAGCTCCTGGGGGCGTGGCTACCGGAGGGCAAGCAAAATACGCCGAAGGCTCTCAGCCCCAATCTCCACAACCTTAGGGGCTGAGGGATTGGCAAGCAGGGATAGGGTGCCCAGTTGTTCAAGAAGATACGGCTCCCGTGAGCAGCAGACCTGGCGTGTAGCCAGTACTGTGGTGAGCGTCACCTGTGAACGGGGCCAGTGGCGAGGTGACTAGACACAAGAAACAGCCCGAGACACCCAGGAGTGGAGACCCGCGCAGTCGGGGAGGAGGAGCTGCTGCACAATGATTGGTTCCCGCGCACTGAGAGGAGAAGCTTGGCCTGGTGGGCACAGCTCCACCTACTAGAAGAGAAGTTAATCAAACTCTAAATGCATTTTTAAATTTTTTTTAATTTAATTTGAATTTTTTTTCTTTTTTAATTTTTAAAAATACTTTTGGTATTATTTATTTATTTTTTACTATCACTTTTTTTGATTTTTTTAAATTTTTTTGTTTTTTAGTCTCTATTTTTTTCTTTTGTCTTTTCATTTCTTTTCAATTTCCTTATTCCCCTTTCCTTGAATTCTGTTTACTCTCATTCTCTTTAGTGACTTCTTCCCTTCCCTACTAATACCTTTCCTCCCAAGCAATACGACGCTGTTTATGTGTAATTTACTAAATAAGTATAGGTCAATGTTCCGAGGCGTTATATAGTGCTACCAAAACCTTAAGTTCCCCCAAATACTCCAGACCATTCTCCTGTTAATATCCCTCGTCAGTAGAGCAACCTCCCAAGGTTGCCAAGAGATACTAACCTCAATACCATCACATCATTCGACCAAAATATAAGTCCCAAGACCAAACCGCAGACCGCTATATGCCATCAGAATCCGTACACAGTTTAGGAAACGAATGAATCTACATTAAAGTGCAACAAAACTCATCATCTCTAGTCATAGTCTCCCATCACAAAAGAGAGACCCCAGAGACACACAAAACCAAATAAATTTATAGGAGTAAACAGTAACTGAGCAGTCAAACAGACCAAGAAGTAACATAGGCAACATGAAAAAGCAAGGAAGAAAAGGAGTACAAACAATGCAGGACAGCCTAAATATACAGGAGGACCTAGAGGCATCAGAAAAATGGCCAAATAAAGAACTAAAGATGGAATGGAATGGAATCTTAGAGAGGATATGAGACAGCAAATTCAAACAATGAAAGAACTCATTGAAAATGAAATACACAAGCAAATAAAGGAAGCAAATAAGCATCTTTATCAGGAGATAGAGATCATTAAAAAAAATCAAACAGTAATTTTAGAAATGAAGGAAACTATAACCCAAATTAAAAACTCAATTGAGAGTATCACCAACAGAGTGGAGCAAGTAGAAGCCAGAACGTCAGATAATAAAGACAAAATATATCATCTTGAAAAGAGTCTAGCCAACTCAGGAAGGCTGATAAAAAATCACAAGAAAAACATCCAAGGGATATGGGATAACATAAAAAAACCAAACTTAAGAGTCATCAGGATAGAGGAAGGCATAGAGGTTCAAACCAAGGGAATGGACAACCTGTTGAATGAAATAATTATAGAAAACTTTCCAGACATAAAAAAAGAAATGGATGTACAAATTGTAGATGCATACAGGACACCGAGCACACAAAATCACAGTAGACCAAAGCCAAGACACATTGTTATGAAGATATCCAATATACAGAACAAAGAGAAAATATTAAAAGCTTCAAGAGAAAGGAGGCAGATTATATTCAGGGGTAAACCACTAAGGTTAACAACGGATTTTTCATCACAGACGCTGAAAGCGAGAAGATCCTGGAACAACATATTTCAAGGGCTGGGGATGTGGCTCAAGCGGTAGCGCGCTCGCCTGGCATGCGTGCGGCCCGGGTTCGATCCTCAGCACCACATACCAACAAAGATGTTGTGTCCGCCGAGAACAAATATTAAAAATTCTCTCTCTCTCTCTCCTCTCTTACTCTCTCTTTAAAAAAAAAAAAAAAAAAAAAACATATTTCAAACTCTGAAAGACAATGGATGCCAACCAAGAATTTTGTACCCAGCAAAATTAAGCTTCAGGTACGACAACGAAATAAAAATCTTTCATGATAGATAAAAGTTAAAAGAATTTGCAGCCAGAAAACCAGCATTGCAAAGCATCTTGAGCAAAACACTACACCAGGATGAAAAACAATAACAAAAACCAACAGTGGGAAGTACCCCAGTAAGCCAGAGAGCAGGGGGAAAGCTAATCATGGAGAAACAAACCAAATTAAAAAAAAAAAAAAAAGATAAACAATCAAACATGGCTGGAAATACAAATCATATATCAATAGTAACTCTAAACATAAATGGCTTAAACTCACCAATAAAGCGACATAGGCTGGTATCATGGATTAAAAAAACAAATCCAACAATATGCTGCCTCCAGGAGACACATTTGATTGGAAAAGACATACACAGACTGAAGGTGAAAGGTTGGGAAAAAACATACCACGCACACGGTCCTCATAAGAAAGCAGAGGTGGCCATCCTCATATCGAATAAAATCAACTTCAAGACTAAGTTAATCAAAAGGGATAAGGAAGGACATTATATACTGTTAAAAGGAACCATTCACCAACAAGACATAACAATTATCAATATCTATGCACCAAATAATGGTGCTGCGACATTCATAAAACAAACTCTCCTCAAGTTCAAGAATCAAATAGACAACAACACAATAATTATGGGTGACTTCAACACTCCTCTCTCACCATTGGACAGATCCTCCAAACAAAAGTTGAATAAAGAAACAATAGAACTCAATATCACAATCAATAACCTAGACTTAACTGACATATATAGAATATATCAACCACCATCAAGTGGATATACTTTTTTCTCAGTAGCACATGGATCCTTCTCAAAAATAGACCATATATTATGCCATAGGGCAACCCTCAGTAAATATAAAGGGGTGGAGATAATACCATGCATTTTATCTGATCATAATGGAATGAAACTGGAAATCAATGATAAAAGAAGAAAGGAAAAATCCTACATCTCATGGAAAATGAACAATATGTTACTGAATGATCAATGGGTTACAGAAGACATAAAGGAGGAAATCAAAAAATTCTTAGAGACAAATGAAAATACAGACACAACATATCGGAATCTATGGGACACAATGAAAGCAGTTTTAAGAGGACAATTCATTGCCTGGAGGTCATTCCTCAAAAAAAGAAAAAAAACCAACAAATAAATGAGCTCACACTTCATCTCAAAGACCTAGAAAAGAAAGAACAAAACAATAGCAAATATAGCAGAAGGCAAGAAATAATTAAAATCAGAGCGGAAATCAACGAAATTGAAACAAAAGAAACTATTGAAAAAATTGACAAAACTAAAAGTTGGTTCTTTGAAAAAATAAATAAGATCGACAGACCCTTAGCCATGCTAACAAAGAGAAGAAGAGAGACAACTCAAATTACTAACATACGAGATGAAAATGGAAATATCACAACAGATGCTACAGAAATACAGAAGACAATTAGAAATTATTTTGAAACCCTGTATTCCAATAAAATAGAAGATAGTGAAGACATCAATAAATTTCTTAAGTCATATGATTTGCCCAGACTGAATCAGGAGGATACACATAATTTGAACAGACCAATATCAATGGATGAAATAGAAGAAGCAATCAAAGGACTACTAACCAAGAAAAGCCCAGGACCGGATGGGTATACAGCGGAGTTTTAAAAAACCTTTAAAGAAGAATTAAAACCAATACTTTTCAAGTTATTTCAGGAAATAGAAAAAGAGGGAGCCTTTCCAAATTCATTCTATGAGGCCAACATCACCCTGATTCCGAAACCAGACAAAGACACCTCAAAGAAAGAAAACTACAGACCAATATCTCTAATGAACCTAGATACAAAAATCCTCAACAAAATTCTGGCGAATCGGATACAAAAACACATTAAAAAAAATTGTGCACCAAGATCAACTAGGATTCATCCCTGGGATGCAAGGATGGTTCAATATACGGAAATCAATAAATGTTATTCACCACATCAATAGACTCAAAGATAAGAACCATATGATCATCTCGATAGACGCAGAAAAAGCATTCGACAAAGTACAGCATCCCTTTATGTTCAAAACACTAGAAAAACTAGGAATAACAGGAACTTACCTCAACATTGTAAAAGCTATCTATGCTAAGCCTCAGGCTAGCATCATTCTGAATGGAGAAAAATTGAAGGCATTCCCTCTAAAATCTGGAACAAGACAGGGATGCCCTCTATCACCACTTCTATTCAATAAAGTCCTCGAAACATTGGCCAGAGCAATTAGACAGACGAAAAAAATTAAAGGCATAAAAATAGGAAAAGAAGAACTTAAATTATCACTATTTGCAGATGACATGATTCTATACCTAGAAGACCCAAAAGGGTCTACAAAGAAACTACTAGAATTAATAAATTCAGCAAAGTGGCAGGATATAAAATCAACACGCATAAATCAAATGCATTCCTGTATATCAGCAACAAAACTTCTGAAATGCAAATGAGGAAAAAACACCCCATTCACAATATCCTCAAAAAAAAAAAAAAAAAATTACCTGGGAATCAACCTAACAAAAGAGGTAAAAGACTTATACAATGAAAACTACAAAACCCTAAAGAGAGAAATAGAAGAAGATCTTAGAAGATGGAAAAATATACCCTGTTCATGGATAGGCAGAACTAACATCATCAAAATGGCGATATTACCAAAAGTTCTCTATAGGTTCAATGCAATGCCAATCAAAATCCCAATGACATTTCTTGTAGAAATAGATAAAGCAATCATGAAATTCATATGGAAAAATAAAAGACCCAGAACAGCAAAAGCAACTCTAAGCAGGAAGTGTGAATCAGGCGGTATAGCAATACCAGATTTCAAACTATATTACAGAGCAATAGTGACAAAAACAGCATGGTACTGGTACCAAAACAGGCGGGTGGATCAATGGTACAGAATAGAGGACACAGAGACTAATCCACAAAGTTACAACTATCTTATATTTGTTAAAGGGGCTAAAAGCATGCAATGGAGGAAGGTAGCATCTTCAACAAATGGTGCTGGGAAAACTGGAAATCCATATGCAACAAAATGAAACTGAATCCCTTTCTCTCGCCATGCACAAAAGTTAACTCAAAATGGATCAAGGACCTTGATATCAAATCAGAGACTCTGCGTCTGATAGAAGAAAAAGTTGGCTCCGACCTACAGACTGTGGGGTCGGGCTCCAAATTTCTTAATAGGACACCCATAGGACAAGAGTTAGTAACAAGAATCAACAAATGGGACTTACTTAAACTAAAAAGTTTTTTCTCAGCAAGAGAAACAATAAGAGAGGCAAATAGGGAGCCTACATCATGGGAACAAATTTTTACTCCTCACACTTCAGATAGAGCCCTAATATCCAGAGTATACAAAGAACTCAAAAAATTAAACAATAAGATAACAAATAATCCAATCAACAAATGGGCCAAGGACCTGAACAGACACTTCTCAGAGGAGGACATACAATTAATCAACAAGTACATGAAAAAATGCTCACCATCGCTAGCAGTCAGAGAAATGCAAATCAAAACCACCCTAAGATACCATCTCACTCCAGTGAGATTGGCAGCCATTATGAAGTTAAACAACAACAAGTGCTGGCGAGGATGTGGGGGAAAGGGTACTCTTGTTCATTGCTGGTGGGACTTCAAATTGGTCCGGCCAATTTGGAAAGCAGTATGGAGATTCCTTGGAAAGCTGGGAATGGAACCACCATTTGACCCAGCTATTCCCCTTCTTGGACTTGTCCCTAAAGACCTTAAAAGAGCATGCTATAGGGACACAGCTACAACAATGTTCATAGCAGCACAATTCACAATAGCTAGACTGTGGAACCAACCTAGATGCCCTTCAATAGATGAATGGATAAAAAAAAAATGTGGCATTTATACACAATGGAGTATTACTCTGCACTAAAAAATGACAAAAATCATGGATTTTGCAGGGAAATGGATGGCACTAGAGCAGATTATGCTAAGTGAAGCTAGCCAATCCCTAAAAAATAAACGCCAAATGTCTTCTTTGATATAAGGAGAGCAACTAAGAACAGAATAGAGAGGAAGAGCATGAGAAGATCACCACTAAACAGGGATGAGAGGGGGGAGGGAAAGAGAGAGACAAGGGAAATTGCATGATAAAAGGAGACCCTCATTGTTACACAAAATTACATATAAGAGGAAGTGAGGGGAAAGGGGGGAAAAAAAACAAGAGAGAGAAATGAATTACAGTAGATGGGGGTAGGGAGAGAAAACAGGAAGGGAGGGGATGGGAAGGGAGAGGAGGGAAGGGGAGGAGAGGGGGGATAGTAGAGGTTAGGAAAGGCAGCAGAATACAACATGCACTAGTATGGCAGTAGGTAAAAAAGTGGATGTGTAACCGATGTGAATCTGCATTACGTATATAGGGTAAAAATGGGAGTTCATAATCCGCTTGAATCAAATGTATGAAATATGATATGTCAAGAGCTTTGTAATGTTTTGAACAACTAATTAAAAAAAAAAGGAGAGAGCCCTTCCTCTTGTTGGCCACAAGGGGAATATTTTGTTCCACCACATACTTTTCCCATGTGCTGCACCCGGCCCCCACCAATGGCTAAATGACCATGGCCTGAACCTTCAGCACCATGCCCATGGCAAAGAGGCAATGCAGTAGGAGACCACAGCTCTGCTGGCCCTAGATTTTCTTGCTCCCTCCTCTCCTCATCCAAACCCCTTGTCCATCTTCCCGTGAAGGTGAGCAGGCAGGCTCAGATACAAAAGGTAGAAGTGCCATGGAGGCTACAGGCCAGGCCACAGAAGAGGCCTGCGCACCTGAACAGGACCCTTATTTCCAGGTGGGAAGAGAAACTGTTTGCATCCAGGGTTCCAGATGCAAACAGTGCAGAGACTGCAAGTCCCCTGTGATGCTCAGGTCCTGGCACGTGAGCCAGGCCACTGAGAGCATGAGTGTGGCCCCAGCAGCAGCGCCCCTCATTTCTTAGTTCCCAGCCTAAGCTTACCTGCGCTGGACTTCTCACTGTGGCTGGTGGGGCTCCAGCAAGCAGCGGAGTCTCTTCTGTTTTCACCCCACCTGCCATCATGCGGGTACACAAGCCTGCCCCTCCTCTATCCCCTCTTCTAAGGTCCCTACAGACCTCCCGGAAAACTCTCTTCTAAATCAATCAGGCATCTGTGGTTAGGCTTCTCCAGGACAGGGGAATCCACCTACCTGACTCCAGACCCTAGTTTTGGGGGAAAATAAACGAGTGCCACAAAACTAACCATCAATGCAGTATCTCAAAACATTGTCTATTCACTTTTTTTTCTCTTCTAAGGAAGCAACTACAGGCAGAGCCAGCAGTTACCCTGGCCCTGGGACAAGGTCCAGTCCTGACAGACATTTCCTTGGTCTTCTCCTTGGGTCCAATAGGGGACACAAGCAGCAGAGAGCAGCACCACCAGCCACACACCCTCTCAATCTACAGATCTGGCCCAGGGGCCACGTCTATCTAGACCTGCAGCTCTACTTACATCTGGCATAAAGCAGCTGGGTCAATGAGCTGCTAATGCCAAGAAGTTAGAGCTGCCACCAGGTGCCAGCTCAGCTTTACACACAAAAGACCCTTTGGAATGACAAAGCCATCCTATTGGCCCGACCCCCACATCATAGGGGGCTGAGTCCTTAGGGGTTTGCTGTTAGCCATGAGAGACTTACGTTGTCCCGGATGTTGATGTCAGAGCCCTTGGAGAGCAGCAGCTTCACAAGCTCCACGTGCTTGTACTCAGTGGCCCAGATCATGGGTGTCCAGCCACCATCGTCCTGAGGGCAGGAAAGGAGACAGAGCTGCCACAGCTGCCAAAGACACGTCCAGCCGGTACATATATCTCACCCTGGGAATGAAAGGACCCCAGCTGGCAGTGTGATGCTCAGAGCGTGCAAGAGGAGCCAAAACTGGTCCTAGACACTCCCACAGGCATGGCTCCCGAAAGCCCTGGAGAGGTGGAGCTGCTGGCCGCCCACCCCAGTCCAAGAACAAGAGTGGGCACAATCTGATCTAGGCAGCATAAAAAGAGACTAAAAATGGCGAGTCCAGCTAGACCCAGGGCACATTACACACAGGAAGACTGGTGAAAGTGTGAGCAGCAAGGCCTTCCCTTAGTCCTCTAGACCTCGGGGGCAATTTCAAGCAGGAGATAGGCCAAAAGATGGACACCAGGGCATAAAGGTCTCGGGATCGACACAGACTGTTGAGCTGACCTACTATTCCTGGGTTGCTTCATCCAAATCTGAAAAGGTACTTTCCAGGGCCTGAGCACTGTGCAGCCAGCTCCAAGTAGAAGACCCAAGGCTCCAGCACACCCTCCACAACTGCCGACTATTGCATTGCCAGGCCCTGGGCACCTGGCAGTGCCCAGAAAGGCCACCTTAGGGGCAACCAGCCCTGGTGGAAGGGGTAGGGTGGGCACAGAACAGCCCAACCTCATGAATAAGGGCATGGGTCAGGCAACAATAAAACCTAGCAGACGGTGATGCTCTGGACAGAGCAGAGAGGGAACCAGTCAAGATAACACTGGAGTCAGGTCTGTACCACAGGGTGGGAAGGCAGGGCCTAGTCTGAGGGGCCAGGACACAGTCTTCTGAGGGAGACTCACCCGAGAGCTGGGAGACCAGAAGCTCACCGCAGGCATAATGAGCAGCCTGGAAGCCAGCCTTTTTAAGGGCACTCTCTGGCCTGATGAATACCTGCAGACATCCACTGTGTGCCCAGGAATGACCAGCGGTCACTATGTGGGACAATAGCATCCTGTGGCTCTGACAATGGGAGCCAGCTTAGTGGACAGCGAGACCCGGCTGAGGGAAGGCGGGAGCCATTCCAGGCAGGGACTGCTGGGACGCCTCATTCCAGCAATGAGATCTAGAGCAGGCTACAGGGGGAGGCCCAAGGCCTTTCAGGGATTGGGGGCCTTGTGAAGGGGCCGCTGTGGACAGACCCTGTCTGTCAGTGGGGTAATGCACCACGGGACAGGGATGTGGCTCTACCTGGCAGTTGACGTCCATCTGTCCATTGGAGAGCAGGTACTGAACCACGTCATAGTGCCCCTTCTTGGCAGCCAAATGCAAACATGTGGAGCCCTCTGCATCCTGCAACACAAATGCCATTCAGTTCAAAGATACCACCCTCCTGCCTTGGCACTCTGTACAGGGCCAGAGACTCCTGCTCCCATACAAAGGAGGTACCATCCTGTCCCAGGCCACAGCTGAGCTCCAAGCTCCCTGCCCCTCGACAACTGATACTTCAGGTGGTAGCAGCCTCCACCACACACACTAGCAGGCGTACCACCACGAGACCCACACACTCCTCCTACCCACCCGGGACTGGATGGCTGAGGGACACCCCCAGGCTTCTCGTCAGGGCCAGCGTGCAATGCAAGTCCTGCTTGGAACAGTTCTAATATGACCCCGGGACCTGCTCCACCCACAGCGGTGCACTCTGGGCCCTCTGTCACACGGCACATTGAAAACAGCAAGTTAACGATGGTGTTAGAGTTTAAAACAACACAGTGTGGGAAAGCAGCCCTGTCACCTTGCTGGGCCTATGTTCCCTGGCTGCTAGGCATACCTCGTCAGATTTCAGCTGTGTCTTCAAGGACACTACGAAGACCACACTAGTCAGGACAGACCCCAGAAGTCCCTGGATGACCCAAAAGGGCTATCTAGCTTGCTTGTGGTGACAGCTGGGCTGGAGGGCACTGGAGTGTGCCCACCACCCAGAGTGCACCCTTGTGCAGGGACCACAGGACCACACACGCAGTCCTGCCACTGCTAGCATAGGCCTGTGTCAGTACTCCCCACCACAGCTCTGCATTGACCTGTCTCTGAATTACTTTTCTCTGCTTTTCTACCTCACAGCCTAGACCCTGGATTTTATCAGGTATCATCCAACATACTGATATGAATCAGGATACCACCTTTCTTAAGAACAGCCCCATGCCTGACTCCCACATCATTAGTGCTCAGAACAGACACTGAAAGAGGGCTACAAGTTGGTAGGGATGGTGGCCCAAATGGCAGGGACACTGCTGCCCTAGCAGATGAACATGTAAGCCAAGAGAGGAGCCTCAGGATGTGCAACCCCTGTCCCAGGGAGATAAGGGACAGGGACCCAGAAGGGGTGAGAGGAAGTCTCAGAGGGCAGAAATTGAGGATCTCTGAATCAAGCAAACCACATGGGAATGATGTAAAGGTGGCAAAAAGAGGCCCTCAGGCAGAGAAAGGCTGTCAGCCTCTCAGTTCAGAGCAGCTTGCTGTGACATCTCCACACTGAAAGAGACGCTCACGCCAAGCCCATCCAAGGGAACACCTCACAGTGCCCGTCCCATCTTCATCCCCCAAAGGTAACCACTCTCTTGAATTATTTATTCTTCTGATGTATCTCAATACTTTCATGATAGATATGTTCACGCACGTTCTAAAATGGAGTCTAACATGTTATAGGTCCTTCTCTAACTCCTGTTTAGTTCAAGATTATGTTTCTGAGGCTCATCTTTATAGGTAATATTTCATGCTGATTCCCCGCTTTTAGCTGCCATAAAACTATCTCACCCTGGGACTGAAAGGACCCCAGCTGGCAGTGCGATGCTCAGAGCCTGCTCTGGAGGTCTGAGCGTGCAAGAGGAGCCAAAACTGGTCCTAGACCCTCCCACAGGCATGGCTCCCGAAAGCCCTGGAGAGGTGGAGCTGCTGGCCGCCCACCCCAGTCCAAGAACAAGAGTGGGCACAACCTGGTCTAGGCTTCATTCCTAGCCAAGGGACCGTTGTCTGACCTGTGAATACTGTGCATGCTCACAAGTGAGGGTGGCCATCGGGGACTTCTGGGCTTCAACCTTCCCAGGAGAGACCTCTAAGCCCCTGCCATGAATGTGCAGATCTTTGCCCCTGGCCAGGTGCTCTGGATGCCTTAGGTTTTCTACAATGATCATGAGAAGTGGGGTCTCAGTCAGTTTTTATTAAGGCTGAGCACTCTTCCCATGCTCAGTGTTCATTTTTTAAATATGAATTTGCATGAATTTTTATTTGTTCTTTTTAGTTACATATGACAGTAGAGTCTATTCTGACATATGTACACAAACATGAAGTGTGCCTTATTCTAATTAGGATTCCATTCTTGTGGATGTCCATGATGTGGAAATTCACTGTGGTGGATTCATGTATGTACACAGGAAAGTCATGCTGGATTCATTCCACTGTCTTTCCCTCCTCCCTCCCCACACCCTTCCCTTTATTTCCCTTTGTCTAATCCACTGAACTTCTATTCTTTCCCCTCCCCCCTTGTCGTGTTAGCATCTGCATATCAGACAGAACATTCAACCTTTGGTTTTTTTGGGGACTGGCAGGTCCATCCATTTACCAGCAAATGTCATAGTCATTGTTTTAAATGCAGTACTATTCCACAGCATATATGTACCACATTGTCTTCACCCATTTATCAGTGTTCATTTTGTGGGTGGCCTGCCTACGGTCTTTGCACAGTTTTCTTTTGAGTTATTTTCTTTCATCTTATTCATCAAAGTTACACTTTATCCTGGAATCACAGTCTTCCCTATTACTTTTTTATGTAAATTTTTTACTTATATAAAAATATGGAACACTTCACGAATTTGTGTCTCATCCTTGCACAGGGGCCATGCTAATCTTCTCTGTATCGTTCCAATTTTAGTATATGTGCTGCCGAAGTGAGCACTTCCCTGTTACTTTTAAAGACTCCCACATCTTCGTCTTTTACACCGGATCCTCAAGCTATCTGCCCTGTGTCAAACCCTCCACAAGTCATAATTGACTTCACATTACAGTGCAGGGTTACAGGACACACGGGCTCCTCTGTCCAGCTGGATCTACACCTTTGCATGGAGAGCTCAGTGGGCATCCATGAGTGTGGACCTGGCAGGTTCTAATCCACATGCTGCTGTTTTGTTTCTATTTACCCCACCTGTCACCATTCCACATACCCTGTGTTTTAGTTGAATAAATAAAAATTTTTAGTATTCCATTTTACTTCCTCTACTATTTATTTCCCCATAAAGCTATGCTTCTTAATATTTTCCCCCCTGTTAGTCTTCTTAAATCAACAGTCTCTCCCCGAGTACAGTAACTTCACAATCCCTGCTCCCTGTACTCCTGCTGTCACACTCCTTCTTTGGGATGTGCATAAGCTCCACCTTGGTTACCACGGCTTTTTTTTTGGTACTGGAGACAGAATCATGGTTTCCATTGAGCTAAGGGCCTCGCTAACTTGAGACCTCCTATTTCAGCCTCCCAAGTTGCCTGGATTGCAGGTGTGGACGCCCTGCCAGCCTTTAGTTATTGCTTTAAATGGTCTCTTCTCATTTGAGAAACTTAAAAGAAAGAAGAACTTTCAACACCTTCCTTCTTCTGCTTTCCTTCTGGCCACAGTACCCTTTGCAGGAGACCCTGTGGGCGGGCCCTGCCTTCTCTGCTTGCCTGCATGGGCTTCACCTCATTCCCCCTTCCACTGGGCAAGTGCTCTGAGCTGACCTCCTCTTCTCGGTTGTTCTCTTTCAACACAATGGAAATATCCTTCCACTTGGGCCCCATCATTTCAGACAAGAAGCCAGCAGCATTTCACAGTGGTGTTCTCTACCTATGATGTGCAGTTTTTCTCTCGCACTTGTAGGGTTTTCTCTATTTTGGCTCCAACAGTTTCAGTATGTATACTTAGATGTTCTTTGTATTTATTTACCTTGCTTGGGATTTGCATCCGTGGATTGCCATTTTTCTCCAACTTGGGAAATCTGTGACCATCTTTCTTCCACATACTGTTTCCTGCTAGGTTCTCCTTCCTGTCACACAGTAGTCTACTCTCCCTTCTGCACACTATCTGCTGCTGAGACCCTCTCCCTTTCTTCTGCTGTACTCGAATTCTGACGAGGCTCACAAGTGCTGCTGACTTTAGACACCTGCTCAGTGGCAGCTCCTCCAACGCCCACCTGTGGGCTGCAGGTGCTCCAGGTCAGGCATGAACCCCTGCCTCCCGGGTCCTCAGTGAGGGTGTCTGCTTGGGTGCCAGTTCCCCAAGAGGAGGGTAGGAAGTGACTCTTGGCACAAGATGGGGAAGATGTAGAGTGCGCCTGCCATCACCACAGAATGCACTTACTCACTCAAAAACACCAAGGCCATCCAACATCTCAAAAAAAAAAAAAAAATCAATAAAACCAATGGACTAAATAAAAATTAAAAAAATATTTATGACGTGATAACTACACTTGAAAAATGTTGACTTTAACGAAAGCAAATTAAAATAGTTTAAAAAAAACACGTTTGTTATAATTAATAGCATGGATAAGGTGTGCCTGAACACTCCTGAAACAATTTAGATATACGTATAAAAAAGCATTTAAAATGTTCATATACTTTGAAACAGTAATTCCACACACACACAAAAATCAAACTCATGTAAACATTTAGTCTGAAAATGCTCACTAAAGCACTGCTTTTTAAAAAAAATATATATTTTCTAATTACACATGAACACCATATGGTTATTTTGTTTATTTCTAAGTGGTGCTGAGGATGGCACCCAGGGCCTCACACATGCCCGGCAAGCGCTCTGCCACTGAGCCACAGCTCAGCCCCTTAAGCACTGCTTTTAACGAAGGAGAAAATACAATAAATATTAATACACAAATCTGACTAAAAATTATGGAATATAATAAAACACCAAAACAGCCATTTGAAGTGGTATTACGAAATAATAATTAATGACAGCAAAAGAGTAAAAACTTAATTTGATTTAAACAGGAGTTAATGAATTAGAGTGTACAGTCAAGTTTTTGGTGAAAAAAATTGAGTATTAACATGAAAGACTAAGTTTCTGTATATGTGTTCTGTGGTACTGAGGACTGAACCCAGGGTGCTCTGCTACAAGCTACATCCCCAGCCCTTTTTATTTTGAGGTAGAGTTTCTAGGGCTCTCAGCCAGCAGCAGCACACAACACCTGCCTACTGGGTCTGGCTCCTTTCACTCTGTGTCCTGTGGGTCCACCATGCTGATATGCCACTGTACAGGTGGGCCATGTACTGATCCTTTACCTGCTACTGGACACTGCTTCTCTTCAGCTGTTGGGAACAGCGCTGGCCATTAGATCTTCGCACACAGCTGTTTCTTCGGCATACACCTAGGGGTGGAACTCTGAATCACACAGTAATTCTAGGTCTGGCTCTCACAGAGGCTGCTGCTTCAAACACAAGGGCTTGGACTTCACCTCCTCACCAACACTCCCTTTCCAACTTTCAGAATGGCCCTCCTGGTGGTGGAAGGTGGCATGTAACTGTAATTTTGATTTGTAGTTCCTTAATGACAAACAATGTCAACTATCTCTTTCTTCATCTCCTAAGTGGCCATTTATCTTTTTTTCAAAACCTGTTTTTGAATTGGATCATTTGAGTTTTGTTGAGTTCTAACAGTTCAAATATTCTGAAGAGAAACCCTGTACCAGATACAGGATTTGCCAATAATTCTCCATCCTGCAAACTGTCATTTTACTCTCTTGATAATGTTCTTAGATGCAGAGATTTAAGATTAATGAAGTTTATCTAATTTTTCTTTATTGTCTGTATTTTGGGTATTATGGCCAAGAAACCACTGCCAAATCCAAGGTCATTAAACTTTGTTTTCCAAGAGTTTTTACAGTTTTAGCTCTTTAGTTCTTCAATCCATTTTGTATTTATTCTCATATGTGGTGTTAACACATTCTTCTGTGTGTGGGTACCCAGTTTTCCCGGCACCATTGTTGAAAGTTGTCCTCTGCTCATCAAATGATTGTCATATCCCAATAAAAGTTAACACATAGCAGGGTTTATTTCTGGGCCTCTTTTATTCCTTGGATCTCTATTAGCTGTCTTTATGCCAATACCATGCTCTTTTCATAGCTTTATAGTAAGTTTTGAAATTGGGAAGGGTTAAGTCTCCCAATTTTGCTATTCGCTTTCAAAATCGTTTGGCTACTCCAAGTCCTTGAGATTCTACATGAAATTCAGGATGGGTTTTCCAGTATACATAAAAAGGCTATTGGGGGCTGGGTTTGTGGCTCAGTGGTACAGCACTTGCCTAGCATGCATGAGGCACTGGGTTCAATCCCCAGCACCACACACACACACACAAAAAAAAACTAAATAAACAATGTAAAGGTATTTATCTACAAATTAAAAAAAGAAAGTCTGCTAGGATTTTGGTAATGATTGCATGGAATCCAGAGAATGCACTAAGCAGTACTTCACATTTTAACTACATTAAGCCTCCTGGTCTATAAGTGTGGGAGGTCTCTCCCTTCACTTGTGGCTTCTTGGACTTCTTTCAGCTGTGATTTGCCATCTTCAATGTACTGGCTGTTTACCTTGTTGATAGTTTTCCCTCTTTTTGAGGAAATTATTTTCTTCATTTCATACTTGGAGAGAAGACTGAGTACATAAAAATGGAACTCATTTTTGCATGTTGATTTTGTATCCTACTACTTTGCTGAACTAGTTTGTCAGCTCTAACAATATTTTTGTGGATTCTTTAGGTATTATACAGAATATAAGAACAGAGACAAGCTTGCTTCTTCCTTTCCAACGTGGATGCCTTCTATTTCTCCTCCTGCCTAACTGCCCTGGGTAGAAGATAGAGAGAAGTACACTGTGTGCAGGTGGCTGGAAGCTTCTGCACAGGGGGCGTGGTGCTCACCTGGGATGGCCACTAATAATGCCAGGTCACCTTGGAAGGTGAAGAGAATTCTGGACGACTGGGTAAATGTCTGCAGGCTACCAGTTCCTGACAGTGTTCCAGTGAGGAACTGTCTCCACTTCTGAGAAACGCCTACATAGGGAGTAGGAACATGAACATCATGGGGTACCTTTGGATCCACTTGTGCCCCAGCCTTGATGAGGTACTTCACTGCATCCAAATGGTTGTTTTCTGCAGCTTCCATCAGTGGGGTCCTCTGGTCTTCTGAGCAGGTGTCAATATTGGCGCCCGCCTGGTAAAACAAGGACAGTCAGGTGTATGGGAGAGAAGCTACTGCAGCCCTTCACACAAGCATAGATGTTTCCACGTCTAAAAAGGAGACTGAATGAGCAGCTGAAAACTCTACTGGACCACATCTGAGTCTTCCAAACTGCATTTAAGACAGCCATTCTATTTCTATGAAGTTCCAGTTCACACAGGGTGTTTTTTTGGCAAGATCTCATTTCTAAATTAACCTGAAAGAAAATACTCACAGCACAGCCGTGTGACAACATCTTTACAAGTGAGAAAGATGGCATGAAACCTTAAAGCAGGCAAAGCAGGTGCGAAGAGGCCTGGGAAAGGGACATGCGGAGGGGCATCCCAGCTTGTTGGGTCTGCTGCCTACTTCTCCAGCTGTTTCAACAGTTTCCAAAATAAACAGAACCCAAACGAATTTCCATGATATGCATTTTGGAGCAATTTAATTTTTCTAAAAAGTAAGAAACTTGAAAGACTAGTACAATAGCAGGTACACATAGGTGAAGCCCCCAACTTAACACTGGCTGTGTGCCAAGAGCAAATAAGCTGCTGGCAGCTGAAATCTTTTCCCCACAGGGTAACCATCCAACTTCTTAAACCAACAGCTAATATTTATCTTATAAAACAAATATTTACAATGAAATAGTGACAACAGTATTATTTTTGCTATTAGCAATTAAAACACAGGAGTAGAATCATCAAGAAAGGAAGTTTTACACAAGCCAGGAGCAGTTAAAGGGTGCATGCTGCAACTAGGGGTTCTGGAAGGGACTGTGGTGGTCTCCAGAGATGGACTTCATGGGCTAAAACTGGAGGCCCCAGGGCAGGGGCCAGAGGTCACACCAACCACAGATTTGACACAAAAAAAGGAGGTGGGTGGGGAGAGACACAATTTCAGGCAAAAGTTCAAAGCCAGGGTCACACTGCTAAATCTGACGGCAAAGGAGGCCAGAATTCCACAGCGGCTGACTTTAACAAGTAAGTAACTTTCAAACACAGAGGACAGGGCAGCAAGTGGAGGCCATGCAGAGAGAGTGCGGCTGAGGAGGGTCAGGGCTGCACTTGGAGACCATGCTCTATCTGCACACAGCACACATAGCCTTGCTCCTCCTGGACCCCCAGGATCTCAATCTGACCTTGGCACCTGGCACTACCAGCTCCGCAGACAAGCAGGAGCCCCTCATAGGCACACAGCAACCCAGGACCCCCGGGGAGGACACCAATTATTAACCATCACCCAAAAAACATTCAAGAACATTGAGACTCAGGGGGAAAAACATAGATGAAGAGCCAAAACCAAGACTTAACAGGTAACTAATGAAATTTGCCAACAGATGCAACAACACAAAAAAATGTGGCTTCCAGTTGTGGACCCTGCCACATGTTCAGCAGGGGACACCGGATCCATTCTGAAACTGGCAGGACCACTATGCACTCCCAAACCCTCACTGTGGGCACACCTAGTTCATAGCCTGGCACATTCAGCATTCACACTGAGCCCCATCTTGAAACAACACTCAGGAGAGAAAGCATCACAGCGGAGACAATAGTGTGAGCAGACAGAGGCGAACCTGCCTGTAGGCTAGGAAATAATCCCATATATGAGGAGAAGCCCAGGGGCTCACAAGGCTGGCGGACAGGGCAGCTCCTATATGAGTTACTACTGAGACTGACCCGCAGAGCCTCTCAGCCCCAGAGTCAGACCACAGATATCCACAGCCCTGGAATAGGACCAGGGCTGAGTCCATCCCAGCAACAGAGAAGCACTGTCTTCAAGGCTGGGATGCTCTCCATGGCTGAGCAGCAAGCACAGCAGTGCTAAGGACCATTTGCTCTGTTGCTGTAGCTTCCAATCCAAACAGCACATGC
Source organism: Urocitellus parryii (assembly GCF_045843805.1). Lineage (NCBI taxonomy): Eukaryota > Metazoa > Chordata > Mammalia > Rodentia > Sciuridae > Urocitellus > Urocitellus parryii. Next base: position 211,371,446 of record NC_135534.1, on the reverse strand, counting down.
AGCAGGTCAACAGGCACAGTGGGGATCAAACAAAACCAAAGCTTCAGCGAGTACTCAGTGAAACTAAGACGGACAAACATCACACATGCTCTGAAGAGGCCCCTGGACGGGTTCAGGGCACACAGCTCAAAACCAAATGCAAATGGGAGGTCCACAGGTCAGCCCAGCTGGGACAGGTCCAGAGAGGGGATAGGAAGACCTGACACCAGTGCCAGTCTTCACTGGGGGCTTCTGGCCAGAGCCTGCAGGAGATTTATGATGTAAGACACCCACAGACACTGAAACCCTAAGGAGCTGTGCCCTGGGACTCAGGGAAAACTAGAAACAAACTCACTCTGTCCCTTTTCTTGGGAAATCACAGTTAAACTACTTGTGATTGAAGGAAAAAACAAAATTCAAGCACAAAAGGATCTTCCAAGAATAGCAATAGTAACTCTATAGCTGGGGATTAGACAAAGGTTGACTGAGAACTAGATGAGTTGTGCCAGGCTGGCCAGACAACCAGGAATGAATGAACAGATGTCCATGGAAAGGGTATAAAGAGTTCCTGTGGATAGCTGGGTACAGTGGCCCACACTTATAATACCAGCAACTTGGAAGGCTAAGGCGGGAAGATTACAAATTCGAGGTTAAACTTGGCAACTTGGTAAGAACCTGTCTCAAAATTAAAAAAATAAAGAGTCAGGTGCGGTGGCACTGGCCTATAATCCAGTGGCTGTGGAGGCTGAAGCAAGAGGATCCTGAGTTCAAAGACAGCTTCAGCAAAAGTAAGGCACTAAGGAACTCAGTGAGACCTGGTCTCTAAATAAAATGCAAAATGGGGCTGGGGATATGGCTCAGTAGTTGAGGGCTCCTGAGTTCAATTCCCAGCATCCATCCATCATCCATCAATAAAAATATAAAGGGTTGGGGATGTAACTCAATGGTAGAGCACCCATGGGTTTAATCCCCATTACCCCCACCCCCCAAAAAAAAAACGCTGTATGCAAAGGATTCCCAAATATCTAATATTTCATTTTGTAATAGCTTCAGCCTCACAGGGCACAGTGGACACAGAACAGAACAGAGAGCCACAACTTCTCCAAGGACAACGCTGTGCAAACCAGAGCCATGGTAAAGAGAAGAGTTAAGATGGTTCCACTGACTCCCACCTGCATTGCCTGCTTTTTCCACGTTATCACTTGGTTCTTGTTTTGTGATGTTGGGACTAAAAGAAGCTAGACACAAAAGACTCTGTCCTGTCCATCTCTATTAACATCAAGCTGAAAGTGGACAACAGTGAGTGCAGCCACCCGGGGAAGGTACAGGGAGCCAAGGCAGACAGGTTCTCACAGTGAGGGCTGGCAGAGCTCAGCCTCAGGGGCACAGCACCTTGGGGACCGACAATGCTGAGCCCTCTGTGAAGCCACGGGCAAAGCAGGGTGCTTACCTTCACAGACATCCCCCAACGTGTGGTACACTCACACATATACATGCACACTTATCTGCACTGGGTTTCTGGTCATGGGAATTGAATCCAGGGCCATGAGCATTCTGAACACTGTTCTACTGCTGAGCCACACCCCAGCCCCTAATTTTTTTTTTAAAAAAAAAAAAGACAAGACAAGGAAAAAAAAAAAACAATGCCTTTTGAAAGTTCTCAGGAATGAAGTCAGAATAGCGGGGTCACCCTAAATGAAATGAGGGGAAATAACTGGCAAGCGAGACTTCCAAGTCCAGAGAAATGCACTCCAGAACAGGTGCACCCCCAGCGGTGGAAAGGGAACCTACCCTGACTGTTGACCCCTAGGCGTCGGCCCCTGCTGTCCTGGGATGTCCTGGGATGTCCTGGGATGTCCTGGGATGTCCTGGGATGCTGCCTGCTCTTCTCTGCCCACCCTCGGCAGCATCCCTGGACCTGCTGGCATCTCTCTCCTGCCCCAGGAAGCACCAACTCCTCTGCCTGCCTCCTCTGTATCATTCTATCCCCTCTTCCCAAATTACCCTACCTGCACAGCCCGACACTCACCCAACACTTCCCGACACACCCTGGCTGGCTAGACCTCGAAGCCTGCCTAGTCACCTCAGGGTGCTCTGTGGATAGCACAGGACTTCACTATAACTCTGAGCAACGCCTTCAGAGCAGCAGGGTAAAATAAGAGGCTCTAAAAAAAGATGACCGGAGAACAGAGTTCTTGTGAGAACACCTCTAGAAAGTGCAGTGGCAGGTGAGGAGAAAACCTCGTTTGGGAATTAGTCTAGAAGCCCCATCTCCAAGTGGAGGAGTCCTAGCTGGAGACAACAGGAGGGTGCTTCTCAAAGTTACACAGGACAAAGGGCATGGACCCCTCCACAGACTGTGCCAGCACCACATGGGATTAAGAAGAGCCCCAACTATAATGAGGTGAGACTCAGGGCCAGTCAGGCTAAATGACAATCCCCAAACTTTCCAGAAGCCAAGTATAGTCACATATGAAGGGTCAGAGGCAGGGAGCATCAGACTCAGTGGGGCATCTGCAACACATCGCTAGGAGGTTCAACACCCACAGAGTAGATAGGACAAGCCTAAGCCTCTGAAGAGTGTTGGGGGACCAACAGAGACCAAGTCCACCCAACCATGCAAACACAAGAGAACAATGATGTACAGATGAAACGTGCCCTGTGGACTAAATGGCTCAGCTCAGGAGAATTTCTGAGCCTGAAGACAGGTTTTCTGAAATAAGACAGTCAGACCAAAATATTAGAATCAAAAAATACATAAATACACTTAAAAGAACAAAAAAGCCCACAAGGCTCATGGGACACACTGCCAAGAGAGTCTACGTGAACAATTATGGATGTTCCAAAAACAGAGGGAAAGAGAAAAGGCACATAACAGCTAGTCGACAAAGCAGCTGCACAGAACCTGCAAGTTTGAGAAGGTGTGGATCTCCAACAGGAAGCCCAGGGACGCTGACCAATCTGATCAACACAGATCACCAGGAAAACAGAAGAGCGGCACAGCCAATACCAGAGACTCCCCCTTGGCCAGTAGCAGACTCTGAGCAGAGCCTTACAAGCCAGGACAGAGTGGGATGCTGAGAGGGGAAAAACAGCTGAATGCCACATCTCAGAAATGAGAGAGCAACAAATCCAGCACCAGCCTAGCAGCCCTGGGAGAAATACTTAGGGTGCCCTGTTCCCTGCAGCAAAAGAAAGACAACTATCATCCTGGAAACCTGGGAAGTACAGCCAACAGGAGAGGGAGGCACCCAGAGAAAGGAGACTCACCCATCAGTACTGAAAGCCATTGAGCCACAAGGACACATAGGGAGGCTTGAAGGAAGGGACCAGGATATGCAGAATCACCAGAAACCAACAGATTGAGGGTCCTCAATACCAACAGCCTTGAGTGCAAACACAGGAAATCCTCAGTGAAAAAGATACGGACTGCCAAATGATTTAGGCAGCAAGACCCCACCGTATGCTGCTAACAAGAGACTGACTTCCCCCGGCTGACAGCGCAATGGGGGAAGACTGGCATGGAAACCAGAAGCCAGCAGGACTCGGCCTGCTCCCAACAGATAAAGCAGATGTGGAGTCAAGAGCCATACAAAAGACCATGCACAGGGGTCACTTCAACAAGAAGAAATAACAATCACAAGGACTAAATACACTGCTGTTAGAGCACCCAGCTGTCTAAAGCAAGTGTATTACAACCAAAGGAGAGGAGGACTCCAATGAGTAAGAGCTGGAACTCCACCCACTTTCCTCAACGCAAGCATCACCTAGACAAAAATATCAACTATCCAAGGGAGTGGGACCTAGCTGCAGGAAGCAGGCCATTGCAGTGTGCCTGAAAGGGTTCTCTCTCTGCTTCCCAGTGGCCATGGGCTGAGGCGCTCTGGTCTGCCATGATGCTCTCCTTACTTCAGGCCCAGAGCAACGGAGGCAGTACACTGTGGACCAAAGCCTCTGAAACCATGAGCCAAAATAAATCTTTCCTCCTCCAAGCTGTCTGTGGAAGGTGTTTCAATCAAAGCAATAAAGTGTTTACTATCTCAAGGACTATTATGACAACTATATGCCAACAAGAGCTAAGTGCGTACAATCTACCAACACTGAACTGCAGGAACATAAATCATCTCAACAGACCATTAAGTCACAATTTAATCAACAGCAAAGTTTCCCAACAATGAAAAGTCCAGGTCTGGATGATCTCAATGCTGAATTTCATCACACCTTCAAAGACTAACACTAACTCTTCTCAAACTTTTTCAAAGAAATGAAAGGAGGAGCTGGGTATGGTGGTGCACGCCTGTAATCCCAGCCTCTCAGGAGGCTTAGGCAGGGGGATGATAAATTCAAAGCCAGCCTCAGTCATTTAGCAAGGCTCTAAGCAACTCAGTGAGACCCTGTCTCTAAATAAAATACAAAAAGGGCTAGGGATATGGCTCAGTGGTTAAGCACCCCTGGGTTCAATCCCTGGCACCCAAAGAAAAAAGAAATGAAAGCAGGGAACCCTTTCAAACTCATTCTACGAAGCCAGCATTTTCCTGATAACAAAAACCAGAGGAGGACACAATGAAAAAAAGACTTCAGAACAATTTCCCACATGTAGATACATTAAAATTTCCTGGCAAAATGCTAACAAACTGAATCCAATAGTACATCAAAAAGATCATTAGCTACGGTGGGGCATGGGTGTCATCCCAGAAATGCAAGGATGATTCAACATGCACAAACACAAAAGAGTAACCTGTCATAGCAACACCACAAAAGACAAAACGTGACTGCCTCAACAGATGCAGCAAAACCATTCAATAAAATTTAATACCCCTCCTAATAATACTATCCATCAGTGAGGTAGAGGGACCACACGAGACACAACAAAGCCCAAAGCCACATGGCAGACAATCAACAGTGCCACGGTGAAGGGGAGTTCAGGGACTTTCTTCAAGACCCAGGACAAGGCAAGGATGCTAGCTTTGGCCACTTACTCAGTATACAACTGGAAAACAGGGGGACAAAGAAACAGAGCATCCGAGAGGAAGGAGGAGGGCCAATTACCTGTTTGCAGATATTGTGATTTTATTTATAGGGAAACCTAAAGATTCCACCAGTTACAACTGATGCCTGAAATCAGTAAGGTTGCAGGGTACACTAATATTGAAATGTCAGAAGGTTTTTCATATACTACCAACAAAATTTCAGTAAAAGATAATATGAATACACACACACACACACACACACACACATTTATATAAATTTAACCAAAGAGGTGAAGGATCTCTAAGTGAAATTCACAGAACAATGATGAAAGAAGTTGAGGACATCAAAGAATAGGAAGATCTTCCAAGTGCATGAATTGAAAGAATACTGTTAAATATTAAACTACAGGTGACCCATAGATTCAGTGCAATTTCTATCAAAATACCACTGACATTCTTCATGGAAATGACAAACAACACTCTTACAAAACACTCTGAATACCAAAGTAATCCTGGGCAAAAAGAATGAAGGCTGAAGGCCCCACAATTACTACAAAGCCATATTAACCAAAATAGCAGCATACTGGCATAAAAGCAAGGCACACAGACCAGTGCAACAGAATAGAGCGTCAGGAATAAATCCACATATTCACAGCTGATGGTTTTTTGATAAAAAGCACCAGGAACACACAACAGAGAATAGTCTCTTCAACAAGTAGTGTGGGAACTGAAACTATGGCACTACCAGAAGAAAACAGGGGAAATGCTCTAGGATATTGGTAGGGCAAAGATTTTTTTGGATATGACTCACAAAAGCACAGGCAACAAATGCAAAACCTGACAAATGGGATTACATCAAACCAAAAAACTTCTGAACACCAAGGAAACAATCAACAGAGCTGAGAGGCAACCTACAGAATGGAAGAATATACCTGCCAACTATTCATGTGATGAGGGCTTAAATTCTATAATGTATACCAAATAGAATAATTCAATTTTAAGATGGACAAAAGATCTGCATAGACATTTCTCAAAAGAAGATATACAAACAGGCTAGGCGTGGTGGCATAATCCTATAATCCCAGCAGCTTGGGAGGCTGAGGCAGGAGGGTTGCAAGTTCAAAGCCAGGCTCAACAACTTAGCGAGACTCTAAGAAACCTGGTGGTTCAAAACCAGGGATGTGGATATGCCTCTGGGTTCAATCCCTGGTACAAAAAAAGAAAAAAAGATAAGCAGGAAAATCAAATCCACAGTGAGATATCATCTCACTCCAGTAGAAAGGCTAATGACAAATGACACATGTCAGTGAGAATGTGGACAGGGGACTCTATACACCTCTGGTAGGAGCATAAATTAGTTCAGCCACTAGAGAAGTAGTATGGAGGTTTCTCAAAAAATCAGAAATAGAACCATCATCTGATCCAGCACCCACTCCTGAGCACATATGCCAAGGAAAGGAAATCTGTAAGTCGAAGAGAAATCTGCTCTCATGTGCTGACTGCAGCAAGGTTCACCAGCACCAAGATATGTTGTCATCCAAGGTGTTCTTCCACAGATGAATGGGTAAAGAAAGTGTGAGATGAACACAGTAGAATATTATTCAGCCATAAAGAATGAAGTCTTGCCATCTCTGGCAACATGGATAAGCATGGAGGACATTATGTGGGGCACAATAAGTCAGATGCAGAAAGACCCATACTGCATGTTCTCATTTAAATGTGCAAGCAAAGAACAGATGACTGGTTCCCAGAGGCTGGGAAGGGTGGGATGGGGAGCTGGAGAGGATGACCAATGGGTATAGGGAGCAGCTGGCAGGGGGGATGACTTCTAATCTTCCACAGCAGAAGAGGGTAACTATGATTGGCACAATTAACTGAATATTTCAAAACAGCTAGTAGAGAGGATTTTGAATGTTCTCTAAAGAAATGACCAACATTTGAGGTGATGGATAAACCAAATGCCTGGATCTGTTACGTATTATATACATATTTTGAAACATCACCCTGTACCCAATAAATGTGTGCAATTATTATATGTCAATTACAAATTTTAAATATTTTTTAAAAAAACATCCCTTATATAATTAAAGCAAGTTCTGAATATGAAAAAGTAACCAGGTAGTGGGGGGTGGGGGAAGGTTTGGGCTGAAGTGAACCCTTATCTTTGGCAATAGGTCAATAAATATCAAAACCTAAACCTAAACTAAAACTAAACAAGTCGACACACAGCCACACTGTGTGGGACTGTGAGCACGGAGACCGATGCCAGCAGAAACAGCTGGAGCAGGGCCAGCAGCCCCAGGGCCATGAGGGACAGGAGGCTGCTTTCCTGGCAGCACCGCCACTGCCTTGGCTGGGCTAGGAACCTGGAGTCACTTCACTCCAACAAACATGAAGGACAGCGAGGGAGAGGTCTGGGTGAGCCGCGCCTCCAAACCTGAACTAGCATGTGGCAGATGTCCACGTGGCCGGCCTCTGCCGCAGCGTGTAGTGGGCAGCGTTTGTTCTGGTGCTCCATTTTGAAGTTGGGGTCGATTCCATCAACTGTGAACAAACATGGTATAGCCAGTTACGCTGCTGTCACCACTGATGTGCCTCCAGATGACCCTGATGGCTGTGACAGCCAGAGCTGGCAGCTCCCAGACCAATAGCCAGTGCCGAGCCAGCTGGAGCCAGCACACTGCTCTGTCTGGTCTGGGCCAGGCCCCATCTGCTTAGAAGACTGACAACACACAACCCAGCTGGCAGAATTGTCCATCAGAGGCAGGTAACAACACCTGCCCCTTCCTCGTCCCCTCCCTGTCTGGGGGCCTGGCTCTGTTCTTGAGTGTTCTTGGGCTGAGCCTCCCTAGGCCTATGAGGACACTGACAAAGACAAAACTGGCTCTGGGGTCCTGTGACCAACAACTTGGACATCTGTCAGACACTCAGCAAAGAAGCCAGCCATACAGAAGTGAAGTGACTTAGACTGTGTGAAGTCAGAAGGAAAAGAGTCAACAGCCATTTTGGTCAAAGTTAAATAAACCCCCCCCCCCCCCGAATAAATTGTTCAACTTCTCATGTTTTGCTGAGAGACAAAAGCCATTTTTTTTTTTTTAAAGGACGTTGATGGACCTTTATTTTTTTCATTTATTTATATGTGGTGCCGAAAATTAAACCCAGTGCCTCACACATGCTGGGCAAGCACTCTACCACTGAGCCACAACCCCAGCTCCAAGGCAAAAGACTTTTTAATCACCTCTTTTGAGCCCAGAGTAGATAAACTTCTGAGCCCTCAAGCCTGGAGCCATGGACTCAGAGCTCAGGCTATACGGGTGCACCAGTACCACCTGTCCACAGATGGACAGACAAGGCTCCCTCTGCAGCACTCACAACAGGCCCCAGCGCTAGTATCGCATTTTAGGCACCTACATTTCTAACTGATTTAATTGTCACCTAATTCCTTTTCAAAAGGTAGAAATGCAGAGTGTCCCAGCACCACGAGAAGGTGGACATGAACATCAGAAGCAGGATGGTGCCACTGGGCACTCCCAGTCATGTGCCAGAGGCTCATGAACAGAGCAATAGTAAGATCAGGCTCATAAAAGAAAGGGGCAACCAATAGGACTGTGCTCTGTTCCTTTGGGTGCCCATGCAGGCAACTCACCCAGCATGAGGAGCACCTTCTGTAGCTCGCCCTGCCTGGCAGAGAAGTACAGCTGCTTCGGGTGGAAGCGAAGCTTCTTGGGTCTGTAGGAAAGCAGAGGTCATGGTCAGCACAGCCCAAGTTGCATCCGTAAACCTGGAAGCCAAAGGCCCTTGGTGTACAGCTGCCTGCCAATTCCTCAAGGTCACACACAATGAAGCCACCAGTCTTGAAGCATCTTACAGTCAAACCCTTCTTGGTTATGGCATGAGAATGCTCACACCAGGAGCTTCTGTAGATGTGGCAAAAGAACCAGGGGTCAAGGGCAAGCCACTGCTCTGCAGCAGGTGGAGGGAGACCCTGAAGAGCCACCAACACACTCAGCACAGCAACAATGAGGCCATGTGTACAGCCCACTCTCTGCTTGTAGCACAGTGGGTGACAAGAGCTGCCACCAAGCTACAAAAGCCAACTTCTAGCAGTAAAGAAGGGCCTGGGGCTGCAAGAGTGGGGACCCAGGTTTTATGCTGTGAAAACTTAAATCAATAACTAAATTGATAAATATACATCAATAACTGGGGTATGGGGATAAGCAGGAGTCAGGAATAGTCAGGGCGTGGTTGGTGCAGTAGGGTCTATAAGCAACAAGTGAACGCAACAGTCGCTGTAACAACAGACTGAGAGACCAAACAGAGAGGAAGCTAGAGGGCGGCCCACCCAGGTGAGGAAGAGGTACACTAGGACTTTGTCAGCACCAGGATTTTTCTATTCATGGAAGAATAAACATGCTGCTCTTCCTCCTGGAGGAAGGTGAGGTTGTCCCACTGAAGGGAGGACCTGGGCGTCCTGTCGGCCAGAAGTGCTTGCAGGTATCTGGGTATATGGGGTATGGAGCTGTTAGGAAAGCCTGCACAGCTAGAAGTGGGCTCCGGGATGGTGTTTTTGTCAGTGGTCTGTGGGCGGCATACCTAGGGAGTGGGTCTCTAGTGTCTTTTGACTGTCCTCACTTAGGACTTCAAGGGCCTCCCCAGGACCACAATTGCAATGGTTTCCCCAAACAGTATAAAAACACAAGAGTTGTTCTGATCAACGGTGTCACTCAAACAGCTGGAAAGCATAGTGACCCCCCACCCCCCCGCCCCAGGACATAGCACAGTGATCATCTCCAAAACCAGCTCTTACTTTTCCGAGTCCAGAGCGATCAGAGCACTTTCCAAGGTTTCCTTCCCAGGTCCCTGGGAAAGGCCAGAGGTCGGCCTCGCCAGCCCCACTGGCCCGGTGGGATCGAAGCCCTCAGGCACGTGGGAAGCTGCACTCTGCGGCTTGTCGTCCTCAGAGAGTGGGGCTCCAGCAGTGCTTCAGGGGAAGGAAATTAGTGAAACGTCGGTTTTGGCATTTGAAAACTTCTTCTCGTGAAAAAATCAATGAAAACACAAAATACCCTGCTTCCACCTGTCCCACAAGCTGCTTCTCCAGTAGAGACAATGGCCAGATCACCTGCTACCTGCTTTGTCCAGGATGTGACAGCCCTGAATTCAGAACCCCACTCAAGTGAGGGGTGAGGCTCCTGAGTCACACCTATCCCACATGCTGCCCTCCCCAGCAGACAGAAACCCACTGAGTCGACATTTCTCTAATCTTTAGTTTGGAGGGTTCATAATTTGTGTCCTTTAAAAGATCTTCCATTAGGGGCTGGGGATGTGGCTCAAGCGGTAGTGCGCTCGCCTAGCATGCGTGCGGCCCGGGTTCGATCCTCAGCACCACATACCAACAAAGATGTTGTGTCCGCCGAGAACTAAAAAATAAATATTAAAAAAAAAAATTCTCTCTTTCTCTCTCTCTCTCTCTCTCCTCACTCTCTCTTTAAAAAAAAAAATTTAAAAAGAAAAATAAAAGATCTTCCATTAAGTCTTAATTTTCTTTCTATCAGCATGAAACTTTTTAAGCTCTGCTTTCCCCTTTTTTCTGGGTGGCCTGTGGGTATGGCTGCCACTCTGGAAGGGTCTCTGCATCACCTCCCTTACTACCAGGCTATGGCTGGAGGGAGAACTGGCTGCTGCAACTATCCTTTTCTTTTGCTGACAACGTCAACTCTAAACAGTTTTAGCCACTTCCACTGGACTCCTTCAGGAAAGTGATGCTATGAATCTCTGTAAATACTGTTCCAGACTGTTCTCCTGTCTCCAGAGAGGCTTCTACCCTGCCATGAAGAGTGTAGTGGAACTGGGAGCAGTGGTGCACGCCTATAAACCCAGCAACTTGGGAAGCTGAGGCAGGAGGATCGCAAGTTCAAAGTCAGCCTCAGCAACTCAGTGAGACCCTGTCTCAAAATTTTAAACAAAAAGGGGAGGCAGAGGTTTGGGGATATAGCTTAGTTCTAATCCCCAGCACCGCCAAAAAAGCGGGACTGGGAGGCCTGGGCATGTAGCTCAATGGTTAAGTGGCCCTGGATTCAATCCCCAGTACCAAAAAAAAAAAAAAAGAGTGTAGTAGGAAGAGCCTGCAGCAGCTGATGGATGCTTTAGGCTTATCAAATAATCACTGCAGGGACTGTGCTGGTGACAGAACTCACAAAGCCACATCCATCAGGTAGCATGAAAACAGGCAACTGAATCTACAAAACCTAAAAGAGACCCATATATAAATGGCAATAAATTAATGTCAGCTGTTTCTTAAATGTCAGAAATCACAATAAGCATCAGAGCTGGCTGAGATTAAGCTGGGTGGAGTGCCTGTAATCCCAGTGCCTCAGGAGGCTGGAACAGGAGGAGGCAAGTTCCAGGCCAGCAAGGGTAACTTAGTGAGACCCTGTCTCAAAATGAAAAATAGTGAAGGGCTAGGGATGTGGTTCAGTGGCAGACACCCCTAAGTTCAATACCCAGTACCATAAAAAAAAAAAAAAAAAAGGTAGGCCGAGACTTCGGCATAAAGCAGGAGAAACCAATAACTAGAGGGACCCAACAGGGGCTCGGCCCAGAGAATCCAGTCAGAGCCACTTGGTCAAGTACCTGCCCGTGGTCGTGTCCGCCCTGCCCTCGGTGACCAGGCTCTTTTCCTGCCCAGGGGCCAGGGTCACTGTGGATGTCGTGTCTGCTTTCGCTATGGTCACCTCTTTGGCCTTGGAGGTGTCCTCCCCACAGTGGGGACAATAGCTGGCATTGTTGACTCGAGAGGCACAGTCCTTGTGGAAACGATGAGAGATGCTGCTCTCGGGCTGACATTCCATGAAATTACCCTAAAGACAGGAAGACAAAAGTCACTCTTTGAAAAAAAACTGGAGCTAACATTCAGAAAAAATAGCTCTACTGAGCCAGGCAGATAGGGCAAGCAGGTGAACCAGGTAGGCCCTTAGTCCTAGCCCCATGCTGCTGAGAAGCAAGAACAGTGTATCTGCTTAGAGCACCCACATCTGCCAGCAATTTCCACAGAGAACAGAAGGCACAGAGGTCACCTCGGTGCCCCCAGCCCCCCAGTAACCATCGTTGTTCAGATTCTCTAGCCAAGCAAGAGACTTCATAAGAGATATGGTCCAGGAGGATTTCAGAGGGCCCATGTTCTGCAGAGCAGACGGTACAAGAGTCTTGGGTCACAGAGTGAAGGAGACACCGCTGGCATTTCAGTGAGTACTGTGCAAACAAGCACCATGAGAATGGCCACTCTTGTAAAAAGCTAGATAAGAAGGGCTGGGGTTTTATCTCAGAGGTAGAGCGCTCGCCTAGCACGTGCAAGATCTCAACACCACATTAAAAAAATAATTAATTTTAAAAAGGGATTGTGTCCAACTACACCTAAAAAATAAATATTAAAAAAACCAAAACAAACAAACAAACAAACAAACAAAACCGCTAGACAAGAAGATATAGAGAAGCAGCTCTCCTTGGCAGAACAAAAAGGGTGCTGGAAGATAAGGTAGGATATAAGGTGTGGAATACAAGCTAAGACCTGGAGTGGAAGCTCCTGGCCAGGTTCACAAAGGAGCAACAGATATTTGCAGAAGCCTGAGGCTAGAGGCAAAGGCAAGTGCTGCCCACCAGGGCTCCATGGGGAACGAACCTGTTCGGGGGGTCTTGGGCACTGGTGAGGAGATATCTGAGGGAGTCAATGAAGACAAGATCCTAACCACAACAGGAAGGTGCAGGAGAGGGAGGAGATGTGTCTCCCGTCTAACTCAGGAGTTCACAGTGCAGGGAGCAGAGGATGCTCCACAGGCAGGACTGGGCATGTCTAAGGGCATGTCTAACTGGGAGCAGTGGTGCACGCCTATAAACCCAGCAACTTAGGAAGCTGAGGCAGGAGGATCACAAGTTCAAAGTCAGCCTCAGCAACTCAGTGAGACCCTGTCTCGCTGAAGACCTACTCAGGGTGGGCCCCAGACTTGGGACAAGTCACTGGGATGAGTTTCTAGAGGACATGAAAGGCCCACCAGGTAGGCTGGGCTCTTACCGCTGTGCAGAAGTAGCCGCAGCCAGGACAGCATTGGTGCTTCACCATGCGGCCCCGATGGTCCTCACACAGCACCAAGAGTGGCGCCTTGTTGGACGGTCGCATCAGCTCATACTTGACCACACTGTTCGTGCACCGGCCCAACTGCAATCAGACAAGACCAGGGGTTAGTGACAGAGTTGTGAAAAAACAGCGTCCCCACCTGCCAGGCCCTGGCAAGTGTCTGATACAGAGGTGGTGTTCAGCAAGTTAGAGCTGACTATAGAAGCCATGGGCAGTGCAAGGCAGGTCTCGACTGGGAACACACATAGCAGCACTCGCTGCACACCTGCCAGCACTGGGAACCTAAGAAAGGAAGTCTCGTTTTCTGCACCGCCTGTGGAAGGCAGCAGCCAAGGGACCACACTGAGGGGACCAGCAGCGTCACTCAAGCAGAAATTAGGACATTATCGGGGTGAGAGGAGAGAAGGATGGCACAGATCATTATGGTGAGCTGTAGGAAACGACATGACCAACTCCTGAGTAGACCAGACCAGTGGGAGGAGCCTACACAACAGGGTCAGAGCCGAGGTGTGAGATAGCTGGAAGAAATATCCTCTGGTCTACCTGAGGGGTGTGGGCCCTGGAGGTCCTGAAAGGCTGGACTCAGGGACAATCCTGGAGGAAAGCAAAGGCAACTCTGAGGTGAGGGCACCTGAAAGACTATGTGCTGCCAGGCACTAGACAGCAGGTAGCTGTTTGCCACACAGACAAAGGGTGCTGCTGGTTAACATGTAAAGCTCTTTGAGAGCCAGTAAGAAAGTAAAAATAGCCCAACAAAAGAAACAGTGGCAATTCACAAACTACTACAAGTGCTCCCAAAACAAATGAGACAATGTTTGAATATCCTGGTGATCAAAGAAATGTGACATAACAGCCTCCAGCATTCTTTCACTCTGCCGGACGCCACGCCACCGGTCTTTCAACCTGTCTCCAGATACGAGCTTGCAACAACAGAAAAGCAGGAACAACACAGGTCCCTCCACAGGGGCAGGACATTCCCAGGTGGTACACATGACCTGCCAGACCAGCAAAGGGCTTCACCCAGAATTGTGTAAGCATCACTAGGGAGGTGTTTTGTTTTGTTAAGATAGTATGGGCATTACCCTATATGCATTCAACAAAAAATGGAAGGGGAAGAAGCAGGGCCTATACATCCTAAAAAAGCCATCCACTCCCTGACAACACCAAATGACCCGCTCTGAGCCCTGGTCAAGACCTGCTAGGTGCAGACTGTTCACACCTGCCGATTTGGAAAACTATTTGCAATACATTAAAGGAAAAAGCAAGTCATTTGGAAAAAGAAACTTGATGTGGTATATACACAACCAAGTCTGGAAGGACACACAAAAATAGTAAGAACCTCAATTCTGGAGTCAGAGGCAAATTTATACTTCCTTCTTTGTGCATGTCTGAAGTTTTATAATAAGCACAACTTATTCATAGTCATGAAAATGATAAAATGCATGATTCTGCCCGGCTGCTGAAATGAGTAAGTTGGGGTAGAGGGTCCTGCTGACTTGGCAGAATGCAAACAGGGTGGTGTTTTAGAAAGAGGACTTCAAAGGAATGACAGTGGAACCTAGTCAGGGATGCAAAACAGAGGTACAAAAGAAAAAGTAGGTGAGCGAGGCAGGGGCACATCAGCACTCAAAGCAGCCCCAGAAGGCTCCTCAGGAATGTGTGGTAGAGCAGCAGCACAGGGCAAGCACTGGGAAGGATGGAAAGCAACTGGGCAATCAGGCACTGAGTTGGCAAAACAGACTCAAACCTGCCTGTCTCTGGGCAGAGACAAGGGCAGACAGAATCCTGGGACTGAAGGCCTGGCACCACCCACTTCAGGGAGAGAACACCAGGCACCCAGGCCTCAACACACCTGCCATCACCTAGGCCTTCCTGCAGCTGTAGAGGGCTTCGCTGTTTCACTGAACATTCTGTTCAGAAGTTTTAAGAACACAGAGCAAAGAACAATGGACCCCACAAGGGCAGTACCTAATTTCAAGAATCACTAGCATACTCTGCTCTCATTTGAGCTGCATCCCCATGGCACTTCTGCTCAGGAAATACGGGCTGGTGCATTCATGGGTGAAATCAAACCATTTTGCTCTTAAATAATTCAGATGTACTGCTAATAAGCCATATTTAACATAACCTTAAGGCCATCCTCACACCCCAAAACAGCAGTAATGAAATCCTCAGAGCAGTGAGACCCAGGTTCAAAGGCTTTCACACTGGTCCATCAAGACACACAAGCTGAGCACAGGGCACCTGCTGGTCCCCTAATCCTCTGCAGGGTTGCCTCTCCTTTGCTTCCGCTCCTGCTATTCACCTGTTGAAGAACCTGGGCAGATTCTGGACAGCTACTTCCACAGGCTCTCTTCCTCAGGGTCCTCTCCATCCTCTAAGCCCCTGAAGCCTAGCAGTGGGATCTAGGCCACCTCCAGGCCAAGGTGAAAGCCTGAGTCTGCCTTGGACTCCACTGGCTTACAGCGACTTGCCTAGCAGCACAGCCAGGTATGTCCAGAGGCAAGAACCTTCCTCCTGTATCACGGCCCAAGCAGGTGCAACCAGGTGCAGCAAGGGCAGGAAAGCCCTGGATAGTGTACCTAGCATCAAGGCCCTCGAAGAGATGGTACCATGCAGCACAGGGCTCGCCCCAGCAAGCTGACGAAAGATGAAGGCTGAGGTCAACAGCCAAAACCTGGACAAGGTGGCACAGACGTGGTGCTGAGGGGGCTTGTGTGCAAGAGGCACTGGCACACCCTCAATACAGAGATGACATCTACTCTGGGGCTGGAATAAGAGGGTAAACTGTCCACTACACGAGACAGAACATTCTGAGAATGCAAAGTTTCAAAACATTCTCTCCCAAGTACTCTCTCAAGAAGGGACTCAAGGTAATGCCACTAAGAGGGAGCCAGACACGTGTGCCCCCGCAGGAGAGAGATGAGACGCGTCTGAAGAGACCCACAAAGACACCAACCCCCATCAGTTAGAGGTGAGTTTACAGAAAGCACATAGAAAACAAAAAATGGAACACATGGTATTCTTAACTCTGAGGGGAGATGTATTTTAAGTGGTTCCAGAAAGGAAATGGAATTAGGCATCCCACCTGCTCTGCTATGAAGACTTCAGCATCCTAGGTGCTGCTAAACCAGATCACAGACAGCCCAGACTAAGGCAGGCACAGAGCATAGCAGAAGGGGGACCGAGGCAGTGCCGCATGGGAAGTCAAGGAACAAGAGGAGAAAGCACGTCTTTCAGTAGGGGGAAAACACTAGGAGAAACCAGGAGACCAGAGGTTGTCTGGGGGCACGCCTTAAACGCACTGCCATTCTGAGACAGATACCAGAGTTGTCCTGCTTCCCCCACCCCCACCCTACCCACCATGCAAAGGGCAACAGCCATCTCTGTGGTCAGAAGGCAGTGGTCATTCTGGGGGGAAGTGTGAGGAGGTTCAGAACAGATGCACTTCTCTGTCCTAAAAGTTGAAGAGGCAAAGATGCTTCCAGCCAGGGTGCTGACAGCTCTGCCTGATGCCATTCTCCTAGGACAGGCAGTGCCCCAACTCCCCAGAGAGCCTGGGGCCACCCAAAGAACCAAAAGTGGGGCTACCCTCCAGGTGGGGGCTGACCATGAGTCCCAGCTTTCCAGCAGAAAACACAGAAAGAAGTGACGCAGGTCACAACTCACTGATGTCCCAGTTGGGTTGCCAAAGGCCAACATAGCTGCAAAGGGACAAAGTCCAGGGGCCACAGCCATGGAAACCAGCACTCAATGGTGCTCACAGGTATCGGGCAGGCACAGGCCAGAAGACGCCTCGTTGACATGGGGAAGACGGTGAGCTCAAGGTAAAATATAAACCCACAGGACTATCTGCCAGCACAGCACCCAACTCAATAAGGTGACTCTGGACTAGTGATCCTCTATGGGGGCAATTTTGCACACCCAAACTCCCAGCAACATTTGGCAATTTGTGGGGACATTTGTGATTATAGCTAGGGAAAGTAACTGCACCTGATAGATGGAGACCAGAGATGCTGTTAAACATTCAACATCCAACAGGAAGCACCTCCCCATGACAAAGAATTATTTGACCCAAAAGATCAACTATGCTAAAGTTTGAACCCACTGTCAAGAGAAGAAACAATCATCAAAGAAAGATCTGGGGAACCCAAATGCTGGATTTCAGCCTGGGAATCTAAAAGAAGCCAATGTAAATGAAATAAATACATAATAACAAAGAGTTCAATACAGTCATCTGAGTATCCCCAATCTCGACTCCAAATGCTCCAAAACACAAAACTTTTTGAGCACCAATAACCCTTTTGACTTCCACCATGTACAAATTATGCTTCCACACACCTGAGTGAAAAACAGTCAAGAGAGAGAGGAGTTATACAAGAGGATCAGCTTCTGGCCAATGCTGAGATAGAGACTTAGCACCAAAGAAGATCAACACCTTTCAAGGAAGACAACTAACCTGGGCAACTTATTGTGACCTCATTTCAAAATCAAAACTGAAAAGGTCTGAGGATGTAGGTCAGTGATAGGTTGCCCCAGGTTCAATCTCTAGTACCACTAAAATAAATAAATAAAAAAACAATAAACTTATCATATTAATATAAAGAACACATTTTAATATAAAACTGTTTCCTGAAGCATTGTTTAAAAATTTATTTTGAAGGGCCCATGACAAAACTCAGGGCCTTGCACATGCTAAGGAGATGCTTTACCACACACACTCTGCCCTCCCAAACATCACAAATTTGTAATGAGTATCATTGTCTTCTATTATTTGCAAAATTCTTTAATATCTAGTTTAAATAATAAAAGATGAGGGATTCCTGGGCTGGGGATGTGGCTAAAGCTGTAGCGCGCTCGCCTGGCATGCGTGCGGCCCAGGTTCGATCCTCAGCACCACATACAAACAAAGATGTTGTGTCCGCTGAAAACTAAAAAAAATAAATAAATATTAAAATTCTCTCTCTCTTTAAAAAAAAAAAAAAAGATGAGGGAGTCTCATATCTGCTTCTGCAGTCACAGAGCAGATAATTGTGGATAATCTTTCCATAAGTGATGGTTTCTTAAGGATCTATTGCAAGATGGAATTTCTCCATGACCAATGCACTTCTAGTTGCTCACACTTGGAACCAATCTTTTACCCTGCATGATTGAATGACATTGGAAGTTGCTGAGGACATAGCTCAGTGGCAGAGCATCCCTGGATTTGATCCCAACATGGGGGTGGGGGGTGGAATGGGGGGACATAGTACAACACACAAGACAAGACAAGACATATAGCCTCTTAGTGTCATCAAGGAAAACAGTTCTGACCTCACAGACCCTGCCCCATCAACAGGAAGAGGATCCAATATGGGTCAACGTGGAGCTATCTGAACTTCAACAATAACACAAAGAATTACACCCATCAAACATTACTAAATTCATGAGTTCATAATGATGTTACAAAAGGAAGAACTGGTCAACTTTAGAAGCTGATAGAAAACAATTCAGTACCTCAAGGACTGGCAAACAAAAGGCCTGTCTTCCCTCTGGGAGGTGCTGCTGGGTAAAGAGGCAGCAGAGACATTTCAGCCAATAAATGCAAGATAACCCACAGATTCAGGACAGCACCATTCTGAAACCTCCCACACATCAAAAACACAGGCATCAGGCATCAACAGCTGCTAACACCAGAGAAAGGGAGACAAGCAACTATATGAAGCCTGGTCTTGGGCCAATACCTCCATGGTCATGCAAAGGGATTGAGCTAAATCTGTTCCATCTCCTTATCAAGCTGCAGTTTTGCCAAAAAATGCAGAGGGACCTACTGAACTATGATCTGAGTGTGGGATTCACAAGTCCAGAAGGCAGGAACCTTGAGGGTCTGACAGCCTGGGTGGGTGGGGAGAGAGTCAAGTTCATTTCTTGACCTTGATTTTGATGGTGCTTCCAGAACTCACCTGAGATGAACTGGCTAAGCCCGACATTTGCTTTGTGGTTTTCTAGATCTAATTTTACATCAAACGCAGAAAAGACCATAAGTTCATAAGATGCTAAAGGGAGAAGGGAGGGGCGGCAAACCAAGCCCACTGCACACCACCAGAGGCTGTCGGAGCCCTGTGCCTTCCTCTGAGAAGAAAGACGTAGCCAAGCATCCTGCCCATCTGGTATGAAACTAGCCTAGCAGACGAGGGAAAAGTGGGCTGTACTAAAGACTTCCCACAACAGGACAATGAAGGAAAATCCGCCATTCTGCTGGGGGAGGCAGAAGCAAGCGAGGGCCTGGGCTGAGCCACATCACCTTCTCACTGTAGAAAGCTCCTCTTACAATGCAGTTAAGGGCTCTGAAGAGTTCGAGCATGACAAAAACGTGGCAAGTTGCACCTGTGAGGAGCTGCAGAGCCGCCACAGCCTGGGAGAAGCCAACAAGCGCTGGTCTCTTCCTCTGGCAAGACAAAGACTAAGAACTTGGAGGAGGTCACTAACCAAAAGAAGGCCAGCTCTGGCACCAGGACATGTTTGGGATATCCTCCCTAACCCAGGGGTTTTCATGTGGTTCCAGGGCTAGAAGCATCAGCAGAAACAGCACCTTTCTAGAGAAGCGAGATCAGCCAGAAGCAAGAACCAGCGAGATCCATGGACCAGGAACTTTGGCTATATGCAGAGGAGCCAGGAAAGGGCCACCAAGTGAGTTTCCAACAGCTCAGCCAATGCTGGCCCCTCACAACATGGGGCAACACTGGCTGGCCTCTGAACAGGCCCATTCCTGCTGCTCTTTCCCTGGAGCCAGGGACCTGGACAGTGAGCTGCCTGGCCTCTGTGCCCTGATCTGTGAGCACAAGGAGATCGCAGGCCCTACACATGGAATGGCTCAGGCAGCACCCTGCATAGAGACATGCTATGAGCTGCTTTGCTATCAACACTTCATTAGTTTCTAAAACTTACAGCTAAGACTCAAAACTTCAGCCAATGAGAGAAGCTCCAAAGAGGAGGGCTAGAAGACAGGACCAAGGCACCATGTCTGACCCCGTCCATCCCCTAGAAGGCATAGGCCTGGGATGGGGGACCTCTCCTGGCCTCATGCCAACAAGCTCTCTGCTCAGCCCTTCCCCACAGCCACCCACTGCTAAGTGGCTCCACGGGCTGAAAGAAATCTTGCCAAACAGCTGTGGAGAAATTCTCAGAAAAGGCATTCCCTCTCCGCACTGCCTGTTCTTCCTCTTCTCTTCTGGACGGAGCAAGGGAGAAAGCGGCAGTGAAACCCTCTCAGTGTCTGAGTCATAGATGGCAGGGGGGAAGTAACTCAATTTCACAAAACTGTTTGTCTTAACCTGTCTTGCCAGGAGCCACTATCCTGGGCAGCAGGATATCCTGCTGGTGTGATTCTCCTGCCTCTACCTGCTCACATATGAAATCGCAGCACAGTAGGAAAGACCCCCCCCACAAAGGCCCAAAAGAAGCCACTTTTATTCAGTGCGCCTACCATCCCCCTTTTTAACAAACTCTGGGCCTGCATGGTCCTGTACTAACTCCCAGGATCTACTAGAGAGGTTTCGAACCACACTTCCCAATGCCACCAACTGGGAGCCACAATCTGGAATTTAATGGGAGCTCTGTGCTTTCTGGGGCATGACAGACCAACATTGCTTTGTAGTGAAAATAAACTTGCTTACTTGGTGGTCCACACTTTCGGTAGCCATGCACTGGTTGTTGGCCAGGGTGGTGATCTCGCGGCTCTTGGGGGTCTCCATCCGGCAGCTGCAGAGAGGCACTTCCTGGAGGCCATCTGTCTCGAGCACGTCCGGACCGCTAGCCAGCCCTAAGTCACATAGACACATGTCAGCCAGGGCAACCCTGACTTTCCAGGGGCTGTCCAGAGAACAGCTCATCTTCACAGGACCTCACGGATGGGAGCAGAAGCAGCATGGCTCACAGCAGTGCTCTCAGCAGGAAGTGCAGGAGGCCCCTTGACACCCACCCCCGAATAGCACCAGGAGCCACCTGTGCCTCTCCCACTGCCCGACACCTGCCAGGTCCCAAGAAAAATGTGTCAATCCATGTTCTTGGGCCCATGCCCATGGTCAACAGGAGAGGCTGCATCATCATCAGCCACTCCCAAATCTTTTGGTTTCCACACAAAGAAACATCCACTACACGTTGAGACCTTGTGTTCCTCAGTTGGTTTTAAGAATACCACCACAGAAAATTAAATTTGGAAGCCTCCAATAATGATTTAGTTATCACATAGAGTATTATTCACCTACCACCATAGTCCAAAGAGCCCATTTATTAGCTGAAGAAAGAAAGAATTGGGGAAAACGAGGAAATAAACTAAATGACAATCAGGGCAAAGAAGGCTGCTAATGGCAACAGCACTTATCACTAATAGAGAAGAGGCTGATATGGAGTGGTTCCTGCCTCCCCTGGCCAGGGGCAGGGTACTCTAGAAAGCAGAAACTGGCCCCTCTGAAAGAGGAAGGGCAGAGGGTGGGAGCTGCCAGGAAGACCCTCAAGTCTGGCTAGCAGCTGCAGGGTTGGTTGCTTCCAATGGGATCCAGCCACCCAGCCTGTCCTGTCTTGTGAGACAGTTAAAGCTGAAATTAAAAGGTGGGCCAATGTTTCAAACACTATTCCCTTTATTAAAAATAATTAACTCTTGTACTCATGTCTACAAGTAACTGTCAAAGTAAATGAAAATGAAGACCTGGCCCAAGGAATCCCTGAGGGGACAGAGCCACCTGGGTCTTGACAGTGTGCAGACATAATGAAACTGGGCTGTGTCTTCTGAACTTCTGTATTGCAGAAAAATGAAGCTCCGCTCCACTGGTCAGAAACCAAAACCAAGGGCTGCACAAGTGGCTTGCCAGAAGGACAGAGTGAATAACTCAACCTGGCACTCCCTCTGCAGAGCCCTGAGCCCCTCCCTCTTCATAGCTGCCGGACTCCACTATTCAAACGAGCTCTTCAGAAGTGTGTTCTTGCCTCAGTTTCCCTCCAGCAGTACCATGTTGAGTAGAGGATGTGCCTTCCCCCATGAAGCTGCTCACTATCCCTGGTGCTTACTAGTAATCAATCTGATTTGGTGGCAGCCAGGCGGGAGTTTAGGCCCCTGCACGGGGTCCATAAATGAGAAACAGCCTACACCACAGGTCTCTAAGAAAGGAGATCAGGACACATCACCTCCTGCTGCCTGGTTCCCAGCTCAGCCTCTGGATCACCCACAGCCCAAAAGATCAGGAAATGTGAGATAAGGCTCAAGTTGGATTCACTGTATGTTTAAAACCTTAAGCGCCTTTGAGATGATCCTGACCAACAACATGGCTTTAAAAATGAGGAAACAGGCAAAATGCACGAAGAAGCATCTGGATAACTGTCCTCTGACCATGCTGTGCCCGCATGGCTGAGGCGGCTGAGGTGAGATGAAGAAGCACAGGTCATGCCTGACATGTTCTTGGGCTTGGGAGTACACTCCAATCCCCAGCAGTAAGGACTGCAGGCCTTCAGCCCTCCCATTGAGCTTCGCTCTGGTTACCTGCTGAGGTCATAAGCCACCCGACTCACCTCAACATACTTGAGAGCAAAGAGGATGAGAAAAGAAGCCAATGACTACAGAGATTTCTGACCTCAAAACAAAGATTCTCTCCTGAATGGCCTCCTGCTCCCACTGGCCAGCTCCTGAGGCCTCCTGACCTGCCTGAGACCTGGCTCTGCCACCACTCAGGTGTTCCTACTCCACACTAGAGCATGAGAACCATGAGCAACACTGCTTGTCTCTTCAAGGTGTTGCTCTCTGGACCAAAGGTATAGGAAACAGGTGTTTTATTTTGTTGCAGGACACTCCTAAGGACATTAGCTTAGTGCCAGCCAGAGGGCAGGCTCCAGCCACTGGTTTCAAAGATCATCATAGCACATTATTCAAAGTCAGGTCACCCACGTGTCCTGAAACACGGCCAGGGTGGAAGGGCATCTTTTCTTTAGGGATTCTGCAAAGAAACGTGTCTGGCTCAGGGTAGAGAACACTGCTAGACTCCTCGCAACCTGATCTTGAATGAGGTGTCAACTACTTTATTCTAAGAGGGCTCCCATGCTCTATGACTCTTGAGTGCTGAGAGTGACCTGGCAAACAAATTCTGAACATCTGCCAGTCCACCTTTAAGGGATGCATTTAATCACACTTTCTATTAAAATCCAGTAGGGGGCATCGGGCTAATCCAGAGAATGAGACCAGTAAACGAAGAGCAAGATGGTGCAGTTATCACTACATCAACATTCACCTTCCGATTGGGAGGACAGAATCCCTTTGACACGGAGATCCAGTGAGTCCAGAGAAACTTCCATATATCCCGAGCTGTCTCCCGGAGCTGTCTGCTCGGAGCTTCCTGGAGATGGCTTACACACCTCGGAACCTACACATAGAAGGCACACACCATGAGAATGTGCAACAGCCACCCACTGACAGCACCTGGGCGAGAGGCCAGTCCCTAGGACAGGGCTGACCCTGAGAGACCCATCCAACCCTAACCACAATGCCAACTGCCTGGGCCACTCCAGTTACACTACTGCTTTTCTCCTCTGCCTGCCGTTTTTCTCATCCCCAGCCGGATCCACCTGAATGTGGAAGGAAACTGCATCAAGGCACTCGCATACTAACATAGTTACCTCTGTGACTACACCAGGTGGATAAAAACTGTTAAATAATCAGGAAAATGAATACAAGTGTGGTGTACATCCCATAAATTACTTTAAAATAAGACAGAAAAATCCAACTGGCACAAGTGGAAGACCAACTGATGACCATGTGTGCAGAGTGACAGGGGTCGGCACTAGCTAGAGGCTCTGGCTTGCTCACTGTCCTGAGTGACACACAGAAGTTCCACAGGAAGGTTAGTGTCAGCCCCACCAGGCACAAGGTCTGTGAAGCAAAGCTCTCACTAAAGGCAAGAAAATCGAGGCATGCCAAGGAAGACCACTGCAGAGATGGGCTGGCGCCACTGGTTTTGCAACATGCCCCTCTCCCTTGAGGACACAGGATGGCAGCAGGAGTATGCCAGCCCTCCCGGCTTCCCAGGAGGCCTTAGAGGGACACACAAAGCTGAATACTTGGCACTGTACAGACATTTCACTGGGAAGCCTAAGAAGAGTGTGCATTTACAATGGATATCTAACACCAGCAAGAGGTGAAGGACCATGCTTCACACAAGCTTCTAACCTCATCAAGTGGAAATAAATGAACCACTGATAAAGAGAGACTTTTCATTCACATTGTATTCTGTATCCTAGACCTTAGATAGAAAAGTAAACTACTTTGAAAAATCAGCAATTTGAAGAACATGAATAGTCTTCATATAATTTAAACACTTAAAGATATAACAACTCCTGTGCAAGTAAACATTAGGCATACATTTTACCTGTCACAGCCAAGACGACAAAAACCAAAACTTCTACCCCTCAAGAACAACCTTTCTTCTTGGAGCTACAAATAGTAGGTCAGCCAATAATAAAAAACCATATCAGTGTTCTCATGATCCCAAGTGAAAACAGAAGGAAACACAAATGAAGGAGCAGATGAGCTCAGAGGGAGGCACTCAAGTATAGCACCATAAAACCCGCGCGGCCCTCCCCACCTCAGGGCTGCCTCCGGGACATAGGGGCAGTGAGCCTCTTGCATGTCAGGGGAAGCTACAAGCACAGCTGAATGAGGGGAAAGAGCAAAGTGCTGCAACCCTGAGGAGTGGCACAAAGAGAACACACAAGTAAGCAGGACAGAGTAGAAAGCCCAGAGTAGCCCCCTCATTCAATATCCACCAATATTCCCAGGAAACCCAATAAGGCAGGCTGCACCCTGCTCCGAGGGACTCGCACTCCAAAGCACAGCTGCGCCTGGCCTCCCAGGACTCCACTTTATACAGCACTAATTTGCCAAGAGCAGCTCCATTTTGAGTTAAGTGTGGAGGTAGAATGACTCTACCTTGTTCAAGCCAACAGCCACCGTCTGCCCAGCACCACCCTAAAGAAAAACCAGGCCCCTGCGCTCATCAAACACACCAGACAAAACACAGCAACCCCCTCGCCCAAGACCCACTGAAGGAGGTGCACCCTGAGACTGGGTAGGGTGGCATGCACCAACCCATCATCAGCCAGCCAGTCTGAATGCGCCATGACATTAACTGGAAAATCTCCAGCTCCCTGTCCCTGTCCCCCAGCTCAGCTCCATCTCCCTGGCTTTGAAAGCATCTGCCTTCAGGACCCTGGCCTAGAGTCAGTCCTGTGCTCCGACAGCTCTGCACCCTGAACAAGCTCTTCAGCCTACTCTGCACCTGCCCTCTGCTCTCACTCAGTGCCACCTCCAGAAACCCTGTGGCCACCTTATCCTTGCTCAGCCTTTCTGCAACCTAGAAATCCCGCCATGTGTAAGTGTGACTTGAGTATTACAGAGATGAGCGGTTATGGTTAGACTAAAAGAACCCGCAACTGCCGGGTCATGAGCACTCAGAGAACTGCCACGGATGAAAGTGGGGTAGCACGTGAACTCACTGTTACTCAGGAAGTTCTGCCTCAGTGGAAAGACACAGACACTTGCTCTCGACAAAAGAAAAGTCATCTGGACTGATGGTGCACATCAGCTGCCCATCCGTAAGAGGGAGCTGAGCTCTTCATGTCACCATGTTCAAACATTGCCTCAAAATGCACCAGAACTATCTGTGAGTACTTCAACTGCACAACTTCATGAGAAAATACAGGACAAGATCCTGATGAACTGAGTTAGTCAAAGATCTTTTTGTCCCCTTCTTTTTTTCTCTCCTTGGTACTGGGGATTGAACCCAAGGATGTAGCTTTACCATTGAGCTACATCCCCAACCCTTTATTAAGTCAAAGATTTCTCAATGCACGAAAAGCATGAATAAGAAAAGAATCAATAAATTAGACTTCAACAAAAAATTTTAACTGTTGCTCTGACCCTAAACAGACTAGGTACAAATGTATACAAAACATCCATCTGATTAGACATCTATCTAAAATACTTAAAGACCTTTTACAACTCAGAAGAAAACCACCCTGGTTTTGAAAGAGAACAAAGGATACACACACACTTCACAAAAGGAAATGAACAAAGGCTAAAAGGTGCGACCTCATTATTCATCAAGTAAAAGCAAACAACTGTCAACAGACACCCCGAACACCTCCTAGAACCACTGAAATTAAACAGACCAACCCTAACAAGTGCTGGTAAGCACAGAGAGGAGCGGAACCCTCCAGTACTTTTGTGAGGATGTGAAGCAGGACCTGTGCTTTAAAAAATAGCTGAGCAAACAGCACAACCCAGTCACACCTCTGCTCGAGACCCATCTGAGACACCATCCACTGCAGCTTCCCTGAGAGCCCAAACTGGGAGAGTCGAGTGTACCCACAGAACAGTGGTTGAGCCACAGCTTGCACGTAGTGGGACGCTTCTCAGCAATGACAGGAACAGACTACTGACATGTGCAGCAGTAGCCCTCTGCAACAATTGTGCTGAAAGGAGTCATAAGGGAAAAGCCCACAAGGAGCAATTCCATTCACACAGAATTCTACCAAGTGCTAATGCATCAGCGGCACAGGGCAGATTGGGGTGCATGGGAACAGGAAAAGAGCCTGGGGAAGGGACAGGTTCTTGATGGCAGTAGGGCACACAGGGAACCTGGGGTGGAGAGAACCCAGGTAATGTAGCTATGGTGAGGGCTCCACAGTTGTAGACACAGTAACTCATTAAAAAGTGGTTTAGCTATGTATGTTTTATGGTATGCCAGTCCACATAAATGAAGTTATTTTTAAAAAAAAAAAAAGAACATTGACCTTGGCAATGACCCTGTGGCCTCATTCACTCAACAATCACTGCCAGAACAGGGGTGCTGCCACAAGGCCGGAAGCTGCCATATAGACCAGGCACAGCCACACAGATGGCTACATAATCACAGACCTCCCTCCTTCAAGCAGCGTGGGAAACGTCTATAGGCCACAGGTTGCTAGTCACCCTGTGTAGGTGCCGAATGAAAGATCACCTCAGCTTAGCATTCAGCAATGAAGCCAAGATCAGCAGGTTTGTCCAGAGAAGACCAAGTGAAGGGCACTGAGTTTCTCTGATGAGGTCATTTGAAACATTTGTCAACAGTGGATCCTCCTTTCAAATAAAATCCTATGCAGAGCCCCAGCCCTAGGCCTGCCACTTGGCCCGGAGATGCCCACGCAGGTGCAGGGGCCACGGGGCCACTGCGCTTACCAAGCGCACCACAGGGCTTCTTTCTACTTCTCCTCCTCCTTTTCCGAGCCGGCTTGATCCAGGGGCTCTCAGTCTTTCCTCTCCTCTTGAGAAATTTCTTCTTGATGCTGGATTCAGAACTCTGGAGGACCAAAGGGCAGGAACGTCAGAAGCAAAGCAGGGGAGCTCTCAAGAGCAAAAAGGACTAGGAGTTGTCTGCCTGTAAAATAAAATACTTGCTATGTCTTGATTCTTCTTTTAGCAGATTCACTTCACTTCTAGACATTCTTCTGGGTCACATTCTAAAGATACCCATGCTGTTCCCTAAACATCTCTCCAAGCTCAGTCCTTTTAGAGGCAAAAAAGCCAAGAAACCTAAAATGGAACTCATAACTCTTATTGAATTTCACACAAAGGAAAGGAATAGATTGGAAAATCCTACCCAGGAACTAAGTAAATAAGCTCAGTAGGAGAATACACTTTCCACCACGTGTCCCTTCGTCCTGCTCATGAGAAAAGGAACAATGCTCAGAGTGCCTGGACTCCAAGTCACAAGCCAGTTAAAGACACAGCGAGATGCCTGAGCATCTGTTCCTAAGATCTGGATGCAGGAAGGGCATTCAACCTCCTGGAATTACAACTGGCACATAGCACAGACTCCTAGCCCTGACTGGCACAAGAGAGGGACAAGACACAATGGCAGCATGGGGTCTCATCACCCTCCTTCCCATGGATACAGGCAGACACTTGAGAACGCTGTGCTCAACACATGGGAAAAAACACACTGCACAGCATGCTAGCCATTCAGACAGACTGACACATGTCCTGCCACAGCCATGTGCAGGAGCCCCAGGGTCTGGAGACTATGCTGGGGACCATCTTTACTGCACACACCCGTGCTTGTCCAGTGTCCCTCCCTTTTAACAGCCCTTGCTCCACCCTGAAATCCAGCATAGCAAAGTTTCCAAAAGAACTGTAAATACTACACTCTGCCACTACCCTGATCCTGCTCCTTCCACCCATCAACCAAAAAACACATGTTCATGCCACACCTAACAGTCTGTGTGTTTTATTTCCTTCACTGGGCAGCAGGCTTCCCTCTTCAGAGCTGTTCATAGGTCATGTGCCCCAAACCCCCAGGCTTTCTCCCACAGCAGAGCCCTCCTTCAGGATCTCATGGGCTGTTGCCTCCTGTGCACAGTGCTCACACACAGGGTTTCCTGAGGCTCTGTCCTAGGGCCTCAGCACATTTCCCCATTTCTACGCTTCTCCACTCCCTGAACCCTCAGGGCCTGCTTCTGTCACTTGGCTATCTGCTGGGCACAAGAGACCTCACTGTGGGCAGAATAGAGCCCTGTTCCCTCCTGTCCCTCACTGTGTTGCAACTAACCCACCAGAGTCCTATCCATGCTCTGTCAAAACACCTCATATCAAATGCTACCTTCACCCTCACAGCAGCCACTGTAGCAGGATCCCACACCTTGTGCCATACCACTTGCATGGGACAACCAGCACGTGGACTCGCACACCCTCCCCTCAGCCTGGAGATCAGCACTAACTCTGCACAAGCAGGACAAGCCTACACCAGGCCTGGCCTATTGCTATACCATAAAAGGCCGCACGGCCCTTGGGCTCTGCCTGGCACTACATTATGACTGTGTGGGTCTCTTCACCTATTCTCCCAAGAGCAAGACCTCTGCCTGCCTGTGCCAAGCCCCAGTACCAGAACAGGCCGACTCTCAGCAAACAACAGGGCAACTACAGCGCTTCTTGCACCTCCTCCACTGCACAGAGGCCAGGCCATGTGCTGGATTACCAGGTCAGACTCGTCTCCGCCGTCCTCGTCCTCCCCAGTATCAGCCGACTCCTGCTCCTCCTCTGACTCGCCATCCATCTGAGCAGCCAAAGAGCCGGGCGGGGGGGTTTGAAAAAAACCAAAAACAAAAACCAATTAGTTTCTTTAATGGCAGACAAATGAATTGGAAACAGACTTTTAAAAATACATCAGCAGTGCATGCTGGAGGCACACGCAGGAAAGATCCCATCGTCTGTCCACTGTCCAAGTGGGCTGCCTCTCTGGCTTTGGCCAAGGGGTATCCAGCCTGAGTTTCCACTCCTGCTCCTTGGCAGTGTCTCCATATCATGGTGGGAAGGCGACACTCTCTGTGTACTCGGAATTCAAAACACAGCAGGTATCCATAAAAAGGAAGATAAGAGCTGGGGTTGTGGCTCAGAGGTAGAGTGCTCTCCTAGCACATAAGGAGCTCTGGGTTCGATCCTCAGCACCACATAAAAATAAAATAAAGGTACTGTGTCCATCTACAACTAAAACAAAATATTAGGTGGGAGGTGCAAAACTTAAAAAGTGAAAGCATTCTCAAGAGGCCACAATATAATACACAATCAGGTCTACACTGACAATATCCTAGTCCAATCCCCGGAGCCACAACTACCATGCTACCTCACTCCTTCCAACAAGTGTGCTGCCACACATGGCCTGCAGCTTCACATCAGAACAGAGATACCTTGTTTTCCTGCTGAGCTGAGTGACACTGGCCATGTATCAGTACATGTCTGTTGCAAAGGCACTAAAACATGTGGGCATACATCCAGCTCTTGCCCACCCACTTCCCAAGGTGGCTATGGCCTCCTGCATACTGACTGCATGCTCTGTGGCCTGGTGATTTCACTGTACCCTACCCTCTAAATCAGCAATGTCTTCCAGGACAAACACACAGATGGGAGAGATGTAGAACCTCTGGGTCACCTCCCCAACTATGATCTTCCACCAACAATGCGCAAAGAGGAACCACCAATCTTTCAACAGACTCTCACGGATGCTTAGATCTCACTTCCCCACACACAACAGGACCTGAGTCTTCTGTAACTTCTTAGTACTTTTCTATTTCTTCTACTGCATCTTGCATGCTCCATCCTCAGCCCATTTTCAGACTTGGACCTGGTTTTCTTATTGTAAAATTTACTTTTTATAAAGTATGTTATCAACATTTTTCATACCAAAATTTTTCTCATCGTGCATTCCTAAACCTTTCAAAATTCCTCCCAAATTCTGTGAAGTCCAAAAAGCTTCTAAACCACATGATCAGAAACAACCTACCTTCTCAGTACCAATTTGTTTTAGTCAGTTTCTTCGCTGCTGTGACCAAAAGACTCAATTAGAGGATAAAAAGTTATTTGGGGGCTCACAGTTTTAGAGGTCTCAGTCTACAGATGGCTGACTGCATTCCCCGGGGCCTGGCATGAGGCAGAACATCATGGCAGAAGTGTGTTGCAGAGGAAAGCAGCTGAGAACATGGCACCACGAAGCTGAGAGAAGCAATCACAGCTCATATTTTAGGTGTTGATATTGTGATTTGCCTCCCCCGGTCTTGGTCCTTAAAGATCCACACTGACATATCTGCCAAGCACTGACAGACAAGACTGACCCACAGCTGGTCTCTGCTCACTACTATTTGGATGTGTGTACTGTTTTACTTAGAAAAGTTTAAAAGTACCTCTAGGCATTTGCCAATTTTGCTGATAAAGCTGACGTCTCATTCTCTAAGTGCTTGTGACAGCCACACAAGGAAACAGGTGTTTACATCCTGCTCACATAAGTTCAGCTCAGCAGCTATGGTAGTTTTCAGCTGATCTTCCCGGACTTTCAGAAAGATGATCACATTCCCAGAAACTCTTTTCTCTTGTCCTTTAAAATACTGATGTTTCTTTCTGGCTCTTCCCTACAGCATCAGCCAGAACAGCTGGTGCTGTTGTGCCCACATCAAGAGATGAAAGCAGCTATCCCACCTTCATTTTACAACTGATAACAGAAATGCTTTGACTTTTCACCACTAAATATAACCTTTTTTGTAGTGTTCTGACATGTTAAGTCAGTTTTTTTTTTTTTTAACTATGAATTTTATTTTAATTCGTTGGTCAGGATTAGCCCTTGCCCAGCCGCCAGTCAGCTCCTGCCAGCCCTCTACCCAGGAACACACGACTGTGGGGGTATGACCCAGTCATGAGTTCGGCCTAAGAGGCAAAGGTTCAGCTCTCCCCAACCAGCACCCAGAATGGTGGCCGCACCCAACTGTCAGTCCTTGTGAATAGTGTCCAATCCAAGGGAAGAGACAAGGTCACCAACTTTTCAGGGAAAATGCAAGCCACTATACATACGAAGGCTCACTGCCAGGTCAAAGAACTCCTAACAAAATGACTTTTTCAAAGGACAAATGACCCAGTAGATGAATGGCTGAGACTTGAACAGGCATTTCAAAAAGGCATCCAAACTGCAAGTTGACATACAAAAAAGGACTCAACCTTCTTGGGAATCAGGAAAGTGAAATTAAAACTATACTGCATTAGCGCTTTACACTCACCACTCAGAGACAGTTGGCAGCACTGCCAACTGGTGCAGCCACCCTACAGGGAAACCTGCACGCAGAGTCATGGGTGTAACGAAGCACAGACTCCACTCCCAGTGTATACCAGGGGTCACCCATGCACAGGGATGCTACTGGCACTGCCATATGGAATAGCCCTCCCTAGAAACAACCCAAAAACTATGGCCTTGGGACCCCATACTCTGAAAAAATGACTGAGAACTATGGAGAGCTTTTATTAACATGGGTTACATCTACTAACCTTTACTGTAGTAGAAATTTAGGCTGACAATGTTCAAACCACAAGGACACAGGTAATTAGCTGCCCAAGCAAAGACAGCAACATGGCCACTCCCCTGAAGGAGACGGAGGAACAGACATCTCAGCAATTCTGAGGTAACAGTTTTGATCCTGTAGATCTCCTTACAGAGCCTCAGAGACCCCACAGTCCAACTGGAAGACCACTGTTGTATGATGACAAAAATTAACAAACAACATAAAAACCCAAAACACAATAATATTGAATAAAATAAGTCATATTTTTAAAATGTAAGCACGCATACTATATGATTTTATTTATAAAGAACAAAACCAAAAAATCCAATCCTACAGTGGGAGCACATAGACAGGGATCCCTTATGGAGGGTCAGGGAGGCTGTGGAAGTGGTGGTGAGAGCCAAGGTTTTGACCTAGGTGAGGTCGCACAGGTATGTCACACTTCAGTAATGACAGCGGTACAGCTGTCCTATGTGCAGGTGCAGAGTAATCTCCCAAATTCAAAGAATAGAAAGCTGAACTCAATAAAATGCTACTAACCTATCAGCTATTATCCATTCTGAGACAAAGCCTTGCCATGTTGCCCAGGCTCAAGCAATCTTCCTGCCTCAGCCTACAGATTAGCTGGCACCTGGCTTAAAATACTTTTCAAACGCATACATATCTGACCTGCAAACTCAGTCACTGCTGCTAACAGATATCCCGGGAGAGAAGCCTGGCCTTCTGTGGTCATTGCCATTTCAGCACACAACTGCATCTGACTCAGGGTTCATTCAGCAAGCCTATACTTTGAGTCCTGTGCAAAGGTAGCCTACAGCTCAGCTTCAGAACAAGCTAAAGAGCTTCATTCTGCCTTTGTCCTCTAGAAGGGTTTACACAATAAAACTTCTACCGATTATGTCTGTGGAGATTTACTCCTGCCATCTTGCTTTCCAATGACCATATTTTCTTCTTGGTTTTTTTTGTTCAAGCTTCAAAGTTATTTAATTTTTAATTTCATTTCAATACCTAAGTTACTCAGGGTTACTCAGTATCTAGATCCTCTGGAAGACAAATACCTCAACCAAAGATGGAATCCAGAAATACTCAAACTCACATGCCATCTGGTGTAGAATTCAGCTGGCATTTTAAATCAGCAGGAGAAGGAAATGTCAAGCAATAAATGGAGTGAAAACTCTGGCCCAGCTATTCTGAGGGAAGCCCTGGGTCCCTAATCTTGTGTCTTATTCTAAAAGCTCTATTGAGATATAATTTACAAAAAAAAAAAAAGAGAGATATAATTTATATACCATAAACTTCACCTGCATTGAGTGTATCTACCCCACATTTTATCACAATAAAATTCTGAATCAAATATTTGTATAGAATGAATGAAATCAAAGTATTAGATGATAGCTTATGACAATTTTTTAAAACCAATAGTGAAAAAGATCAGTTTATCATAGTTAGAACACAGAACCTGAAAGTCCTAAAGAAACGGACTAGTATCTGTGAGCTCAGACAACTGACAAGACACCAAGGAAACAAACCACTCCAAACTTGCTTAGGCTCCTAGGACTGCACCTCTAAGAGATGAGCACCCCAGCAGAAAGGTGGGCAAAGCATACCTAGCAGGTGTTTTCTAAAACAACAAGCCAACAGCCACCAAATGTGTGAGAAGCTGCTCACTCTCAACAGTGTAACATTAGCATTCCAATGACGCAGATTAGCTGGGGAAGATGAGAAAAACCATGCCTCTCAGCTAGAAGTATATATTACTCCAAAGTACATTCAACAAAGTGTTGCCTAAAACAGGAAAATGATCAAATCCATAGTGAAGGCTGGGTTCAATCCCTGATACCAAAAGGGGGCGCGGGAGAAACACAGTCAAATCCACAGCATGGAGTGTGAGGCAGGAGTGAAAACACTTCTCTGCACAGAATTGGGAGTGTGCATTACACACAACCCCTTTGCAGAGGGGAGTAAGTGCTGGCCAGGGTCAAGATCAGGATCACACAGCACACCAGAGCTACCGCACAATGGGATTATGATACTATTTTTTCCTTCCTTATACTTCACTATAGGGGAAAAAAAATGTAACAAGTATTTTACAATAAATAATTTTTTAAATCCCTTTACATCTCTAATATTAACATTTTCCACCAAATTTACCTTTGAATAATTGAGAGCCGGAAGTAACATTTTAAATTTGCCCTAAAACCTGTAAAAAAGGAATAATAATAATTCATAAAAATGAGTCTAAAATTGATGTAAAAATAAGAAAGGACACCAGGTGCGGTGGTGCATGTCTGTAATCCCAGCAGCTTCAGAGGCTGAGGCAGGAGGATCACAAGTTCAAAGCCAGCCTCAGAAACTTAGCAAGGACCTAAGCAACTCAGTGAGACCCTATCTCTAAAAAAAAAAAAAAAAAAAGAAAGAAAGAAAGAAAGAAAGAAAGAAAGAAAGAAAGAAAGAAAGAAAGAAAGAAAGAAAGAAAGAAAGAAAGAAAGAAAGAAAGAAAGAAAGAAAAAGAGCTGGGGATGTGGCTCAGTGGTTAAGCACCCCTGGGTTCAATTCCTGAAACCTAAGTAAATTAATTAATAAAAGAAGAAAAGACATGCCCCAAATTCTGACAGATGAAAGTGCTTGGTATTGAAGGAGTACATAGCTAAGCAACAAAATGATACCTCTAAAATAAGTCACTGAACTGTATCACCTGCAAATGTTGTGCCTAATGCTGGCCTGGGATAATTCACCAGACAGAGGCTTCATCTTAAATGAAGATGGAGAACCTCTGCTAAAGATTCTGCAAAGAAGTCTGACATATTTGAACAATACACCACTAATGTTTAGGCAGTCTGATTCTCAGCCTCCCAATGCTGCTCCTAGTAAGCATGTCACTTCTAACTTATCCCTCTCAGAACTGAAAGAACATAAAATTTATGCCTAAACCTCAAAGCTTGCTCACAAATTCTCTCTAAGAACTTGCCAAGCTGGCATCAGCAGCAACCCCAGATGGTTTTCTGGAGCACCCAGACAGTTCCCTGGAGCACCCACAGAAGGTTCCTAGGAATACCTGCAGATAGTTCCCAGAAGCATTCCAGACTGCTCCCAGGAATACCCACAGATCACCCGCAGAAGCACTCATGAATGGTGCCATGCCTACCAAGGGGAGCAATATGGCTGAGACAAGACTGTCCAGTGCTCATCCTCAAAGGACTTGGAATAAATGGTCTATAAAGAAAGCATGCCTCACATCCTTGAGGAGCAGAACTATGTACCATTCCACAGGCCGCTCAGGGAGCCTTGGACACACACTCTGCAAGGAGGGCAGAGGCTTCAACCTGCACGAGCATGATAGCCCCAGCATGGAGAGTGTATAGGATAGAATGAGGCCAGCCTCGAAAAGGCATCAGTCAAAATCAGCTGCTGAGCATGGTGGTACACAGACATAATTTCAGCAACTTGGGAGGCAGAGACAGGAGCATCACAAATTTGGGGTCAGTGTCAGGAAACTTAGTGAGACACTGTCCACCCTGCCCCCTAAAAATGATTATAAGCAGACATTGAGGGCACACAGAAGGTCACTGATTAATGCTTCAGATTATTATATTCTTTTTCTATCTTACCCGCCCCCAACACCAGTACTGGAGACTGAATCCAGGGGTGTTCTGCCACTAAGCTACGTTCTCAGCCTTTATTTTTTATTTTGAGATAGGATCTTGCTGAGTTGCCCAGGCTCGCCTAGAACTTGTGATTCTCCTGCTTCAGCCTCCTGAGGTGCTGGAATTACAGGCATGCACCACTACACCCAGCTTCCAGCTGGATTATCGATATTGTCATTCTTGCCAACCTGGAACTTAAGAAGAAGCTCGTGAGGCTTTATGTCAATGATGCTAAGATGAAAATAAATGAATAATTCCAAGGAAATAAATATAAAACTCAAAGCCAAAAGTATATAGGAGCCAGGATTGAGAGTTCAAAGCCAGCCTCACCAACAGCAATGAACTAAGCAACTCACTTGAGACCCTGTCTCTAAATAAAATACAAAATAGGGCTGGGATGTGGCTCAGTGGTTGAGTGCCCCTGAGTTCAATCTCTGGTACAAAAAAAAAAAAGTAAATAGGAAAAAAAAAGTTTTTATGAATAAAAAGTATGCAGGACATTTCATGCGGGCCCAGAGCACCCCAAGTGCTGACTCTTGGAACCTATGGCCAGCTCTGGGATTCCTTTCATCTGCAACACCACCCAAACATGGTCCTACCTTTGGGGCCCGGTCAGTTTCGGACATGTTCTCTTTAGAAGTCCTGCTATCCTCTGGGGGAAATGCAGCAGCCTGCTCAGCTCCATGGTCCTCATCCTCCTCAAGCTCGTCAGAGTCATCCTCTTCTGAGTCCATCTCCAAGCTCTCTCCATTCACATGAAGGTTGCTGTCGCCCAAGGCCTTTTCACCCTGGAACACACAGATGTACAGTGCTCAAGGACAACCGCAGCAGTCACCAACAGGCCTGCCAGCTCCCACATGAGCCTCAGTAATCATGGGAGATGGAGGGCCTGCTGGGCCAGGATGGACATGGCAGTGGTGCCCACTCATGGTGTACCTCAGGTGACAGGAAATGAAGAACCAACCAACTGGGCCAGGGACGCAGGAGTGGTATCCACCCATTATGCACCTCAGGTGATGGGAGACGAAGAACCTGCTGGGCCAAGGACCCAAAAGTGGTGCCCACCTACTGTGTGACTTAGATCATGGGAGCGGAAAGACCTGCTGGGCCAGGGATACAACAGTGATGCCCAGTGCCTGAAGCCTGGCTGGTGGGAGTCAGGGTGAGAAGAGAGAGGAAGGTGGGTCTTCAACAACCCACCTAGGCATAGAGGCCATGCCCTACAGCAGAGGGATCAAGGGAAGGTCATGCAAATTACTGACAACCTCATAGGATGCTCCTTGGCCAAGGAAGCCCTGCACAGGGGTGCAAATTCAAGCACTTACGGTACACAGCACACACATCCCTCTTACCTTGGAGCCCACAGTGGAATGAGTTAGACTCTTAAACATCTCAATCACCGTCCTCTGCTTTAAGACTTTGGTCTTTTTCTTAGGAACCAGGCTGTAGGTTCCCATCCTTCGTTTTTTCTTCCGAGATACTGCAGCTGCTAAAACAAAAGGCAAGCAAGCTAAAAAAAAAAAAAAAGTCAAAAAGGGACAAAAGAGGAAAAGAAATACCATTCAAATGTTTTTAGAGGTAGGAGACAGTTTATAAAATCTGATTACCACAGTCAGCAGCAAATCCCATGGCACCAGGCACACTTCTTATGGACTGACACAGGATGACTTATCCCTACTTGTTATAAATTGCAGAGAAAGGCAAAGCACTTTCCAGATCAGGTTTCCTTCAGAATGAAACCCTGAGCAGACACTGCCATCCTACCTTGCAGGAAGGAAACCACTAGCCACTAGAAGCAGGATCCTGAGACACTCCTACAGTCTAACCCTAGGTCCTGCCCCTCCATCAAATGCCCATCAGGAACAGTGTGTGCAGCAGGAAGAGCACAGGACTGAGAAGAGCCTCAATCTCACAACCATCACTGGGCCAGGCCAGGCCAGTCTTCCTAGAATGCTAAGACCTTTCCCACAGTGAGAAGCAGGTATCATCCCTAAAGCTCTGGACCTCACTGGGACCCACCCCCAACAACCCCAGAACAAGAGGGAAAGAAGGGCCCTAGAGCAACGTCACCACCTATAGACAACTCTGGGGCCTGGGCAGTGGTTTTCAAGCAAGAGGTAACAGCTAAGGAAATGGAGTGAGGGCTCAGGGACCCCAGAAACCCTTCTAAATACAGCTCCAGGTCAAAGCATTTCATGCAAGATTCTCTGCAATATATGTGTCTGTGTGTGTACATGTAAAAATTTGGTTATACTGAAGATGTAGAACTTTTCTCTTGTCACAATGCACTAAGAGACAGCCAAACAAATACAGACAGCATTCTCATTGCATCAGGCACTAAAATTCACCTACAGATGACACACTGTATGAAAGAATGTGCAGAGGTCACACACAAAAACTGTGTCACCTTATCCCAGGGCCTTGAACATCATGGACTCTGGTTCCCACCGGGGAGGCAAGGTTCCTGGAACCAATCCCTCATGAATACCAAGAGCCAACTCTATATACTTCCTCACTAGGGTTTTTTCTTAATGGACTACAGTAGCCCATCGTAACAGACCAGGCTGTCACTGTTTCAGTCAGGCTGGCACTTCATAGTCTGTGACAGCTGACGAGCTACAACAGTGAATGCCAGGACGGAGAACTTACTGCCTCAAAAGTCCAAACCACCTGTCCCTAGGAAGAGTTTGCCGACTC
This sequence comes from Urocitellus parryii, assembly GCF_045843805.1. Lineage (NCBI taxonomy): Eukaryota > Metazoa > Chordata > Mammalia > Rodentia > Sciuridae > Urocitellus > Urocitellus parryii. Next base: position 211,333,149 of record NC_135534.1, on the reverse strand, counting down.
CCAAGATGACTTCAGCGTGAGGAAAGGGGAGAAAAAGATGCCTGGGAATCAAAGTCGGCTAGAAGGAGCGTATGAGGACATCTGAGGGCCTTCCTCAAATGGCAGGTGAAACACATGGTGGGAAGAACAGAACTCACTGCCCCAGAGCAGCACAGAAATGTCTGCAAAGAACCTCTGGAAATGAAGGATCTACTGAGCACGTCAACATTCCCAAAGAGGAAACTGAAGTACAACAAGGGGGCAACCTTGGTACAGCAGGGACTTCAGAGTGTCCAGCTTGGGGGTCCAGGCCCAAAGATCCAGAAAGGTCAGGGCCAAGAAAGAAGCTCAGGGAAGGTTAGCATTTAGGATCTGTAGGGACTCAAGGGACCCTTGGGAAGAGATCTGAAGTCCAGACTGCCTTAGACAGGACCAGAGCACGAGGAGCATCAGATCAAGAGCCCAGGGAAAGAACTCACAGAACTGATGACTTTTCAGGATGCTCTGGGAGGTACATCCACACACAGGTAAGCAAGGAAACACCCATGAAGTGGGGAGGGATGGGGAGGCTGCCCAGCTGCTGCACCACGAGGCTGGGCTGCTGGGGTACAGCCAGCATGCTTCAGGAAGAAGACAGGCTTGACGGGAAAGAGCAAACACACAGAGAAGAGGCTCCCCCAAAACCTCTACAGCTGCTTCTGCAGCCTGAAATTGACTTTTTCCTTTAAGTCTCAGGAGAAGAGCCGAACTGCCCATCATCCTGGGGGAAGGACTCACAGCCCATGCCCTACCAGGCAGAGCCACCCTCCTCCTTCCTACTTGTCCATGAGCTCCCATGGTGAGTCCAGGCCATTCTGGGCTCTACCTGCCTCCAGAGAGTCCAGCACCCCACATTCACTCCTCTCTGGGAGTGCTCAGAGGTGAAGGACTACATGGTGCAGTGGGAGCGCTGGCTGAAAAATAATCCCTAATTTCTGTTTAGGGTGGAGATTCAAGCTGAATGATATAAGTTCTCCCACCCACTTCTACTTTTGTGGTGTGTCATAACATTGGCTACCTCACCAGCTCTAAGTGAGCAACCTGGTGGCACTAAGCTTGCTCACACTTCCAAGCATCCTTCACCACCATCCACTCTTTACAGTGTGTCCCAAACAATGCATATTCCCCCCTCCCCTCCCCAGCCACCAACACCCCCCATTCTACTTTCTGTGATTTCAGCTACTCCGGGTAAGGGACGTCAGGGGAGTGGAGTCACCAGAGTAAGTACTCGAGCTCTGGTGCCTGATGGCCTCAGTTCACGCTGCAGAGCACCCTTCCTTTGTGAAGCTGAGCAGTGTTCCACCCTGTGGACGGGCCACACTCTGCTTCTCCCTTCACCCACCAAAGGGCGCCGGTGCTCTGGCTGCTTCCACTGTTTGGCTCTGGTGATAATGCTGTGACACACTGAAGACCCTGTCTTCAGTTCCTCCGGGTATATCCAGAGTGGAACTGCTGGATCATGTGGTGATTCTACATTTAGTTTTCCCTCAGCGGCTGTGTGGCTTTTCACTCCCAGCAACAGTGCACACGCTCTCCAACACACGCTCTTCTGGTGTCTTGCCTGGATGGGAGCCGTCCTGGTGGGTGGAGGTGGCATCTCATGGTAGTCTTGGTTTTCATTTCCCTCATGAGTAGTCACGTTGAGCATCTCTTTCTGCCTATTGGCCGTCTGCACATCTCCTTGAAGAGACGTCTGCTCAAGTCCCTTGCCCATTTTTGAGTCAGGTTTTCTGCTCTTTTGTTGCCAGGGCTTCTTTTTACCATCTGGAGAGTAGTCCTTGTCACACATAAGGTTCCAGATGTTTCATCCTGTTCCGTGGAATGGCCTTTTACTGTTAGGAGTAAGGAATCAAATCAGTACATAGGCAGTTGCCTTTTGACACGTGGAACTTTTTAAATTCGTACAAAGTGCAACTTGTCTAGTTCTTATGCTGCCAGTGCTTTTGGCGTCACATCCAAGAAGTCACTGTGAGATCCCACGCTTTGAAGTTGTCCCTGTTGTTTCCTTCTCAGTGAACTCAGAAGGAAGTTTCAGGTCTCGCCTTCAGGCCCTGCTGTCCTGGGATAGTCTTTACATGCGGGTGAGACAGGGCCCGCCTTCATGCTTCTGCGTGTGGATTTCCAGTTTTCTCAAGACTGTTCCTTGGGAAGCTGTCCTTTCCCCCATGAAATGGTCTTGACAACCTTGCCAAAAATTAATGATGTGGTGGGTTTATTTCTGAGCTCTCTATTCTACTCCACTGATCCACATCTGCCTGTATTCCAATACCACATTGTCTTGATTGCAGTGGATTAATAATAAGCTTTCAATCTCTATTTTCTTAAATCTAATGAGACTTAATCTGCGGCCTAAGCATGGTCCGTCCTAGAAGAAATTCCATGGGCACTAGTGAGGCCTGTACATCCTGTTGCTGTGGGAAGAGGGCTACATGTATGTCTGCAGATCTAGTGAGTTACATGGTGCCACGTTCTGTGTGGCTGCACGATCCATTACTCATAGTAAGTACTGAAATCTACAACTACCACTGTAAAAGTGTCTATTTCCCTCTCCAATTCTGTCAATTCTTGCTTCATATATTTGGAAGATTTATCATTAGGTACTCAAATGTTTTTATTTACTATACTTTTTACTCTTCAATCTTGCTAAGTTGCCCCGGTTGGCCTGGAACTTGAAATCCTCCTACCTCAGTCTCCCAATTCACTGGAAGTACAGGTATAGCCATGGTCCCTAGCTATAATTATTATACTCTTGCTGTCTTAAAGCTTTTACTAACAGATGGCATCCTTCCTTGTTTCTTGAAAGCTTTTGATTTAAAACTCATTTTCATCTGGTATTAGTATATCCACATTTATTGTCTTTTGATTCTTGTTTGCATAGAACATTTTTTCCCCATCCTTTCACTTTTGATATATTTGTGTCTTTGTATCTAAAGTGTTTTTCCTGTAGAGAACATATAATAGGATCATTTGATTTTATGCATTCTGCCAATCTGTCTTACGATTAGTGTGCTTAATCTGTTTACAATTAAAGTAGCTACTGCTAAGGATGCACTTAGTGTCTTCATTTGCCTTTAGTTGACTTTTTAAAACTGAAATGTTTAAATCTATATTTTCTCTTTTATGTATCTATGACTATTTTATTTGTCATTACTGTGGGGATTACATTTGACATTCTAGAATTTTTACACTCTACTTTGAATTTATACCAGCTTCACTACAATAAAACAATGAAAACTCCGCTTGTATACAGTTCTTAGTCCTGCCCCTTTTGATGGTTTTCACAAAAGTACATCCTTATACACTGTGCATACCAAAACAAAAACTAATTCTTTTAAATGCATTAGTCTCTTAAACTACATAGAAAAAGTGGAGAATTACAAGTGAAAATTATAATAAGGCTAGTATCCGCTTTTATGTTTAATATTTTTATGTATATTTTTAAATTGTACATATATCTTTATTTTTATGTGGTGCCGAGGATCGAACTCAGTGCTTCACACATGCGAAGCAAGTGCTTTATCACTGAGCTACAGCCTCAGCCCCTAGTAACTGCTTTTTTATAATGCACCGATCTATTAAGTCTTACAGAAAGCACAAAATGGAATTACAAGCCATTTTTATAATAACACTTGCTTTTATAATTGCTCGTATGTTTACTTTATTGAGATCTATACTATACAATTAATTTACTGTGTAAGATCCTTTCATTTCAACCTGCAGAACATTTCTTACAGGGCAGTCTACTGTGGTAAACTCTCTCATCTTGGGTTTATCTGGGCCTATCTTAATCTTTCCCGCCTCTTGAAAGACATAGGTTTCTTGGCTGACAGTTCTGTTTTTTCTTTCTGCACTTGGAATACATCGGCCTGCGGCCTCTGGCATCCAAAGATTCTGATGAGAAATCTATGGGCGCCACCAAGGACCTTGTATGTGAAGAGTCACATTCCTCCTGCTGCTCTCAAAACCCTTTCTTTCAACAGCTGGATTAGGGTATCAGTGTGGGACTTGAGTTCATCTTACCCTGAGGTTCGCTGATCTCTTTGGATGCCATATTCACATCTTTCATCTGCAGAAGTTCTGCAAAAGTTTCCTACCATGTCTTCTACTTGTGGAGCACCCACAAAGTGCACACTGCCCAGCTAATAGTGTCCCACATAACCCTGAGGCTCTATTCAGTCTTCTTTAGTCTTTTTTTCTTCCTGATTCAAAGACTTTATAATTTTCATTATCTTATATTCAAGTTTGCTCTTTCTTCTGCCTGCTCAGATCTTCCTTTGAATCCTTGTATGGTATTTTTCATTTCAGTTACTGTACTTTTCAGAAACGAAATTAATATCTGGTTCCTCTTTATAAAGGTTTTCACCTCATTAATATTTCCATCGTGTTTCTACATTATCTCCCTCCAGTTCTTTTGACCATGTGTAGGAAAGCCGCTTCCAACTTTATCCGGGAGATGTATCATCATGTTTTCTCAGGAAAGGTTTCTGTTGTTGTTGTTGTTGTTGTTGTTTCCTTTGAGTGGGCCACAATGCCCTCTGTTTTTCTGCATGTATTGCACATCAGTTGGAAACAGACATATAATATAGTGGTGGCAACTCTGGAAGGCAGGTTCTCTCCCTTTCTCAAAGTTGGCTGTTCTTTCTTGCTGCTATTGACTGTTTTGGGGTTTTTTGATAGTTGTGGGCTACCTCTGTGCCAAGAACTATGGGGTAAATTTAAGGTTTTGTCACTTCTTTTCTAAGTGAGCACCTTTCCCTGGGCACACACTGTCTTTACAATTTCCCCATATACTGTTTCTTTTGAATATCCTAATCTTTAATATTCAGATCCCAAAAGGCAAAAAAAAAAAAGAGAGAGAGAGAGAAAAAAAACTTGGGAAAGATGGTTGTGAAGATGGAAGGAAGTGTGACCACATGGGCATAGCCTCTTGGTCTGATCCTGTGTCAGAACACAGGTTGCTGCTTTCCGGGGGACAGTATCCTTTTTGCCCACTCAGGCTCCCACAGGCTGAGTGTAGGCTGCTCCAGCAACACACGGACCAGGGCTTTGCTACAAGATAAAACTGACTTCAACTTTGGTTACTATTCCACCCCGCACTCCTGCCATGAAGTGCCATCACAGACTTAACCTGCAAACCTTCCACAAACTTGAGTTTCAAAACAGCTACAGCAGCCAGGAATGGTGGTGGTTCACGCCTGTAATCCCAGCAACTTGGGAGGCTGAGGCAGGAGGGTTTCAAGTTCAAGGCCAGCCTCAGCAACTTTAGCAAGGCCCTAAGCAACTTAGCAAGACCTTGTCTTAAAATTAAAACTTTACAAAAGGGCTGGAATGTGACTCAGTGGTTGAGAGCCCCTGGGTTCAATCACCAGGACAAAAACACACACACACACAACCACCTACAGTAGACAGACTGTACCAGTACAGCTGTGGTCCAGAGGAGAGTTGGTTCTGCTTTATCCTGCTCCACCATCATTCCAGAACCCTCTGAAATAGGTATTTAATCATACAACTCTGCAGTTGAAAAGAAAACAGAAAGAGCTGCTGAGAAAGGTGCTAATCAGTTTTTGTCAAAAGAACCAATATCCACCTAAGGCCAAATTCTGGATGTCCAAGAGCTGGGCAGTGTGGTCCCCACCAAGGCTGTGGTTCGCTGAAGGTGACTTAACACTATGATGAGCACTGGGTCATCCATGTCTGACAATGAAGAATGGAGGGGTGAGGTACAAGTCCTGTGGAGCCTCAGCCACCCAAGCCAGGCACAGCTGCCTACAGAGCTTGGCCATGACTCCAACCATAAAGTGCACATCCACCTTGTTTGTGGTGAGCTCACTATTTAGCAAGAGGGAAAAGAACACAGCCTCCTCTGACCACCACCACAGCAATGCCAAGACTAGTGAAGAGGTACCGTAAAATTTTAAGGCTGACCGAGACACTCCAATGCTGGCTCTACACATGCCCACAGGAGGCAACACTGAGAACGGCGAGGTCTGAAGGCGGAACAGTGCTGAATTGTGCTGTTCCTGGCATACATAGACACTGCTGCAAAAGGCCTACACCTGTTCCCACTATATCAACAGTGGCCTCCACGTCCCTTCCATCCAGGACACCTGGTAGGGACAATGACACTTGCCAGAAGACTGTGGTGCTGCCCTCCAGGCAGGCCTCCTGCTCTCAGCAATGCTAGAGGTGTGTTAGTAGCTGAAGTGAGGCGGGACCCAAACAGGGCACACTTCTCTCTGGGAAACTCTTTCTGGCCTGGGGAGATGAGGTAAGCCTTGAGGCAACACAGAAGGTAGCTGGGGCTGGGGGCACACCTATTACCTGGGAAGCAGAGAAGTCAACCAACTGTCAGAACATACTGTACCTACAGTTGGAGGTGATTTCACATGCTTAGCCCAAAACTAATTTGCTAATTAACCAAAGCTACATGGAAAGATATGGAAGATAAACTAGAGAACTGATGAACACATTGGGCATTTCACTTTCTCACTTTAGAAAGATGATGAAATAATAAGCTTAAATTAAAGAAAAAAAAAGCATTAGCATGTGAACAGCAATACTGACGGCTGTGACATTCCTTGCCAGTCCACAATCACATGAGAGAAGCAGATGCTACAGAGCTTTGTGAATACCAGGTAAGCTGCCCGAAACAAGCAGCACTGAAGGCACAGAGCCATGAAGCTAGGCAATAGGGGCCACGACTGATTCTGCTTTCTAACTGCCACGTCCCCACAGGAAGATCCTCCCTATGGAGGCTGCCAGTTCCAGCCTGGGAAGAAGAGGACCAGATGCACCTGAGCCATCCCTACCAGCCAGAAGGTTTTCAGAGAGTGATGGGCCACATCCGAGGATCCGGAATCCAGCTAAAGGACCCCGCTGACACAACCTGAGATGATTGGAGCAGAAAAACAAGGACAGTAATATACTACAGCCCAAAGATCCAAATGAGAGTTTATGAGGTGCTACAGTTTGGATCCTAAACATCCTCCAAGATTCATGTGTTAAAGGCTTAGAACCCAGAGTGGTGCTACCAAGAGGTGGTAGGGCCTTTACGAGGTGGGATCTGCTGGGAGCATCAGTGCAGCAAGTGTGTCCACAAAGGGGAGCAAGGGACCAGTCCCTCCTCACTTCCTGAGATGAGGTGACTGGTTCCGTTCCACCACATGCTCTGACAGTATGCTACCCCAAGCTAAAAGCAATGGGGCCAACCAATCACAGACCAAACCTTTGAAACTTTTCTCTTTACAAGTTGATAAAATCTCAGTTATTTGTTATAACAACAGAAATCTGACACACGAGTCAAAAGTTAAAAATAGATGGGTAGCAGGTAGGGGACTAGGGCTGTTGCTCAGCCGCAGAGCACCTGCCTAGCATGTGTGAGGCATTGGGTTCAATCCTTAGCACCACATAAAAAGAAACAAATAAAGGCATCCTGTCCATCTACAACTACAAAAATAACTTAATAAGCGGCTGGGATTGTGGCTCAGCAATAGACATTTGCCTAGCACATGCGAGGCGCTAGGTTCGATCCTCAACACCAAATAAAAATAAATAAATAAAGGTATTGGGTCCATCTACAACTAAAAAAAAATACATATTAAAAAAAATAACTTAATAAAGAAAATAAATAGGAGGGAAGTGAATCTTCCTTTCAGTATAAATGCAACTGAAAGGCAGTGATGGAGACAGAAAACCACCATGTGGACCCTGCCCTGCAGCACTTCCTGGTGGGCTGTGATAAGGAACAGGACACCTGCAGAACCTCAGACTCTTCCTGAAGATACATGCTAGGGACAACCTTTATAATGGAGCAACATGCAAGACCCTGCCATGCCCTAATAAGTCAAAAGGCCACCAAAACACAATTCCTAATGATATAGGTCAGTCACCTGTGGTGTCCCAAGACCTATACCTGGTCCTGAGGCACAGTGAAAAGCAACCTAAGAGAGGTTCTATGGAGAGCCTGGCCTGTATTCTCAAGATGCCACAGTCAAAAATGACCAGGAATGCTTCAAACTAATAGGAAACTAACAAGAAACAACAGAGACAAGTGACTGTGGGATCCAGGATCAGATGTGTTTTTCTTTGGCTATAAGGGACATTACTAAGAAATCAGTAAAGTTAGCAATGTGCTACGATTAGGTGACTGTCATAGCCCTGGTGTTGATCACTGCACTGTAAGAAGCTAGAAAACATCCTTATTTCTAGAGACACAATGCATTATTTTTAGGAAAAACACTTAACTATTTAGAGGTAAAAAGGCAAAAGTCTGTATTTGTAGCACAGTTCATGTTGAACAAAATGATTACGTACTAGGAAGAGGAGAAAAATTGTGTCTTTTGGTAAAGGGAGTGAAGGGCACGTGGGAATTGTTTGAACAATTTATGTGACCTTTGTGGTAGTCTAAAATTATTTTAATTCGAATTTTAAAAGTCATATCCTGGTGCTAGGGTTGGGGCTCAGAGGTAGAGCACTCGCCTAGCATGTATGAGGTACTGAGTTTGATCCTCGACACCACATAAAATAAAATAAAGATATTGTGCCTACCTATAACTAAAAAGTAAATGTTTAAAACAAAAAAAAGTCATATTCTGGTGCTGGGGTTGTGGCTCAATGGTAGAGCTCTTGCCTATCACACGTGAGACACTGTATTCAATCCTCAGCACCACATAAAACAAACAAATAAATGAATGAATGAATAAATAAATAAATAAATAAAACAAAGGTATTGTGTTCATTTACAACTTAAAAAAGAGTCATAACCTGTGGCCAGGTGAAATTCCCCAGGTAAAGCCCTCAGGCCAATACTCTCAGCACCAGGCCAACCTGGTTCAACTTTCAGGAAGGCTGGCTGGCAGGCCCTTTTCAAATTCAAACTCATAGCTGGCCTGTGCCACAGGGAGCCTTTTATCTCCTCAGGGAGGGCACTCCACACACATGCAGTGGCAGCTCCCTATGAGGCCACATGCTGCCAACTCCTACAAAAGAACCCCAACAATAATCAAGTGTCCATCCACTCAACCAACAAGGAGAGGCATGAGCACCAGGGGGCTGAGGAGAAGTACCCAGGGGCGAGTGACTTGGCTGGTGACACAGCCAGAGCAAAAGACAACTCTCCATACCTTGGCCACACTTAGTGCTTCCAACAGCATCCAACACAGGACCAGGAGTGCTCTCAACCCCAGAGTCCTCCACCCAGACCAAGTCAGTTTTAATACAATATTCACATCAGATCAGAGGCAAGGCAGGTGGCAGCAAGAAAGGCTTTAAAGCAGGCACTGCCTCTCCACTGCGCAGGCCAGTGCTCATTGACACCAGCCACACTGCACCTGGAAGGCAGAAGCTCAAGACATACATTCAGAAAGAAACACAGCTGGTGGACCCTTTTACCTGTCTGTGACTTTGTGGTGGCCATGTAGCACTGGCTCTGAGGTAGTGACGGGTGAAGGGATGGGAAGGGGGGTAAAAGCTGCTGTCGTCCACAGTCAGAAACGTTTCTGTTGATCTCCTCTTTTGGTTCCTTATGGTCTCTAGCTTCTCGAACATCCCTGGGATCCTTGCTGGCTGCATGCTTCAAAACAAAGACAATTAATAACTATGACAACAAGCCAAAAGATGATTGCTGAAATAACATGCACCCAAAAATTACAGCTCTTTTCCCCAGTAATTCCCCTCAAGTGAGAGATGAGCCACTATGGGGAAACAGAAAATCTACAAATCCATGCAACTTGGACATCATCAAAGAAGCACCTGGAGCTAGGACATGTATGCCTAGGCATCTGCTGGATGACGAAGGTCAGGCTACCAGCCACCACCCAAGCTAAGAACAGTATTTCCAGGTCTAATGGTAAGGAGGATCACGAGGAAGGAGGGGCAGAGGGAGAGGGGAAAAAGAAGCATCTGCAGTGACTGTGTGGCTGTAGAACCTCAAATATCATCTTATCTGCTATTTGTAGAAAAAGTCTGCCAGCCCCTGATTTAGGCAATCAGTATGACTAAGCTAAAAACACCCAAAATGGAAGCACTGAAACCTCTCTAGGAGTGCCTCCACAGCTGCCACAATTAGACCTGCAAGATCTCCAAACAGCATGGATTCCACAACAGCTAGTTACACTTGAATCTGTCTTTAGCCTTAGCCTTCCAAAGCACCAGCAGCCTGTAGGCAGCTATGCTGACACCATAACCACCTCATGATGGATCAATAGCCTGCCTTTATTCCACACAGCCTAGACTCCAGTGAACCTCCATCTGTTTCCATATATTCACAGACAACCTTGAGAGGTTGACCTCAAAACACCTCAAGCTGACAAAATCTTATTGTGCACACAGTAGTTTCCATAAATAATAAGTAGAACAGACAGGCTTCCTCTGATACATAATCCTGAGAAAACTGGAAATCCACACGCAGAAGCATGAAGGCGGGCCCTGTCTCACCCGCATGTAAAGACTATCCCAGGACAGCAGGGCCTGAAGGCGAGACCTGAAACTTCCTTCTGAGTTCACTGAGAAGGAAACAACAGGGACAACTTCAAAGCGTGGGATCTCACAGTGACTTCTTGGATGTGACGCCAAAAGCACTGGCAGCATAAGAACTAGACAAGTTGCACTTTGTACGAATTTAAAAAGTTCCACGTGTCAAAAGGCAACTGCCTATGTACTGATTTGATTCCTTACTCCTAACAGTAAAAGGCCATTCCACGGAACAGGATGAAACATCTGGAACCTTATGTGTGACAAGGACTACTCTCCAGATGGTAAAAAGAAGCCCTGGCAACAAAAGAGCAGAAAACCTGACTCAAAAATGGGCAAGGGACTTGAGCAGACGTCTCTTCAAGGAGATGTGCAGACGGCCAATAGGCAGAAAGAGATGCTCAACGTGACTACTCATGAGGGAAATGAAAACCAAGACTACCATGAGATGCCACCTCCACCCACCAGGACGGCTCCCATCCAGGCAAGACACCAGAAGAGCGTGTGTTGGAGAGCGTGTGCACTGTTGCTGGGAGTGAAAAGCCACACAGCCGCTGAGGGAAAACTAAATGTAGAATCACCACATGATCCAGCAGTTCCACTCTGGATATACCCGGAGGAACTGAAGACAGGGTCTTCAGTGTGTCACAGCATTATCACCAGAGCCAAACAGTGGAAGCAGCCAGAGCACCGGCGCCCTTTGGTGGGTGAAGGGAGAAGCAGAGTGTGGCCCGTCCACAGGGTGGAACACTGCTCAGCTTCACAAAGGAAGGGTGCTCTGCAGCGTGAACTGAGGCCATCAGGCACCAGAGCTCGAGTACTTACTCTGGTGACTCCACTCCCCTGACGTCCCTTACCCGGAGTAGCTGAAATCACAGAAAGTAGAATGGGGGGTGTTGGTGGCTGGGGAGGGGAGGGGGGACTATGCATTGTTTGGGACACACTGTAAAGAGTGGATGGTGGTGAAGGATGCTTGGAAGTGTGAGCAAGCTTAGTGCCACCAGGTTGCTCACTCAGAGATGTGTGTTTTCACCTCTCCCATAAAAGACAAAGCATCCCCATCTCCTGGCAATGAGACCAGGGAGAAGTGGCTCAAGTCAGAAATTACTGTAATTCGAGGCACTTGATGAGTGCTGTGCTCCACACTCATGGGTTTAAGTAAGGACATGCTTCATGAGGTCACAAGTGTGGCTGGCAGGCAGGCAGGCAGGCAGTCAGGTAGGTAGGCAAAGAGGGGAGTTCCAGATGGAACAGCAAAGTGTACATCTCACCAGTGAAAGATGAGTGCTAAGCAGGGCAGGGGTGCTGTGTGTTCTCTGCCCTCTCACCCAGGCTCTGCAGCTCTACCTCAAACCCTCTCTCACCACATCTCAAGTGCACTTTGCTTTCTGTTTCACATGTGCTGCTATCTCGTACTCTTAGCCTCTCTCACACGCCCTGCTGTTGGCAAGGCACCTAGAAAGCTTCTCAAAGAGAGCACTTCTTTCCTCAGCCCACAAGAAAGCTGCCTGATACCTCACCTAATGTCCAGAACACACAAGTCACATTACTTGATCTCACTGCCTATCTAGCTAGGAACCTGCTATGGCCTGAATGTGTCCCCCAAAGGCCCCATGTTGGAAATTGAATCCCCAAATTCACGTTACTGGTAACTGGAGGTGGGGTCTCCAGAAGGTTATTAGGATGGGATGAGGTCAGGCGAGGGCCCCTGTGGTAGAGGAAGAGACCTGAGTTGGCAGGCTTGCTCTGCCTCACTATGTTATGATTCAGCAAGAAGTCCTTACCAGATGCTGGCACCATGCTCTCACACTTCCCAGCCTCTAGACCAAGAGCTGAACAATCCTCTGCCCTTTATAAACCACCCCATGTGTGGTATCCTGTGACAAAAAAGAAAGTCCACCCAGACAGAAACTTACGCTGGACCCAGGTTGTAAGAACCACAGCTCTATACAGCTTCCTGTTGCTTCCCCTGGTGGAGACCAACCCAGTTCACCATCTCGAGTGCTGCACTGCCAGTGATAGCACCTGCTCCACAGCAGATGGCACCTATACCCTTCCTTTTCCCAGGGATTAACTCTCCCTTCCCTCCTCCAAATCACAGCTCAAACTTGGCAGTTCCTTCTGCAGCCTCCACCATTTAACCCACGGCAGTATTGTCTGAGCCCTTCTCAGATGCACCAGGCAGTAACCACTAGGGCTCAGAACCTAGCTCTTGCTGTCACCTACACACTGCCACGCAGCCTGTGCAGCACTCAGCTATAAAACACATCCACTCAGCACTCGGAGCACAGTAAGATCCTAACTTACACATAAAATAAGACCTCAAGAGGAGACAGCCACATGAGGCTAATTCTCACTTTGGTATAAAAACCTATTCTTTCATTTCAGAAGTAATTTTCAAAAATCTAACAAAGAAAATTGAGAATTCCTGAGCCTGGTGGGGAATCAGATTCTGCTCGCAGTTGCAGTCTCACAAGGCAGAACCATGAGAGAAGAAATGACCTGCTGCACCAGGAGGCAGGGCACATGGGCTATGTCCTTGCAGAGCCCAGCACACCCTGTACTCTCTGCTCCAACTCTGCCACAGGCTTTCCCCTCCTGGCCTGTTACTGTTCAAGTTTCTGCCCCAGCCAGTGAATTCTCACAGCTGGATATTTCATTGCAACTCCAACTCAACACTAATTTGCACCATTAATAAGAACTTCCCCTAGTACAGTGGCAGAATGGATGGGGCCACTTCCCACCCCACACCTAGAGCCCAATGGTAGGCATGTGTGGAAGGAGTGGAGTGTGGAAGCACAAAGCCAGAGGAGAAAGCTAAAAGCATGCCACAGTAATGCCTCCTGGTATGTGCATAGTTCAATTAGGAGAGAAATCCTCAAGATCTAGACTAGGCAAAGAGTTCTTAGACATCAGAATGACATCATGATGCTTGACATCAGAAGCGCAGTCCAGGAAAGCAAACTAATAAATTGGACTTCATCTAAATGAAATGCTTTTGCTCTGAGAAAGATCCTTCGAGAGGAAGAAGATAAGCTTCAGATGGGGAAACTAACCCACAAAAACGACACCTCAGAGAAGGATCCATACTCAGGAAAAAACCTCAAAGCTAACCAAACAATACTAAAAAAATGGGGGGGGGGGGCAGTACAAATGGTGCAAGAGACATTTCAACAGCAATGACAAGAGCTGGCAAGTGAGCACTGAGTAGATGTCCCACATTACAGGCATGAGGATGTTTGAGTAAAACAAGGACAATATGCCACCATACCCCATCAGGTAACCAAAACAGTAGCCACGCAACACCAAATGTTGGTGAGGATGTAAGAAACAGGATGAGTCCCATGAGGTAGGGGTACAAACTGCAGCCACTAGGGAACAGGGATGGCTTATAAGTTCTTTATAAAACTAAACATCCAAGGGACTGGGGTGTAGCTCAGTGGCAGAGCACTTGCCTAGCATATGCAAGGCCTTGGGTTCAATTCCTGACACTTTAAAGAGAGAAAACCAAAATGAATATCCAATCAAGAAGCAACACAGCAATTCTACTCCTGGATACTGAACTGAGAAACATGAAAATGTATATGCAAACAAAAACATGTACATAAATGCTCAGGGCAGCTTTAAGAACACCAAACTGGACATGTCCAAGTCCTTCAACAGTGAGTGGCCAGTCTGCAGCTATCCACACCACGGACAGCTGGGCAGCCTAAGGAGGAGCAGGCTCTTGATGCAACCTGGATAATCTCAGGAAAATTATGTTGAGTGCAAAGAGCCCCCCAAAAGTTATACACTGTATGGAGCTGGGGTTGTGGCTCAGTGGTACAGCGTTCATCTAGCACATGTGAGGCCCTGTGTTTAATCCACAGCACCACATACAAATAAATACAATAAAGATATTGTGTCCAACTACAACTAAAAAATAAATAAATTTTTAAAAAGTTATACACTGCACATATTAAACAACACCTGAAATAACAGAATTACAGAAATGGAGAATGATCTAGAGAGTGCCAGGGATCGGGGACCTTGACTGTGATGGCTATGCCCCTCTGCACGCGCGCGCGCACACACACACGTGCACACACACATGCACACACACATGCACATCCAAGTTATGGTGAAATTGAGTAAGACCCATGGATCACACCAGTGTCAGTACCCCAATTACAACACTGCATTCCAACATGTAAGATGTTATCACTGAGGAAAATTGGGCAAAGGGTACATAGCACATTTCTATACTATTTTTGTTGCTTCCTGTGAATCTAAAACTATTTTTTAAATTTTTCAAGTTCTGACAATGTACAGAAGAGAACAGTGAAAGGCTAGAGCTAAGTCAGGCCAATGGGAAATGGGGAGCCCCTGGGCCAGGGCAACTGGTGGGTATTGCATCAGGGCATCAGGAGGCACCAGCACACTGCTAACGGAGGGGAGAACCTGGTGGTTACAGAACCCAGCTTCAGGTGTGTGGTTGGCAGTGAAGCTCCACACTATCCCATGGCCACCACAACCACAGACCCATGCAGTACTCAGTCAGGCTGGTCCAAGGCCACAGAAGCCAAGGCAAGCATACCCTGGGGAGAGAAATCAGCACTGGAGAAGATCACCAAGAGCAAGAGCTACCACCCAACAGAGCTCCTCTGAGGAATCAGAATTCATGACAGAAACTATGGAAAAATTACAATGATATCTTCTAAAGGATAAGACAAAATTTGAGACATAAGAAATTTTTTAATTAAAGATTAGTCAGAAATATTGGGTATGAAAAAAATGTCAAAATAAAGCACACAGAGTTGGGCATAGTGACACATGCCTGTAATACCAGTGGCTCAGAAGGCTAAGGCTGAGGCTGAGGCTGAGGCTGAGGCTGAGGCTGAGGCTGAGGCAGGGAGATTGCGAGTTGAAAGCCAGCCTCAGCAATTTAACGAGGCGCTAAGCAACTCAGTGAGACCCTGTCTCTTAAATTAAAAAAATAAAAAAAAAAAAAAACAGGCTGGGGATGTGGCTCAGTGGTTAAGTGCACTTGAGTTTATTCCCCTGTACCAAACACACACACACACACACACACACACACACACACACTCACACACACACGTATAAAATGAACAGAAGAATGTAAAAGGTTAAAGAACAATGCTAGAAGCAGAAAGCAGGCAGGGCACTGTCCAAATAGAAAAAAGACCCAACCTCCACCTAAAAGGAGATCTATGGAAGGAGATGGAAAGAAAATCATACATGCGTTTTCCTGGTGCTGATGACACAATTCCTCAGACTGGCAGGGCCCTCAAGAGAAGGTCCCAGATGTGGAGTCTTAAGGGCTGCAGAAGAAACAGCAGATGGTCTACTCATGAAGGACAAGACAGTTTCAGAATGCCACCAGCAATGCCAAACACCAGAAGTTCTGAGGGAATGTGACCATAAACCCAAAATCCATTCGAGCCAAATTAACATCAAACAACAGCACTGTAGATATTTGGAAGAAATTTATCAGGCACACACCATGTGAGACATGGTGGTAAGCAAAAGGCCAGCATGGTAGGGGTCAAACTTGGGTACATACTGCCCGTGTTCAGACACTCAAGATGTAAGACTCGTCTGCTCTCAAGGCAAGCATGAGCCGGCACACCTCAACGCAGCCCTCTGTGCCCACACTTCTGTCATACCATGGTCCTGACCAACTTCACTTCCTCTCACTTCTCAAACAGTGGGTGCTGAGTCCTCCTGAGCTGGAATGAAAGCCTCCAGATCCACAGCAGAAGGGAAAACCGTCTCCTTCAAAATGCCTGGCACATCTTCACTCGAAGCCAAGAGAACTCTCTAGGGAGAGCAAATCCCCAAAAGAAGGCAGAGACAGTGCCATCTGGCCTTGCTGTTCACGCACAGAGGCATCAGCAAAACCCCTAACTGATCACAGGCCTAGAAGTGACCACCTCATCAGATTACCACTTCTTTACACTTTATTTAACTTTAGTGGCCTAAAGTTAGTGCCAGATGACCATTGCCATCTGCTGGCTTTTCTCTTGAATGCAGGGAAGTCAGCTTGCCATCATTAACACAGGAGAAGACAGACAGAAGGGAAATGGCAAGAGAAGACACAAAATTACCAGGCCCAGGATGGACTTCGGCATGGTCTTGCGTGCCCTGTGAACCTTAACATCAGTTCCAGGGGCCATGGGCTTCCTGTCTTCTGTGTCTGCACTTCCTTCCCCAGGCACGGCTGGCGCTGCAGCTGGTGTCTGTGGAAATGCACCTAGAGTCCTGCCTTTGCCAGCCGCTCCAGGAAGGGTTTTCGCAGCATGGCCAGGAAGCGAGGAGGCCAGAGTGTTGGGAGTCCTCAAGGGCTGCCCCTGCAGGGCCGATTTATTTAAGAAGTACCCATTGCTGCCAATGACAGAAGTCTGCATGAAGTCGTCAGCTGTGACGTGGTTCTGCTTCCCCACTTCTGGTTCTCTTTCTGAAACCCCATTTTCCGATATTCGTGCTGCTCTATTGGTACCTTCCTGTGGGCTGGCTCTTGTGCTCTCTTGAGTGTGTCTGGCTGCATTTGGGTGACTGGTGTCACAGTTGTCACAAGATCCATTGGTTTCACCATCTGCAGCCATGGAGGCCTCTCCCGCCTGCTTCTCTACGGAACCTTCATCAGCAGCCATAGGAATATCTGTGAACAGAGGAGAAAGGAGCATCACTGACTGCTGGGACCCTACCCCCACCACAATACCACCACCAGCACTAGTTACAATGCTTCTGACTGGCTGACATAAAACTATCCACTGAAATCCTTTCATTTCACCTACAAACTAACACTTAAATTCAAATGGATTTAAAATGAGATTGCTTCCTGAACAGGATGTCAAATAAGTGTGAGGAATCACCACGGCAAGAAAACCTGAGTATTGTCTGGAGGTATCAACGAGGTTCCAGAAGCAGCTGTACACAAACAAGCAAAAAAACAGGCCCAAGGGAGGATGGCTTTCAATACGCCCATCTGTGTACCCTGCAGGTGCGGGGGGTGGGGGTGGGGGGTCTGACAGTTCTAGCAGTCACAACCGGGATGCTTAGAAAGAAGAAACGCACTCACACCAGAAAACTGAAGAATACTATGAGTTGAGGCAGAAAACTCATGATGACATCCCTGGAGGCAGGAAAAGCCTGGGCCAAGGTCTAGGCTCCATCTAGGCCACTCTGCTCTTGGCTGGACTCTTCTTCACACCTACCACTTAACATGCTGCATTCTCTACTGCTCAACATGTTGGTCATCTTCCTTGCACCCCTAAGTTCTATGAGAGCAAAGGTTCTGTTCACTACTGTAACCTGGGCACATGAAAAGGGCCTGGCACATGATACATGTGCAACAAACAACAAATGGTTTCTGAAAAACAAAGAGCAATTAATAAGGTTTTTTTAACACATAGCAAAATAGAACATGTAGAAATTTCCTTAACTTGGAGAAGACTGTATCCCAAACTCTGTAGCAATATATCTTCACTCAGAAAGGTTAAATCAATTCCATGTAAGCCCAGAAACAACATACAAACATCTATTAAAACCACTAGTGCTAAACAAAACAGGTGGTACTGGGTGACACTGAAAGAGAAGAAAGAAAAGCGTGAAGGTTAGTGACCAAGGCACAAATGCTCTCATCTGCACCTAACATGCTCTCATCTACTGAAAAACAGAATCCACCTGTGATCAAAACACATGAACAAAGCCATACGGCTGAATTCAAAATCAAGTTGTAGGGCTGGGGATATAACTCCATAGAAGAACAACTGCCTAGCAAGCACAAAGCCCTGCCTTCCATCCCAAAATTGCAAAACAAATCAAGTTACAAACTCAAAACCACTCTATTTTATTTTAATTTTTTAGTTGTAGATGGACAATATCTTTGGGTTTTGTTTATTTATTTTTGTATGTGGTGCTGAGGATCAAACCCAGTGCCTCACACATGTGAGGTGAATGCTCAGCCACTGAGCCCCAGCCCCAGCCCCTCAAAGCCACTCTCTACATGAACATTAACTAGAAAATACAAGTTAAAAACTAAGATGTTATTAACAAAAGCAGGAAAAACTACACAGGTATAAAAAAAAAAAATAACAAGATTATTTAAGACCTAGGTGGAGAAAAAAATTAAATACAGGGCCTTTGCACATTGGGATGGTATGACAAATTCACACAAATCTGTCAAGTCCCCTCAAATCAAATTTATAAATGTGTGCCATTCTAATAAGACTTCCAGTTAGTACATTGAGAAATTCTACGCCTGACCCTGAAATGCATCAGGAAGAAACAGGTGGTACTGGGTGACACTGAAAAAGAAGAAAGAGCTAAGTTCACTGTGAAGAGGAGAATAAGGAGAGCTACACATACTCCTGCTACAGAGGAAGAGCACACAGTCGTGCAGATCCCCCAGCAAAGGCAGTGCAGAGCATGACCCACAGCCCAGGCAGCCGAGGCTGGTTGCTGAGGACCAAGGCACCTCCCCAGACACGGGTGCCTAGTCTCAAGGCTGGAGTCCCCACCTGCAGGTCCCAGCAACCCTGTGCAGCCCTTCTGCTTGTGAAATGTGGACATACTCTCCTTGACACTCTGAGGAAAACACAGAAAAATAGAATAGCCTATAGTCAGGGGAAATCTATAAAACATCAAAAGCATGAATAATGACAAGAAAAAGATCTGACTATATTGGAATTTCAGATTTTTGTTCTACAAGGAACATAAGTAGGCAAGGTTAAGCAATGTCTAAAACTAACAAGGGGTTAATATCTAGATGTTAAGTCACTGATTTAATCAAGCAAGAAGAGAGAGAAACCCTAACAAGAAGGGGGGAAATAATGTAAACAGGAAATACACCAAAAAGGAAATTTGGGGGCTAGGGATACAGTTCAAATTTGGGGGCTAGGGATATAGTTCAAATGGTAGCCTCGCATGCACAAGGCCCTGGGTTCAATCCAGCACCACAAAAAAATAAATAAAAATAAAAAATAAAAATGTTCACATGCATGGCTTAATACACAAATTCAAAGGCAGAGATGGTTCAAGTGGACAAGAAGCTGCATAGTGAGCAATATCCCCACAACTTACATTAAATAAAATAGGAAGCGCAGATTAAAGAAATGGGATGGGAAAGGCATGCAAAAGTGAATTTGTAAAAGGTTGGAGTGGCTATTTTAATATCAAAGCAAGGAAGTCTAACAAGGTACACAATACCATTCCATGGGGACAACAAAAGAACTTCAAAGTGCAAGAACTGAACACTGCTAGGACTGCTAGGGGAACCGATTCCACAGCTGAGGTCATAGATTCCCACAGCCCAGAGTCTCCTCAGCAAGGCTCAGAAGGCTGATCTGCCAGTCAGCAGCAGGCCCCGGCCTTACCCAGGTGGGACTCAGCACACAACATATGCACATTCACTGAGAGGCTAGGGGCGAACCTCAACTAACTTCAAGTGAGATGTGTGCTCTGGCTGACTGCAAAGGAAAGAAATTAAAAATCAACAACAACGACGAACTCTGATAAAACCCCCAACTCTCTGAAAACCAGAAACTAAACTAAAACACACTTTTTTTTTTTAAAGAGTGAGAGAGAGTGAGAAAGAGTGAGAGAGAGAGAATTTTAATATTTATTTTTTAGTATTTGGCGGACATAACATCTTTGTCTGTATGTGGTGCTGAGGATCGAACCCGGGCCGCACGCATGCCAGGCGAGCGTGCTACCGCTTGAGCCACATCCCCAGCCCCCTAAAACACACTTTTAATGAGACAAAGAATAAACCAAAAGGGAAATTACAAAGTATCTTGAATTGACAGAAAATGCAAACATAGCTCTCAGAATGTGAAGGATGCTGCTCAACAAGCTCACCAGGAAACAGGCCATGAGCCCTGTGTGGAAGGTAGAGGAAAGACTCAGCACAGAGCTCAGGGAACCAGAGAAAGTAAGGGACCAAATGAAAGTGAGAAGAGGAAAAAGCAGCACAGACTGAAGCATGAACTGCCAAGACAGAAAGCAGACAACAGAAGGAGTAAACACAACCAAGAACTGGTCTTTGTTGACAAGATAAATAAAATTAATGGACTTATTCTCTAAAGTCAGTATTACCCTGAGACCAAAACTAGACAGAGGCATAATACAAGAAAACCACAGGCCAATATTCTGAATAGATATACATGAAAATATTCTAAACAAATGCAGAATGAACCAAAACAAAAAACACATTTTACAAAATAATATGTCCAGTAAAGAAGAGTTTATTCCCGAAGGCAGGGTTAGTTTAATAGTCAAATAAACAATTAATGTAATCACTGTACTGACAAACTAAAATAAAAAACTAACAAAAATCACCCCAAGAGATTCAGAAAAACACCATCATTTCTGATAAAAATTAAGCAAAGCAGAAATAGCAGGAAGCTCTCTCAAGCTGACACAGGCTTCAGTAAACCCACAGCCAGCCTCTTAGGCAAGGTTGTCTGTGCTCACAGTTCCCACTCAACATCACCCTAAAGGTTCTAAAGGGTGCAGCAAAACAGAAGTAATCATGCAGGTCAGAAGCAGCAGCCGCAGGACTTGGATGACAGGATCCAAGATCCCTAGGGTCTGTGAAAAGGCCACCAGCACCGAGGACTGACCTTAGAAAGCCCACAGAACACAAGATAGACTGCAGAAATGACCTCAACATAAACCTCACACCTTTAAAAAATTAACTCCAAATGAAAAGAAATGTAAATTTATATCAGAAAACAAGACTTCTAGGGGAAAAAGTCAAGGGGCCCAGAACTAGCAAAGAGTCAGCCTTGACACAGAAACAAATTCCAAAAAAGAAAAAAGCAACAAATCAGACTTCACCAAAATTCAAAGCCCAGGAAAAGACTTCTACAGGGAGGAAATGCCCACTAGCTACATACCTGGCAAAGGACTAGTACCTGGAACACACAAAGAACCCTCAAAACTAAGTAGCAAATCTAATCCACAACAAAAATATCAGCAAAGGTGCAGAGAATTGGGGCCTTCACAATGATGCTGGGAACGCCAAAACCAGGGAAGACAGCTAAACACGCACTGACCCACAAGAGCACCTCACTCCTGAGCTAGAGCCCCAGAGAAAGCGTGTCAGGAAGCGTCTGCAGCAGTTTCACCATGACAGACAAGGGAACAGCCCAGATGTCCTCCAGTGAGTAAATGGTTGAGTGAACTCTGGGAATCCACACATAGAACATGACTAAGGAACACAGAACAACAAACCACTGATACCCAACAAAGCCTGAATGCACCCCAGGGAATTATGCTGAATGAAAAAAGTTGACCCCAAAAGGTTACCAAGCATATGTATACAGCATTTTGAAATGACAAAACTATAGAAATGGAGAATAGATTACTGGATGACAGCAGAAAGCAACAAAATGGGAGGTTCCAAAGGGTGAGGAGGAGGAGCCCATGGTGGGGATGCTGTGCACCTCACCATGGTCATGGCCGTGGTTATGGATATACGTGACAGACACAGAAGCAAATACACAAAGTAGGCAGGTACAGTTACCACACCTGTGATCCCAGAGATTCCAGAGGCCAAGGCAGGAGGATCACAAGTTCAAGGTCAGCCTCAGCTACTTAGTGAGACCCTATCTCAAAATCAAAAATAATTAAAAAGGCCTAGAGATATAGCTCAGTGGGACAGTGTTCCTGGATTCAATGAAAGAAAGATGGCCCAGGGCTGGGGGGAACTGGTGCAAACCACTGAGAAATCTGAATAGGTCTGGTGCATTGTACTCATGTCAAAAACCTGGTTTTGATTCTGTGTACAGTTTTGCAAGATGCTGTCATTAGTTGAAACAGATGAAGGATACTCGGGATCTCTTCACAATGTTTCTCACATGTACAATGCTTCTCACATGTAAATCTAAAATTATCTCAAAATACAATTCAACAGCAAAAGATAAACTGCAAATCTGTGTATCAGTTATGAGCAACTGGTAAGTAAAATTGTAAACAGCATAAGAACATATGAAGTAATTAGAGATACAAAACCTGTATGCTGAGATACAATGTGAAGCTATCAAAAACTAATAAAAATGGGCTGTGGGGCTAGGATTATGGCTCAGTTGTAGTGCACTTGCCTAGCATGTGTGAGGTACTGGGTTCAATTCTCACCACCACATATAAACAAATAAATAAAGGTCCATCAATAACTAATAATTTTTTAAAAAAAATGGGCCAGGGATATAGCTCAGTTGGTTGAGTGCTTACCTCGAATGCACAAGGACCTGGGTTCGATCCCCAGTACCACCACCACCACCACTACCACCCCAAAAAAGGAGAAGTATACCTTGTTCATGAATCAAAAGACTCCATATTGAGCCTTACATGTGTCAAATGAGAGAAGTCTGACAAGTGTAAAAGAGAATTCTCTGTGATCACACAGGTATTTGGCAAAGACTTCAAGTCAAGAGCAACAACCAACCTGGATTTAAAGTTACTATATTTCAAGCTAAAAAAGGACTAGTAACAAACCAACAAGAAGCCAAACTTTGCAAGTTAATAAATCAAGTGCCTTGGAAAAGCCTAACAATCTTTGTTTTAATACAGATATCCAGACTCAACATATTCAATCCACAAACACTACCAAAGTATCTACCATCCCATCAGGACTACTAGACATACAAGAGAACAAGAAATACAAGTACTCAGGGAAGACAGGTGCCAAGCTTAAACTGAAACACACAGAGAACAAGGCACACATACCCTCTACATGCACCCCTACAATGCATCTCTAGAAATGAAAGATGGCCAATATGAAAGGAGATTATCAGCGATGAAACTACCACCAGATTAGACAGAGGAAAGAGCACTCAGACACATTGTTAGAATCTATGCAAAATAAAGCACTGAAAGGTGAAAATGAGTGAGAGGAGCCTGACTGACAGGTGGAATGACATGAAGCAAACATGCATGTACTTGGAGAGGTAAAATGAAAAAGAGAGGCAAAACTATATTTGAAGGAGTAATAGCCAAAAAAAAAAAAAAAAAACAACAAAAAAACACACACACACACACACTTTAGTCAGGCACCAGGCATGAGGCACACCTGTAATCCCATTGGCTTAGGAGGCTGAGGGAGAAGGATCACAAGTTTAAAGCCAGCCTCAGCAAAAGCGAGGTGCTAAGCAACTCAGCAAGACCCTGTCTCTAAATAACATACAAAATAGGGGTGAGGATGTGGCTCAGTGTGAGTGCCCCTGAGTTCAATCCATACAAGGTGGGGGATGGGGCACTTTTGTCAAGTATTTCCAGACTTGAGGAAAACTACAAAAATCAATGATCCCAGAAAGTTAACAAACTTCTAGCAACATGCCAAAAATCAGAGATAAAGAGAAAATCTGAAAACAGCCAGAGAAGAAAAGGCAAATTACATACTGAGAAAAAGATAAACAGACTTCTGGTTCTAAGCAAAACAGTGAATTAATCCACTGATATGGATTAACTGTGTGCTAACTACAAGCAGACAGGGTGTGACTGGAGGAAGTAGGTCACTGGGCCTGTGCCTTTGGAATTTACATTTTGTCCCTGGAATTTACATTCTGCTCCTGGGCCATCATGTCCTGAGCTGCTTTCCTCCTCTACGTCCTTCTTCCATGATAGTCTGCCTCACCCCAGGCCCACAGCTATGGAGTTGGTCAACCATGGACTGAACCTCTGAAACTGTGAGCCACAATAAACTTTTCTTCCTTAATATCATTCTTGTCAGGTACTTTGCCACAGTGACTAAAAGCTGACTAATAAACCTAGAATTCCATACCCAGTACATCCTTCAACACAACACAGACAGACAAACTTTGAAAAGATGAATAACCAACACAAAAGTCACAGCAATGTCGATCTCACTTCTCCAGCTGGCTGGGCAATGGCACCACACAGAAAATCACTACCACACAGACAGGTGGGACATAAAGGCATGAGAAAAAACATGCAATTCTTAGGCAAAGAAAGCTGGAAAGACCTCAGACCTATTAAACTAGACATATTTCAGTACTATCAGGGATGAAGAAAGACATATCTTGGTAATAAAGGGGTAAATTCATCACAAAGATAGAACAATCTTAAATGTGTATGTAGCTAAGATGGACAAGGTCTCAGCTACCAAAACCAACAGAAGAAACAGAAAATCTGAATAAAACTCTAAGAAGTCAAGAAATTCTATTAGAAATAAAAACTCCCTATGAAGGAAAGATCAAGACCAGATGGCTCCACTGGTAAATTCTACCAAACATTCAAAGAATAATTATTATAATTTTTCACAAACCCCTCCAAATATTAAAAAGGGAACTCTCCACAATGTACTGTGAGGCAGCATTACTGATCTAAACACCAGAGAGACACCTCACAGGACAGTATCTTTTTTGTTTTGTGCAGGAACTGAACTCAGAAGCACTTTGCCACTGGGCTATATCTCCAGTTTTTAAAATTTTTTTGAGACACGGGTCCCTAAATTGCTAAGGCTGGCCTTGAAATTGACATCTCCTGCCTCAGTCTCCCGAGTTGCTGGGATCAGAGGTGTGTGCCACTACAATTCTGCCAGACAAATATCTCTTATGATACAAACACTAAAACTTCAGCAAAAGACTAGCAAACTGGATTGGAGGAAGGGGGTTGCTAAGGGGATAGTGAGATGGGATTAAAAATGAGAAAAAGCAGGATTTATCCCAGGAATGCACAGTTGGTTTAATGGCTAAATAACAATTCATTAAGAGAACAGAATAAAAGGCAAACATCAATAAGCATGTCAACTCACAGAAAAATCATTTAACAAAAAAATCAATACTTATTCCTGATTTTAAAAAAAAAACCTAGCACACACAGCACATGTCATTTGGGGTCTGGTTTCCTTCACTTCACAAAACACAGCTAAGTTTCATCTGTGTTGTTACATGAGTCATGCTGTTTGAAAACCATTCCACCATGCGTATGTGTCAGGTTGTCCAATTTGTTACTGGGTGAGGCCTGCGTATGAATAAAGATGCTACAACATTCCTATGACCATTCACTTTTCATTTTCTAGGTGCAGTGTTTCTGTTATCCACACTTTATTTTTTTGTTTGTTTGTTTTTTCCTTCTCTACAAGATCTTTTCTCTGTGTGTGTGTGTGTGTGTGTGTGTGTGTGCGCGCGTGTGTCTGTCTGTCTGTCTGTCGTCCAGGAATGGGAGAGATTAGAAATTACACTGAACCCCAGACAGATAACAGGGAGAGTGCAGGCAGCAAAATTCTGTCTCCCATCCCAGGGAACACAGCCCTTACCTTCTCTCAGGAGTTCAGTTTTCATGCAGCTATCCTGCTTAGTCTCACCCTTGGCCGGAACTACCTGCTAAAAAAAAAAAAAAACAACAACAACAGCCATCAACCTGAATGCATAAAGGCAGAAAACACAGTACACCAACATGACTTCTCCAAAATAAATCAGTTACAAAACTCACTACCAAACATCCACATGACTGGGGTTTATTCACCCACTGGATAACATAGTTGTCTCCAGGAGAAGGGATGGCATTCAGAAGACAGCCCAAGGAAACACCTGCTTACTCTGTAGTTCTTAAGACAGCCCTTTAGGAAGATGTGCTCATATATCACTTACATAATTAGAAATCTGAAATACTTTGATTATTATAGGACTACTACAATTTATTTCAAAATGCATTCTGTTGCCAACAATAATTAATCTAAATATTTCAAATGTCCAATAATTTACAAAAAAAAAAGTGTAAATCAAGAAAATAACAGGTCTGTAACCCTACCTACTAGGGAGGCTAAGGCAGGAAGACTGGAAGTTTGAGGATGACTTCAGCAACTCAGCAAGACCCTGTCTCAAAACAAAAAAACAAAAAGGTACGGAGGTATAGCTCAGTGGCAGAGCACCCCTGGGGTTAATCCCAGGCACCACAAAAAGAAAAAGTGAGCAATAAGACACTGAAGTCAGGCTGGGGATATAGTTCAGTTGGCAGAGTGTTTGCCTTGCATGCACAAGGTCCTGAATTCCATCTCCAGCACCACAAAAAAAAAAAAAAAAAAAAAAGACACTGAAGTCACTGAACATTGAGTGTAAGCGTCTATTACAGGGAGGCATATATGAATGACCCAAGGCTTCCTGGCATTGTTTTACTTTTCCTCAAACAGAACTCTTGCCTTCAAAAAGCTTAGTCTGGGGACTGGGGTTGTGGCTCAGTGGTAGAATGCTTGCCTAGTATGTGTGAAGCCCTGGGTTCCATCCTTAGCAGCACATATAAATAAATAAAGGTCCATTAACAACTAAAAAAATATTTCTTAAAAAAGCAGCAGTAGCTTAGTCTGCCCAGAGAAATGAAGGTAAACACACACAGTACTCCTAAGGAGGTCTTTCAGGATAAAGCAGCAGCAGCAGGAGCCAGCAAATGCCTTGTTCACACTGGGGGTGGGAACATAGGATAAAGACTATCGTATCTTCCCACTTTGAGCTCCAAAAACTTTTGGGCTCCCAGAACCTAAGGGCATAACTCCCAAAAAACTTCTTATAACTTCCAGAATATTTTTTCTAAAGACACCAGAAAAATTTCTCAGAATATTCCTACTGAACTTTGAATTCACTGCTATTTCCACTTCATGCCACTTATGCCTCCAAAGAACTTAGTCTTGCCCACCCTGTCACCCAAAGTTCCTAACCCCCACAACATCCCTTCTTCCTCAGTCCTGCTAAATATCTAGCATTCCCAGTGTTTCCCAAATGCTCCCACCAGCAGCCTTCTTGAGAGGAGCTGGTGACTCACTGACACCCCAGGAGGAGGCCAAGAAAAGGTATAAGCAGGTCTCAACTTCCTGTAAATTCCAGGTTATTCTCTCCCACCTTCCCCAGAGCTCCTTGTGTGGCCCAACTAGTAGTTTTCAAAGTGTAGGCTGAGGACCCCAGGGGTCCCTGAAAGGAAAATGGTTTCTAGGCACATGCATTATTTCTCAATCCTATCAGTAATGGCTGATTCTGCCCTCCCACCTGTAGCTGATGGCACCTCATGGATGTCTGCACTTCTCTCTTACCTATCACTAAGCACCAATACCAGATCAGGCAAGTGCTTCTGGGCGCTCCACAAGCCCCACTTCCACTTGCACATCTGCTTTTCACACCGCACAGATGCTGTTAGAATTCTTGGGAACTAGGATGCACAATCAACATCCTCTGGAGCAAAAAAAGACCAAGCTTGAGGTCCTCTGTGACTCCATGGAGAAAGGCACAGAGCATGGCAGTGCCAGGGATAAGCAAGAGAGGCAAGTGATGGAGCGCGTCAGCCTTGGACAAAAGCAGGAAGGGCAGAGCTTCCTGCAACTAGAATTCAAATGCTCTATGTGGCTGACTCCACATATTATCTAGTGGGCAAGAAAATGGTTCTCATCACCCTCGAAAAAGGGCCAGTGGCCTGCAAAATGTTCAGAACCTCTGAGGTGGATGGACACTAAGCCAGGAAAGGTTTACGGATGAGACATATTGCCCAAACCATAACAAATTCCATCCCACTCCCACTTCATGTGTTTTCCACGCCCTTACTCACACAAGCAGAATCAAGCTGTAAACAGAGACTTAATTAAGATGTGTCTCCAGCTCAGGGTGGAGCAACAAAACCTTGACAGCAAAAGGGCCTCTTGTACTAAGTGGCCTACTCCTCTGTCCTTTGCAAGAAGAGCCTTAACTGACACCTGAATGAGGATGAGGATGTGGGCTTTAGCCTTGGAAAACAAGACAGAACTGTTAATGGGCCCCAATTAAGGGTTTTTATTTTTGTTTCCTATCTGGGTTCCTCTACCTTTAAATTAGGTAAGGAGCTCAGTCCCATACTCAGCCCTATGGAAGTCATTACCCATAGCCTGAAGGCCGGGTGCATGAAGTGAGGGCAGTCCTGAATGAAGGTTACAGGAAAGTTCAGACTCAAGGGCTAACCAATAGCACTGGTACCTTTCCAATACCTGTTAAGCCCAGATTTATTTTATTTTATTTTATTTACAATTAAAATCAAAATTTTATTCTGATTTCACTAGTTTTTCTTCAATGCCATTTTGTTGTTGTTGTTCTAGGATCCAATGTCTAGAAGACAATGTTGCATTTTGACACAATGCTGTATGAGTTTTGTCTGACTTACAATAGTTTCTCGGGTGTTCCTTATGTTTGAGCGTTGTGATGGTACGCCATTATGCAGATTATTCATCAATTTGAAAGCACAAATTCTGACCAATAGTGTTCATACTTTTCCAAGACCTGATCAGCACAAATACTAATCAATGCCCCTACCCAGTAGCTATATAAACTCCTAGACTTACACCTAAGTGGCAATCTGCTATCAGGTCCCCTCTCGCCTCTTTTTTTTCTTGCTTAAATAAAGCCTACTCCTTTCACTCCCTCCTTCCATGGATTTCATTCTTTATATTTGTGAGATAAGACCCTGGAAACAACTGGGGTCTGCTGTGATACTAGAAGGCACAGCCTGCCATTAAGAGCTTCAGCAACATCACTGGACCAGTGATGTGGAGAAGAATCCAGCTTTTCCAGCTACAACCCTCAGAGGTGATGTATGCAGGCATCCCTGCTGGGATTAGCTGCTAACACTTAAATGGGCTTTCTCAGGGCTACAGATACCCCCAACCACCAGCAGAAACAGAGAATCAAATTTTGTCTCAAACTCCAGTTTCACCAGCAACCCATGCGATGGAGCTCTGACCACTGCAGGGATGCCAAACCCTTGGCAGCAAGAGGCAGACCAACTGCTAAGTCTCAGTACCCATATTCATTTTCTCTAAGACCTAAGCTCCTGGAGAAATAAGCAATTCCAGTCTAAGGCAAGAAAAAGTGTAGGTCCATTCCAAAGCACCAAGTAGTGCCCAAGAAAGAATGTGAGCAAAAGATGACAAGAGTGTTCCAAGAAACAGCAATGCCTGAAGGGGTTCCTAATGGCTAAGTATGGACACTTTGAACCTCAAAATAGATGATCACAATAATGGATTTCAACCACTTAACATAATAATGATGGCCTGAATAGACATAAACATTATATAAGTGGATAGACAGTAAGTAAATGAAGGCAAAGCTCTTCTTCCTAATAGAATGCCAAATGTGGTTGCAACCAGAAGTTGGAACTGAAAAATCACTATTTTACTACTCCCATCAGATAGGTTAGGTTCAATGCATAGATGGATTCTAAAACTATGAGGAGCAAGCTTAATAAGAAACAGGAGGGCTGGGATTGTAGCTCAGAGGTAGAGCGCTTGCCTCGCACGCACGTGTGAGGCACTGAGTTTGAGCCTCAGCACCAATAAACAAAGTAAAGGTTAAAAATATAAAGAAAAGAAACAGGGTATTTACAAGCTCTCAATGTATTTTTAATTATAAAGGTAAAAAGAGTAACTGCAGAGGAGAAGCCCAGTGGGCAACACCTTAACCACAGGTCAACATGAACTATCATGGGACAAAGAGCATCCATTTGATAGACTGACTGCACAACATCACTTCTACAGCTTCCTGAACAGTGCACAATCTCAGGTCAATCACAAGGAGACATTAGCAAATTCCAACTGAGGACCTTTTAAAAAACAGCAGGCCTGTATTTTCCAAAAATGTCCCTTTTTGAAAGTCAAAGACTAAAAAACTTGACTGGGGCTGTAGCTTAGTTGTGGAGCACTTGCCTGGCACATGCAAAGCCCTGGGTTCAATCTTTGCACCACATAAAAATAAATAAATAAAATAAAGGTATTGTGCCCATCAACAACTAAAAAAGAAAAAATAATAAAGAATGAAGAGACACGACAATTTGTGCAGTGCACCATATGCAACTGTCACAAAGGAAATTACTGTAAGTACCGTACACAGAGTAGAGAACTGGATCAAGGCTAAATGTCCTCCAGATTTGTCATCGCACCATGGTTATAAAAGAGAAATGCTCTTGTGCGCAATTAAGGACAAAGTGGTATGAAGTCTGAGTTTGCTTTCAAATGGCTTCAGAGGAAAGAAGTATGTTGTACGTGTGTGCACATGTACCTGTGTGTGTGTGTGTGTGTGTGTGTGTGTGTATTTGACTGTCTGCACGTGTGCACTTTTGTGGGCTCAGCTGGAAGATCTCAAGCAATGCACGTGAGTGAAGGGTCCACAAAGTCACTGTACAAATCTCTCAACTTTTCTGCCTATCTGAAGTTATTTTTCATAAAAGCTTCCTTAGAAAGACAAGGCTAAGGAAGTCTGAGGACTGGAAACATGGTAGTACAAAAGTGAGATCTAGACAGGGAGAAAGCACAAATCAAGCCCGGACCTCAGGAGACAGGGGCACAGGTCAGGAAATGGGGCAGGAGCAGACTGACAGTCTCAAGCAAGAGGATCCTAGGAGATGTAGTCAAGGCCACATAGATCAAATGGTACAGCTCTCGAGTTGGGGCCTGGACCACATGCAAGTGTCTTTGCCCACTGTGGGGTCTCCTATCATCACCTGGCTCCTGCACTTTGGTTTCCAGTTAAGAAATAAGGACTGGAGCCCTTGTTCCAAAAGCCACTGTGTTCCCATGCTGGTGCATGGAGTAAGTGCTGCTGACATGTAAAAGGTCTCTGTAACCTGCCAAACACAGTACTACCTGGAGATCTGCCTGGCGCCCAGCACTATGGCTAACAAGCTCTCAGCACTAGTTGCATAAACACAGTTCCCAGAGAGCATAGTGAAATGAAAACACAGAGGCCACATACTGATGTGCAGCCATCTCCTCATTGTCTAGGTGCAGTCTGCCTCAGGAAGAGAGGAAATTCCCACCTTGTGCTTCAGGGGACAGAGAAGAAGCACTGTACCCCATATTTCACAGAGGATAAAAGGATCCCAGAGAGCCATGAGGAAGAGAGGGGAGAAGAAAGGCCCCACTGCTCTCCTCGGTTCGTAAAAGTATTGGGGCAAGGCTGGACACAGGCCCCATACCTTTAGGAAACCCATCAGAGAGCCTAGGGTTATGGTTTGGATATGAGGTATCCTCTTACCCACAAAAAAGCTCCTCTGTTAATGTAGGAGCATTCAGAGGTGAAATGACTACATTTTGAGAGCTGCGACCTAAATAGATGATCAATCTATTTGATGGATTAATAATTATAACATTAATATAATATTATAACGTGAATGCAACTAACTAGATGATCACTATAGGCAGGCAGTGCATGACTAAACAAAGTAGGTCACTGGGGGCATGTTTGGGTTGTCTATATTTTGTCCCTGGAGACTCTGTCTCTCTCCCTCTGCTTCCCAGGTGCCATGATCTGAGTAGCTTTCCTTTGCCATGTCCTTCCACCTTGACATTCTGCCTCATCTTGGGCCCAAAGCAATGGAATCAGCTGACCATGTACTGAGAACTCTGAAATTCTAATCTCAAAATAAACTTTTCCTCCTCTAGTTTTTCAAACCAGACATTTTGGTCACAGAGACAAAAAGCTGACTAGTACACTGGGAGATCGCTTCCCATAACCCAGGAATCCCCCACAGTCCACGATTCCCTTCTGTGGCTAGGGATCCTCCTGACAATCTAGACATCAGCTCTTAAGGCCCTACAGCCCCTGCTCCCCACCCCCCACAGCCCAGAAATATCCTCCCCCCATAGTATGTGGTATTCCCTCACAGCCTTGGGAACCCCACCCATGGCTCCAAGATGCTCCAACAGCCCTGAAGCATTCAGTCCAAAATCCATTCCTTCAGTCCAGGGACCTCCAGGATTAAGGGATACCCTTCCTCAGACCACAGGTCAAGACCCTTCCACAGCTAGTCCCTTAGCCTTAGAGCAGCAAGAGGTTGAAGAGTGAGGGCCATAACAATGGGTCTGACTCTGGGCTTCTTCTCTGTCCTCCTTTTCCTCAGCATGAGCCACACCTGCTTGACATAAAGCCTCAAAGTCACACAGCTTTAACACTGGCAGTGGGAGTACCTGGACTCCATTCCCATGCCAAGACCAGAGTCTACTAAGTGGCACCCAACACCTGCACCTCCTCCTTGGAGAACGAGGCAAATGCCACTGGCCAAACACCCTTGATCCGCCTCTTTTCCATGAGCATCAGCCCTTGCATTTTCGAAGTGGCACATGTGGGAATACAAACCAGAACAGCAGGTGAGAGAAGGGAACCAACGTGTGCAAGTGTGAACTTTCCACCTTTTCTCCAAACACTGCCTTCACTTCTCTCCACCTAAAAGCTTCCCCTTGGGAGTTCTTGCTATTGCTGTTGGTTCTTGGTTCATGTGCCCACACTCAAGAACACCCAGACTCTCTACTGCAGGCCTGGGGAGCTACAGTTGAAAACAAGAAGTCCAAGAAACCCGGGTCAGTAGTGCTTGCCCTGGCTGATACGACTGAACACAAAGCTGTCCTTAGGAAGAACAATGATGCTGTTCTGGAGGCTAGAGCCGGCTTCTACCCCCACAAAGTGACAGTGGTCCTGGGCAAGAAGAAATCCCCATGAGGTCAAAGGTCAAGTTTTTTGTGAAAGTTTGTAACTACCACCACCTCATGCCCACAAGGTACATCTCTCCAGGACAAAAGTCACCCACAAAAATGTTCTGAAATGCAAAGCCCAAGGGAGGCCAGGGTCAAATTCAGAGGCAGGTACAAGATGAGCAAGAACAAGGGTTCTTCCAGAAGCTTCAGTTGTAGAGATGTTTTCCTCTCAGTCATTAAAAATAAAAACAGAGGAGTTGGGATTGTGGCTCAGTGGCACAGCATTTGCCTTGCACATATGAGGCACCACATAAAAATAAATAAATAAAATAAAGGTATTGTATCCAACTACAACTAAAAAAAAAAGTTTTAAATAAATGATTTTTTTAAAAAATAAGGGGCTGGGGTTGTGGCTCATGAAGCTGAGGCAAGAGGACTGCGAGTTCAAAGCCAGTCTCAGCAACTTATCAAGGCCCTAAGAACTCAGAGAGACCTTGTCCCTAAATAAAATATAAAAAGGGTTGGGAGTGTAGCTCAGTGAGTGGTTAAGGGCCGCTGGGTTCAATCCACAGTACCACAAAAAAAAAAAAAAAAGAGTCTGGTAAGGAAAGAGCACAGAATTCAGACGATGACCACTATAAGACTCCTAAAACTCAAAGACAAGGCTGAGACAGGGATATCACAAGTTTGAGGACAGCTTCAGAATACCGAGAGAGAGAGAGAGAGAGAGAGAGAGAGAGAGAGAGAGAGAGAGAGAGAGAGAGAGAGAGAGAGAGAAGAAATGGTGATGTAGCTCAGTGGTAAAGCACCCCTGGATTTAGTCCCTAGTTTAAAAAAAAAGGAATGTATGAGAGTCTGTTAGAAGTATTAGAATACAAGCACGTGAAAATATTTAAATTACTTTGCAAATTTAAAATTTAAAGACAGAAGAAAGAACCAATGGACGTGCATCAATTCTAAACTGGAAAGAACACTGAAGACAATTGTTCCCAGCTGCCTAAACTCAGGCCCTGCCTAAGTCTAGGCCCTGTCTGGCCCAAAAAGGGGCTGGGGTGAGCCAGGCTCTGGGCAGGTGGGTACAATCCTGCCAGGGACATCTGGGCCCTAGGATGGTGCTACCCCAGCCACTCTATGTATGCGCAGCTTCTGCCTGGTGTTGCTGAGCTCCGTCCCTTACCAGCGTTCATGCTCCTTTAAAGTCCCTGCCATTGTCCCGGATGAGTGCCTAAAGAGGTGAGTCAGACCCATGCATTTACTGAAGACAGCACACTACAGCATTTGGTAATCTCCCTGGCACAGCCACCAGGAGGCAAAGACTACCAGGTAGTACACTGCCTAGGGTAACACATCTAGAAATCACTTCAAAAGTGGTAATTTTGGGTCTGGGGATATAGCTCAGATGGCAGAGTACTTGCCTCACATGCCTAAGGCCCTGGGTTCAATCCCCAGCACCACCAAAAAAAAAAAAAAAAAAAAAAAAAGCAGTCATTTTGCTTCTTTTCCTAGTCAAAGCCTGAAGTTTTCCACCGCGTACCCTGCTTTTGAACAACATAGCCAGACAAGACCAATTGAGTTCGTGTTTTGCCAGCAAACTAAATATTAAGACGATGATAACTTAGGCTGGGAATATAGCTCAGTTGGTAGAGTGCTTGCCTCACATGCATAAGGCCCTGGGTTCAAACCCCAGTACCACCAAAGACTAAGACAACGATGACTTCTTCTCAGCACCCATTAAGCAGTCTCTGTTTCTACACAGCATCTTCGATGCTACCAAGAGGTTAAAGGGATGCAAGAGAAAGGACCCATCACCAGCCCAGTTGACTCAGCGGCATCCAAAGGCTCTCAGAGAAGGCCATGCACTCTGCAAGTAGGAGTCATGTGAAGACATGAGGCTATGGTTGCTCTCAGCACCACCAGAGAGGTACCTGCATGTGGCTCTACCAGGCAAATGCCTTCAAGAGGCATTTCTCTTGTTACTGACTCAGCAAGCACAAAATACTTGACCCAGAGAACTTCTCACCTCAGCCATGAGGGTTAACCACAGAAGGCATCCTTATATTCTAGGCCACAAGGAAACCCATCAAGTTACCAGAAACTTTAAACTGCTTCCAGTCTCCACAACACTGTGCCTGGGCAATGGGACAGCCCTGTGGTGGGAACACAGCCAGGCTGGTCAGCCCAAAGGTCAGGTGGGAGCTTCCTCAAGACAAACACAGGCCACAAGTGCCTATTGTGTAACTCACAGAGACCACCTGTAAAAATATAATCTGGAAAGGGGGCAGCAGCCACACCTGTGACCCCAGTGACTTGGGAGGCTGATACAGGAGGATAGCAAGTTCAAGACACACATGGGCAACGTAGCAAGACCTGTCTCAAAATGAAGAGGTGTGGCTCAGTGAGCTCTTGCCTAGCATGTGTGATGCCCTTGGGTTCAATCCAAAGTACTGCCAAAAAAAAAAAAAATGATACATAGGTTGCAAATCCTACTGTTGTCAACTTAAAGGTCCGTTCTCACTGGCTCAGACCTTGTAGGAAGCAGAAAGGCTCACAGACAAAACTGAAGGCCACAGGCTGTATTCCCTCCTCTGGAACTGGGACCTGGTAGACTAGGCCCTCCCTTCCTGAAAGCCACACCATCTCACAGATCAGCTTCCGCCTCCCCAGAAAGAGCCTCCCCAAGTCTCCTTCACGTCCATGCAGGGCCAAAGAACTCAGGGCCCTTGTGCATGCACAGAAAACTAATTTTTAACAGCTGTACATATCTCATGTTTAAGAGCCAGTTTAAACAGAAGGGCTCAAAACCGGGTTCCTCACCAGAACAGCAGGACTACAAAGGTACACAGAACAAACAGAAGGTGTGAATGACTCTCATGTGGGAGGCAGAAAAAGAAGAAAAAAACATTCTTGCATGGAATGAACACCCTTCTTTCCCACTTTGGCCTCAAAGTATTTTTATCCTGCCATTTGTGAGGGGATCAGTTTTTATATATCAGCTACCTGCACTGTGAAGACAGATCCAGGTGACAAGACATTTTGGAAAGGAAACCTGGCAAACTCTCTTCAAACTTGCCTGCCTATGAAAAAGACTCACTGTGACTATAACAAGTCTGGAGGAGAGGTGTGCTTCCTCTTTGGGAACTGTCATGGCACCAAAAAAATCAGGAAATGCAAATAGTTCTCAAAGACTGGAGCATCTCCAGCTCAGCAAACTCAGAGATGCAGAGCGCTATCTGCCATCTCTGATCTCAAGTATTTCCACATACCAGCTTCCCCAATTATCAAAGGGGGCGGAGAGAAAAAGAATGAATCCTTTCAACAGCTCTCAGAAATTTTCTTTTCCTTTTGTTTTTTTGTTTTTTTCCTTGGCAGAAAAAGGAAAGTTTGTTCCTAAATTTGGAGAAAACAATTAATATCCAAAGTAGCCCCAGAAATTACACTTAGGAGATTTCAAAATACCAGAACAGATTTCCTTTCCATATACTACTTAACCCTTAGGTGGGCCTCCCTGCAAAGAAAGAAACCCATCCTTGCTGCATTTATGGAGGGCTCTTTCAGCCACTCAATTTTTCCAAAAGCAGGTCTGACATATATCCTATTTATTCTACAGGTCCCTGAACATTGTGATGCTGACACTCCTCCACCCACAGGAGGGATCTACATTCCCTCACCTTTACCTGGGTGTGCCTCACAGCTGCCTGGGCACAAAGAACATGGTGATGTGACTCTGCCTAACACCAAGGTCCCAAAGTCATCGGCATGCTATAGGCACAGCTCCACCACATCAGTTCACGCAATGCTGCCCAACCACTACATGTGAGAAGCCTGTACCACACAGAGAGCTCCAGCCACCAGCCATGCAACAGGTGAGCCTTCAGATAAGCCCAGCCCAGTGTCCAAGGCTTTCCATCAAGGCTCCAGAACCAGAACCAGAAAATCTTCACCCCTGTGCCTTGTCTGACAATCACTATTGTTTCACCACCAAGTCATCAGGTAGGGCATTGCACAACACTCCTTCCCCAGCCAATGCCAATATCCCAAGAGGTAAGGAGGAAGCCATCTGTACTCCCAGCACAGGTCTGGCTCACAGAGCTCGCTCAGCAATCCAAGCTCCATGCTCACTGGCTGCTAAGGCCCCAGCTAAACAGTCTTCATCTGTACCCTCAGGGAATTCAACCTACGGAGAAGATGCAGCAAGCTGAGGATGTGAGGGATTAAACTGATAAGCACAAATGTTCCAAGCACTGAGAAAGCATGGGCAGAGGCCTGGTAGTAATGCAAGGCGGGTGCAGGTTGAAGTTTTTTCCAGTCACTAAAACCTGCTCATGCACGAGAGCCAGCTACGTGAACACGCTCCCTCAGTGTGAGTAGTGTGTGTAGTGACTCCTGGCCAGAGTCTTATCTGTTCCAAAACATACAGCAGGAGTTAAAGTCAAGCAACTTTTATGCTACATGGAGACAGTGGTACCTGTTTCTTATGACCAATAAATGTGCTAATTTTCTAGTTTACACATCAGTTTGTTTCAAGTTTGGATAGTACAATGACCAATTTGATTTACTAACGAAATCAAGTTTTCTGAACCTGACACCTCACAGCCTGCCTTTCCAGTGGAGTTACTACACAGTGGGGCCTCCACCTGGTCAGCCAGACTCCCATATGGACAGTTCCTGCCTCCATGGTAGCACAGCATATGAGCATGTGGAACTATGGCTGGGCTGCTGGCTGGAACTGGCAAACACTCAGAGCACACAGCTCAGAACACATCCCCTGGAAGCAGACTACCTCCACTGGAGGGCTGGGAGCAGGCAAGTCCTGAACTCCCTCTCTCTCTAAATTTAATATGGAGCAAGTTAAGATGAAAATTCATGGACTCCATTAGAAATCACAAGGCCATGACCCACAAGAATACCTGACAGAAGGCTGAGGGGTGGCTCAGTGGTGGAGCACCTGCCTAGCATGCACAAAACCCCGGGTTCTTTCGAAGCACCATAAAAAATTCAAAAAAGAATGTCTCATAGAAAGAAGACCCAGAACAAGAACAGGGCCTGCACACTACCAGCCCCAGGCCCACCTCTGTGCCCAATGTGAGCCCAGTGATGTAGCACTGAGAACTCTGCTGGCTTAACCTTAAAGATACAGTTGTTGCTTCCTCATTTCAGCCAATTTTCAAAATATGAACAGTCCCAGGGAAGGGAGGAATGCTCAGTGTGCTGTCATTTGTTAGCTCTAAGAGGAGCAACATGCCTCATAAACATCTGTGCCCTAAAAAAAAATCAGTGATGGAAATCCAACATAGGCCATTCTGTAAGACCACTTGATAGGGCTGGGGATGTGGCTCAAGCGGTAGCGCACTCGCCTGGCGTGCGTGCGGCCCGGGTTCGATCCTCAGCACCACATACCAACAAAGATGTTGTGTCTGCCGAGAACTAGAAAATAAATATTAAAAATTCTCTCTCTCTCTCTCTCTCTCTCTCCCCCCTCTCTAAAAAAAAAAAAAAAAAAAAAAAAAAGACCACTTGATAGGTTCCTCACCAAGTCAGTGGCATGAGAAGACTTTGGGGATAGGGGTTGCTCTAGACACCAGTCTTAAACCTAAGCAAGTACAAAGTGTGGACTGTGTCAGGATCCTGGTGGGGGCAAACCAACAACCCAAAACTCACATTTCAAAATAATTAGGGAAAACGTGAAAGTAGTTAGATGATACCCCAGTTATTGTTAATTTCAAGGGTGTGAAAACAGCATTGTGGGGGCTGGGGATGTAGCTCAAGAGGTAGCGTGCTCGCATGCGCCACCTGGCATGCATGCGGCCCAGGTTCGATTCTCAGCACCACATACAAACAAAGATGTTGTGTCCACCGAAAACTAAAAAATAAATATTAAAAAATTCTCACTCTCGGGCTGGGGATGTGGCTCAGCGGTAGCGCGCTCGCCTGGCATGCGTGCGGCCCGGGTTCGATCCTCAGCACCACATACCAACAAAGATGTTGTGTCCGCCGAGAACTAAGAAATAAATATTAAAATTTCTCTCTCTCTCTCTCTCTCTCTCTCTCTCTCTCTCTCTCTCTCTCTCCACTCTCACTGTCTCTTTAAAAAAAAAAAAAATTCTCACTCTCTCAATTCTTTCTCTCTCACTCACTCTCTCACACTCTCTCTCTCTTTAAAAAAAATTTTTTTTAAAAATTAAAAAAAAAAACAGCATTGTGTTTGACTTTAAGTCTGTATTTTTTTAAGGATATATACCAAGTATTTAAAGATGAAAATTTTCACCTGGAAGACACCTGAGCAAAAATTAATAAATAAAAGATCAAGAAGAGTAGAAAGGGGCTGAGGCTGTAACTTAGTGGTAAAGTGCTTGCCTAACATGTGTGAGACACTAGGTTCGATTCTCAGCACCACATATAAATAAATAAATGTCCATCAACAACTAAAAAAAAAAAATTTTTTTTTTAAAAAGGTAGAAAGAACACAGGGATGGTATGGCAAAATACTGTCAACTACCACCCAGTTGTAAGATATCTACTCTTATGAAAAGCTTCAATTTTAACTGTATTATAAGAGTAGATGTATTATAACAATTTAACTAAAAACTAGATCTAAAACAGAAGATAGTCATGCCTTCTTTGCATCAAAAAGGAGAGCTACACCCACCTCTACCCACACACCGGGTTGTAGGTACTTGGGCAGCCTGGGACCTTCCACATTGCATCATGCACTGAGCACTGGAAACCAGACACCAAAGTAACACCGAGTACCAGGGCTCACAAACCAGTCTGATCAGACTCAAATGTCAGCTCTGCCACTTACTAGATGTGTAATCTGTGGGAGACCAACCTTACACGTGACTGAGTCACACTCCCCAGTTGGGTGCTGAGGCGCGCAGTCACAGAAATGTGGCAGAGCTTTCCCCACCCTTCTTGGGTTCGAGGGTCCGTGTCTCGTGCATGGATGTGTCTTGCTACAGCCCCATGAGTGAAGCTATGCTCACCTGTTCCTTTGTAATATAATCCCTTGCCCTGTTTAGGATAGAATCTTCCATGGAAGTGCCTTGTATGTGTCCCCTTCTCTAACTGTGCCCTTGGGTGTGGCCTACCCAGGTGTCAGTCAACCTGCTGACAGTGGACATCATGAAGATAGACTCAGCCCCCTGAAACCTCACCCCTTGCCTCATTTGAATAGCTTCTCCTCAATAAAAGGGGCCAGCGCATGATCTCGCTCTTTCTCTTCCTGCGGACCCTTAAGGTCAGAGGAGCCGTCACAGCGACCCCAAAGAAAAAGGTAGTGCATCTCTTGTGTGGTTATCTCATGCAGCCCAGTCAGCCCAGTTTACCTGGAGTGACCCCTGAGTCATTTAGTAGTGAAATCAGAAACCCGGCAGTAATCTATCTTGGTTACATAATGCACTGTGCCTCAGTTTACCCTTCAGTAAAATGGAAGCAACTTGGGCTGGGGTTGTGGCTCAGTGGTAAAGTACTTGCCTAGCATGCGTGACATGCTGGGTTCGATCCCTGGCACCACATAAAAACAAACAAATAAAATAAAGGTATTGTGTCCATCTACAATTAAAAAGATCTTTTAAAAAAATGGAAGCAACTAACAACTAACATAACCCAAAACAAAGGGCTAATTTGAAGCTACAAATTGTTCTGGATTGTGGGGATGTACATGCTCTCAATAGATATCAGCTATTATTACTATACAATATATTAAACACATAATAAAATTAAAATATTTCTAATATCTGCCATATGCCAAACAAGAAGCCTCTGTCAGTCATCCCCCAAACCAAACTGTTCAAAACCAAATCTCTTAGAATCTGGCCTCACTATGCCATATGAGCCTCATAATACCTCCTCCAAATGAATGAAACAGCTTTGCCACAGACCACTCTCACCATCCTCTTTTGTCACTTTTTTTTTTTTTGGGGGGGGGGCAGGGGGTGTCTTACTACATTGTCCAGGATGATCATGAACTCCTGGGCTCAAGCAATCCTCCTGCCTCAGCTTACTGAGTGCTGGGTCTATAGGCACACACTATGGCACCTGGCTACTATTTTTATTTTCAAAAAGCCCTTTAACTAGCCGGGAGCACTGGCACATGCCTGTAATTCCAGCAGCTCAGAAGGCTGAGGCAGGAGAATCATGAGTTCAAAGTCAGCCTTAGCAACTTAGCAAGGCCCTAAGCAACTTGGTGAGACCCTGTCTCTAAATAAAATACAAAAAAGGGCTGGGGATGTGGCTCAGTGCTTAAGTACCTGTGGGTTCAATCCCCAGTACCAAAAAAAAGCCCTATAACTGCTGGGCACAGTGGCATACACCTGTAATCCTGGCTAGTCAGAAAGCTGAGGCAGAAGGATCACAAGTTCAAGGCCAGCCTGGGCAACTTAGAAAGATCCTCTCGAAATGAGACGAGATGAGGGGCTGGGGATATAGCTCAGTTGGTAGAGTGCTTATCTCACATGCACAAGGCCCTGGGTTCAATCCCCAGCACCAAAAAAAAAAAAAATGAGACGAGATGAAATAGAAGGGGCTGGGGGAAGGGGTCTGGGAATATAGCTCAGTTGGTA
Organism: Urocitellus parryii; assembly: GCF_045843805.1. Taxonomy (NCBI): domain Eukaryota; kingdom Metazoa; phylum Chordata; class Mammalia; order Rodentia; family Sciuridae; genus Urocitellus; species Urocitellus parryii. The sequence goes on along the minus strand of NC_135534.1, from coordinate 211,291,659 downwards.
CAGTGCTTGCCTCAAATGCATAAGGCCGTGGGTTCAATCCCCAGGACCATAAAAAGAAAAATGGGGGTTCTGGGTTTGTGGCTCAGTGGTAGAGCACTTGCCTAGCTGCATTTGAAGTGCTGAGTTCAATCCTCAGCACCACATAAAAATAAATAAATAAAGGTATTATGTTCAACTACAACTAAATACATACGTGTGTGTGTGTGTGTGTGTGTGTGTGTTTAGTCATATACACACACAAAAGGAGGGGCTGGGGATATAGCTTATGGGCATAACACTCACAGGCTCAATCCCCAGTGCTGGAAAAATAAAAATTATAAAGGCCTATAACTGGTATGCTGAAAAACTGTTGCTCTCTCTCTATACCTTAAAGGATATAGTCCAAACTCATGGGTAGGTGGGCAGAGAGGCTCAGTCCAGCTAATGCCAAGGGCCAACTCCCTTGGCCACATTCACCCGACTCTAGAGTCTGGCCTCACTATGCCATATGGGCCTCATGGCCTTCTGACTTCTCATATGGCCTTCTGATTCGTCTTTTTTTAAAAAAAAAAAAAAAATCCTTATTTTTCAATTGTAGTTGGACACAATACCTTCATTTTATTTATTTATTTATTTTTATGTGGTGCTGAACCAGGGCCTCGCATGTGGTAGGGGAGCGCTCTACCATTGAGCCACAACCCCCACCCTGTCTGACTTGTCTTAAGGCCTTACCTGAGCTTGCAAATACTTGTTCTAAAGAGTGTCACTGCCGTGCCCCTGTCCCTTCCCTGTCAGCTGGCACTGATGTCAGTTCCACCCACTGTAGCACTAAACCAGGCCAGCTCCTCCCATGGTGCTGTAGGTACCTCACAGAGGTCCCAACAGTGATTAACACCTTCCCCTGGGGCAGGACCACTTGAGCAGACCCAAGAGCATGCCCAGGGCCCACTGCCACTCTCCACCACACTCAGCCCACAATGCCCTGACAACACATCAGACAATCACTCCAGATGTCACTCGCCAATTATGGCCTGAGATGAAACTATAGCTCCAAGTCTTCCACATAAAAAGAGTGTTTTCTTGCTTTTCAGTTTTAAGAACTCCCTTCCAAAGTAGAAAGAAAAGGTTAATTTGAAAAAAAAAAACACATGATGAGAAAAGACCACTAGAAATATGGGAAGGTCCGTACAAATATTCTTTACAACTGTTGGTCATTCTTCCCAGATAATAATCCTGGCACCTTGAGTAATATCAGCCGATGTTTTATTGTGATTTCAAATACTTTCAGACACCAATCAATCTCATTAATTATTTCTGGCTATTGTGTACTTCAATAGAATTAGCAATTTCCTGTGAATTTTTAGTAAACTGGACTCCATTTATATTCCAAGAAAAGAATTTTAAAAGCTCCTGAATTTGTGAGAAAAGGGAACAAAACAACCAGAGCCAGGAAGCACAGTACTGTGATCCAAAAGGAGTGGACTGGGTGGCCAAGGGCAAGAGCAAGCCCATCCCCATCTGCACTACTCAGTGCCACTTCACATCCACCAGGCAGCTATAATCACAAAGATAGCCAATAGTGAGTTTTGGCAAAGCTATACTGTTGGTGAAGTGTAAAACAGTGTCACTGCAGTGCAAAACATACAGCAGTTCCTCAAAATGGTAAAAACAATTACCAGCCCATCCCCAGGTCTGTCATAGAGTCCCATGCCAGAACAAACTGTGGCCCGGCACCACTGCCTGGCCTCTGGTGCTGGTAGGCTACTGGGGCTAAAGCAGGATGCACAGAGGGAAAACAGAATTGCCATGTGATCTATCAACTGAAGGAAGGTCTGTGCAAGATTCTTGTACAATCATGGTCATAGCAGCATTATTCAAAATAGCCAAGAGACAGAAGCAACCCAAGTGTCCATCTAAAGGTGAATGTATAAACAAAATGTGGTAAATACACTCACACTGAAATATGCCACAAAAGCACAACCCTCAAGAACAAAGTGTGATATTCCACACAATGGAATATTATTCTACAATAAGAAGGAATATTGTACTGAAACATACTACACATACAACAGGGATGGATCTTGAAAACTATGTGAGATAAGCCAAATGCAAAAATACAAATGTTGCATAATTCTACTTCTCTGAAATATCTAGTTTAGGCAAATTAGAGACAGAAAGAACATTAGAGGTTACCAAGAGTTGGGAGTAGGGAGAAAAGAGAAGTTGTTGCTTCCTGCCTCAGCTAATAAAAATTACAACGATGATGGATATGCCACATAAAGTACACTCATCATCACTCAACGGTATACTTAAAAAAATATTAAAAGGGTTAGAGTGATATTAAGAATATTTTACCACAAAGAAATAGCAGGGGAGAAGACTGAGGTGCACAAACATAAACTTAGCTAATACAAGACTATGAAATCAACGGAATCAGAAGGAATTCCTTTAAAATGGAAGATGTAATATATCTACAACAATAAAATCAGAAAATATTTTTGTGCAGCAAAATAGTGGCACAAAATAGTGGCACAAATAGTGGCACAGGACACCACACACACAAATGTTTTTAAAACTAAGTATCAACTTCCCAGTGATGGCTGCTATTATGATTAAAAGAATGTCTTTGTAGGAAACAGAGTCACAGAGTAGGGCTGGGGTTGTAGCTCAGTGGTAGAGTGCGTGCCTCCCATGCGTGAAGCCCTGGGTTCAATCCTCAGCACTACATAAAAAATAAATAAATAAATAAAAATAAAGATGAGATATTGTGTCCATCTACAACTAAAAAAAAATTTTTTTTAAGAATCACAGAGTATAGAGAAGGCCGCTTCACCACTGATGGGGGGGAGGGGACACAGGAACTCGAATCTTTATCATACTTACAACTTCCCTAATTTTTTGTATTTATTTTTTTAAATATTCATTCTTAAGTTTTAGGTGGACACAATATCTTTATTTTACATTTATGTGGTGCTGGAGGATCAAACCCAGTGCCAAGTTGCACTGCCACCTTAAGTCATGACCTTCCTAAAGCCAAGGGTAAAAGGAATCGTCTACCAATTCCTTCTTCTAACTCCCATCTTTCTCTTCAGCCTAGCATATACTGTGCAGTTAAAATTAGCCTTCTCAAATTATGACCTTGCCATAATTCTCTTTATAAATTCAGTGGCTCCCCATTGCCAATAAGCTTGAGCTCACACTTCATGGCACACAATCTAGGTCAGGGTGCGGCCAACTTACTTCCACGAGCAAAGAACAGTTTTTACTTTAAGTCATTAAAAAAAAAAATGCAATAGATTGTGTGTGGCCTGCACACGTGGATCCCTAACCTAGCCCAATAATTTTCAGGTCCAAAAACAGCCTGTCAAATCCTTATGGCCCAACTATACCAGCTACTTAAAATTCCCAGACTGAACCTGGCAGTCCTGAACCCTAGATGCAACTTTCTGCTTCCCTGTGGCTCCAACTTACCCCTAAGCCTTGAAAGGACACCTGGCTCTTCCAACACACCATGCACTGTACACACCTAGATAGGAGGAAACCCTGAGAAACATGGACTTTGGTTTACTTCTCTTCACAGTTCCAGCACCTAGCACAACACCTGGTGCACAACAGTATTCTGTGACTACTGAAAGGATACTTTTTAAAATGATGATTAAATATAAACTGCAGGTCTCTCCATCAAGGGATGAGCCATGCCATCATAGGATGATTGCACAAAATGACACATGTGTGATGCTGTTACAGTTTAGAGATGAAGTGTCCACCAAAAGCTCACGTGTGAAACAATCCAAGAGGGTTTGGAGGTGAGGTTGATTAGTTACAAAAGCCTTAACCCAATCAGTGAATTACTCCCCTGATAGAGATTAACTGGGTGGTAACTGTAGCAGATAGGGTGTAGCTGGAGGAGGTGGACCATGGGGTGTTGTCTGTGGTGTACATATTTTGTCCTTGTTAAGCAAGCTCTCTCTGCTTCCTAGTGCCATGTCCCCAGCTGCTTTTCCTCTGCCACACACTTTCGCCATGATGTTCTGCTTCATGTCAAGCCCCAAGGAACAGAGCCAACCATCTTTGGACTAAGACCACTGAAACCATGAGCCCCCAAATAAGCTTTTCCTCCTCTAATGGTTCTTGTCTTGCCTTCTGATCACAGCAACAAAAAAGCTGACTAAAACAGATGATTAAGTTTAGTATCATCTGACTGGATTAAGGAATACCTAGTCACGGGGCATGGTGTAGTCACGGGGCATGGTGTTGCACACCTGTTATCCCAGCTATTCCAAAAAGAGGACAAAAGAAAAAGAAAAAAAGGGACTTTATGCTCTCTCCTGGAGCTGGATCACCTTCCTCCCTTGCTGTGGGCACCAGAGCTGCAGAATCTTGCCCTTTTGACTTCAAGACTTGCATAACAGCCCCCAAGTCTCCCAAGCCTCTGACCTCAGACTGAGAATTACACCATCAGCTCCCCTGGTCTAGGACAGTGGGACTTGGACTGAGCCATACTGCCAGTCTCCCCCAACAGGTACCCTGCCATGCAAGTTGAATTGGCCTCCATAATCCCATGAGCCACTTCTCTCCTGTGTCTACACACACCTCACTGGCTCTTTTCTAGAGACACTGGCCAATATGCACAGTAGGGCCACAGACAACCTCAGTTTGCTTTTGAAACTGGACAGAACAGCAAAGGCAATGAAAAAGCCTTGAAGCTCAGAGTCAGGAGCATGTGGGAGTTTCTACCCACTGTGAGATTCTGAGTTAGACTGTACAGTGCAGGAAAGCCAGGGAAAGAGAATACTGAGATTTTCTACTGTGGGCTCTACCTGATATCATTTTAATGTTCTTTGATAGATTCCAGTAAAGATTGTGATATGGCTTAATTTCTTTTGGCTCTAGAATTTGTTTCTTAAAACAATGTTCTATGAAGAAACTGGTATTCAGGATGCCTGGGAACTACCTATGGCACCTGACCCCCACCATCACCCCAAATGGACAACACACCTTGCTGCTGCTGCTTCTGTTGCTGCTCTCTACTGGTCCTCCAAGCTCTCTGTACTCAAAGCCTGGTGTTCTAGAAATGCTGGCTGCCCATCTCCTGTCTCTTCCAATTGTTTTTAAGATCATAAAGGAAGTTCAGGGTTAGTTGGTCACCACCTGCCTCAGTCTCCAGGACTGGCCAGGATGTCTCTAGAAGGGACCCACAAGTTCACAGGTCCTCCTGGCACTGACACCTCCTGGCACCAAAGTCAGACAAGGAAAATAATATCACCACATAGGTCTTAATGTCACTAGATTCATAACTGTTGTTTTCTATTTTCCCAATCAATATACACTTTCACACAATTATTACCATGAGAGAAAGAGCCCTAATAAATATATATATACATATACAGATATTTATTTGTTTATTTATATTTAGTTACAGATGAACACAATACCTTTATTTTATTTGTTTATTTTTCATATGGTGCCAGGGACCAAACCCAGTGACTCACACATGCTAGGCAAGTGCTCTACCACTGAATCACAACCCCTGACCCCCCTAATATTTTTTTGATATGAGGAAAAAGTTGGTTTGTTTTGTTTTTGATACAAGGAATGAAACCCCGAGGCACTTTACTACTGAGGTACATCCCCAGTCCTTTTATTTTTATTTTGAGACAGGATCTAAGTTGCTGAGGCTGTTCTGAACTCACCAGCCCTCAGCTCCTGGCCAAGCAGCAACCTGGTTTATTCTGTTAAGAGGCCCCACAGCATGAGCACCAGCCCACAGGAGGGACACAGACCAAGGTCCAATACAGTCCAGGACAGAGCTCCATGCTAGCTGTAGCAGATCCCACAGTTAGTATGTCCCTGAACATCCTTCCCCTTCCAGGTCACCACTGCCTCTTTTAAACAACATGGGGAGAAAGAGTTCTGGTCAGAAATGTTATGCCAAGAAGAAAGACAACCATATTCTTTTTCTCAGGTCAGAGGTATAACTTCACCTCAATCCCACCAGCAGTAGAGGGGTGGTGGACTATAAGCCCCGGGAAAACTTGGCCACATTAACAAACAAATTACAAGTGCCCAACAAACATCTGTGGGGGAAAAAGAGTTCCCATACATTCTAGGGTATCACTATTCATCATCGTGTGACCTAGAAGGAAGATAGGGCTCTTTGCTGACCACTGTTAACTTACACTGGCAGGGGGAAATAATAAAAAATTTTAAAAGGTGGTGCTCATAAAATTGCAGCCACATCTCTAGCAATTAGAAAAATGCAAATCAAAACTAAGATTTCAAGCCACTCCAGTCAGAATAGCAGCTATTAAGAATACAAACAACAGGGCTGGGGATGTGGCTCAAGCAGTAGCGCGCTCGCCTGGCATGCGTGCGGCCCGGGTTCGATCTTCAGCACCATATACCAACAAAGATGTTGTGTCTGCCGAGAACTAAAAAATAAATATTAAAAATTCTCATTCTCTCTCTCTCTCTCTCTCTCTCTCTCTCTCTCTCTCTCTCTTCTCTCACTCTCTCTTTAAAAAAAAAAAAGAATACAAACAACAATAAGTGTTGGCAAGAATGTAAGGGAAAGTGCACACTCTTACATTGCTGGTCAGACTGCAAACTGGTACAGCCAATCTAGAAAGCAGTATGGAGATTCCTTGGAAAACTGGGAATGGAACCACCATTTGACCCAGCTATCCCACTCCTTGGTTTACACTCAAAGGACTTAAAAACAGAACATCAATGTTTATAGCAGCACAATTCACAACAGCTAAATTGTAGATCCAACCTAGATACCCTTCAGTAGATGAATAGATACAGAAAATGTGGTATATATATACACAATGGAATACTACTCAGCATTAAAAGAGAATAAAATCATGGCATCTGCAGATAAATAGATGGAGTTGGAGAATATAATGCTAAGTGAAGTTAGCCAGTCCCAAAAAACAAATGCCAAATGTCTTCTCTGATTTAAGGATGCTGATTCATAATGGAGATTGGGGGGGGGGGGGGCAAGGACAGGGAGGAATAGATGGACTTTAGATAGGGCAAAGGAGGGAAGAGAAAGGGGGGTATAAGGGTAGGAAAGATGGTGGAATGAGATGGACATCATTACCCTAAGTTCATGTATGAAAACACAAATGTGTGACTCTACTTTGTGTTCAACCAGAGCCATAAAAAACTATGCTCTATTTGTGTAATATGAATTGAATTGCATTCTGCTGTCATATATAATTAATTAGAATACATAAAATTTAAAAATTTTTTAAAAACTGCAGCCAGTCCCTTCTTTCCTAGGAAATCTCAAGTCAAAGAAACTTTGACTTGCTGAACCAAGGGCACCACCACGTGGCTAAAAGAGTAAGTGCAGACTACACACAGAAAATCACAGAGATGGAAGCTAACTTGCAATCAGAAAAGGTCTTATTCCCACTGGTACTGGATGGTTTTCAAAACTACTTTCCACGATGCTGCTCTGTGTAAGGATTGAGACAACATGGGAAATATACACTTCTGGCTGAATGTCATTCAAAATCTCATGCTGATTTAAAAAAAAAAAAAAATGAGCATGATAAAGTTTGTAAAACCAAAGGAGCTGGGTATTTGAAAGCTTGTAACACAAAAATTTACTCCTGATCAGAACATTAGCTCTATAGGCAGCAGGCATCTTGCTTATTTAGTTTGTTACCGTGCTACCAGTGCTTCCATTCATGACAAAGCAGCAGTTCTCAAACTTTCCAGGCTCAGGGTCATCATACACTTCACAGTACTGAGCACCCAAAAGTTCTGCTTACACAGTTCTGGATCTGACATTCACTGTCTCAGAATGGCACCATGTTAGTTCTGCCACTTTAAAACTGAGAACAGCTGGAAACGGTGACGCACACCTGTAATCCCAGCGGTTCAGGAGGCTGAGGCAGGAGGATCAAAGACAGTTCAAAGCCAGCTCCAGCAATCCCTGGCACCCCTGCACCCCCGACAAGAGGGGAAAAAAAAGAACATTTTTAAACAGCTATCATTTCCTCTAAAAAATAACAAAAAAAGCCTCTTTACATGTTAAAATATTTTTATGAAAAGTAACTATTCTTCAAAACAAAAAACAGGTAAGAGGACTAAGGACATAGATCGGTGGTAAGCACTTGCCAGCACTGCAAACAAACAGGTCAGAGTGGTACTGTTTTACAAATGTCCTGCCTCACAGCTCCTGCACTGGATCTATGGCAGGCTCACACAGGACTATGAAGAATGCTCTGCATTCATGGCAGACAGGGGTCTGCGCTGGTATGCAGGTGGCTCTAGCTGCTGCAGTGGGTGTTGGTGGAGCTCTACAGAGGAGGATGGGTAGAACCCACTGCTATTGGGACACAAAGGGGCCCCACAGTCTGCACAGCCACATGTGGGAGGGGTAAGGCCTGGCCTGGTAGTGCTACAGGGCTAGTGTCCTAATTCGTATGATGTATGTAGCTCTTTGGGGTAGCTTTGTTTTGGAGGGGAATTATTTAAGTTCAGGGTCATCTCTCCCTCTTTGGTTGTTACTATGTATTGTTTAAAACAATGAGCAATAACCATATGAATTAAATTACAAATAAATGATATTTTCGATTAATTTTTCGTTCTGTAGAACTACTATTAAAAAAATTCATTATGTTTCAAACAATATAACAGAATCACCAACAATCCCACAAGTCAGAAATAAATAACTTTTAGTACAATTTTTTTCTGCTCCTTCCCTAAACATAATAAGAAATTTTTAAATCCTGAGCCCATTTATAAAGTGTAATGGTGCTAACTAAAAAACATACAGAAGAACACTTAATAACTATAGACCAGAGGCCCTCACTGACCCACAATTCCCACACAGCACACTGGCCAGGATCACCATGTTATCCTCAATGACATGCACAGTATTAAACCTGCAGTAGACAGGAAAAACCCAGTGGACAGCCCAGGCCAAAAGAGGTCAGGTCAGCAGGAAAGGAGCTGCCAGCACAGGCTACAATGTCCACTATAGCCCAGCACTACCAATACTAAAAACGCTAGGAAACAGGAAACTGGGAAAGCCCTGCCACACCCCAAAAACATTCTCCCTTTAGAGGAAGCAAAGCAGGGCCTAGACCCTTCTCAAGCCATGGAGGTAAGTACAGGGAAAGGAGGACAGGTGTCAAGAGTAACCAGAGGACTTACCAATTTGGGGGGACTGCTGTTCTGCAAACCAGCCTCCAAGGGCAGGTGATCAGGCAGGCCATCAGGAGAGGCAGGCTTGGATGGGACAGTGGGATGAGATCAAGGCAGAAACAACTGGAAGGGAAGCAAAGGGTTCTCCTGGGGAAAGGCCACAAGGTGTAGGGAGACAGGCAGGAAGACCATGAAGTTTAGTGGTTGCCAAAGACCCCTGTGGAGGGAAGGGGACATGAGCACATAGGTGAACACAGAAATGAGGCAGAGGAAGGCTGAGCTATTATATTCACCAACACTGGGCAGAAAGGTCAGCAAGGACCAGGTCCAAGTGAGAACATAATGGGGTCACGGGAAAACAGGGAGGGAAAACACCAGGAGAGGGGGGCTGAATCTGCCCAGAAGAGCCTTCCAATGGCTTGGCAGGGACATCCTTAACCAGGAGGTTGTACTGGTATTAGGGCTGGCTCCAGGACTTATAACTTAAGGCTGAATGGGAAAGGGTGGACACACAATACATACAAACCTCTGAGTTTGGTGCAAAGAAATGGGTAGAATTAATAGAAAGAATAGAAAGAGTTACAGGGCTAGGGGTAGAAAAGAGGCCAGCACCTTAGTATGCTGATGGCAATGCTCCAAAGAAAGCAAAAAAGGTGAAGATGCAGGGCAGGGGAAGAATGTGAGGGACAAAGGACCAGATGAGAAGCCACGGCAGGAGCTGAGGACTTTTATATAAGACAACAACAACAAATTCAACTTCTATCAAAACTAAAACCTTTCGTGCCTTAAGGAGTACTACACCAAGAGCAGGGTGCAGCAGCCCATGCCTCTAATCTCAGCATTTGGGAGGCTGAAGCAGAAGGATCGCAAGCTTGAAGCCAGTCTAGACAACTTAGTGAAACCCTGTCTCAAAATAAAAAGAGCTGGGGATGTGGCTCAGTGGTTAAGTGTCCTTGGGTTCAATCCCCAGTACCAAAAAAAAAAAGAAGAAGACGACGAAGAAAAAGAAGACATAAGTGTGTACAAATGTTTGTATAGCAGCGTTATTTATAACAGGAAAAAAAAAAAGGGATCAACCGAGTGTCCGTGACTTGATAAATGGACAGTAATGCAGTCTATCCAAACCAAGCAGTGTTAGTCAGCCATAAAAGGAAGGAGAAAGTGCAACAAACTACAGCATGCACGAAACTTGAACCCTGAAACAGTAAGCTCAGGCTCAGAAAAGCCGCCAGTCATAGAAGACTACAGATGACACTACTGCAACTGCATGAAAGGTCAAGGAAGAAAGAAAGGGGACTTTCCACTCCAATCTCCTAGGTGTGACCACCCAGCAATCAAAGTCAACAGCACTCCTATTCTGCCTCTGGTTTTCCTTTACCTACCCATATCCCCACTGGACCTGCCTCTTCTCTAAGGCAGGGAAAAAAAATACACTCTGCAAACAGCTTATAAAACAGTTGGAGCTCTCCTTTGCAACACTCTCCCACTTTTCTTAAGAAAAAGAAATAAGTCTGTGAAATGGTGCAGCCCTCTAAGAGGTCCTATGGGCTACTGAGGTAATTCTAAAAGGTGATCTGCCCAGAATGTGGGACTATTTTGGACAAGCTCTTTTCTGGATTCCATAAAACTAATCAAGGGCTGGGGATATAGCTCAGTGGTAGAGCGCCTGCCTTGCACATGTGAGGTACTGGGTTCAATCCTCAGCACCACATAAAAATGAATATATTTATTTATTAATAAATAATCAACCTGCACACACTTTAAATAAGACAAATTCCCACCAGATTTCAGATACTGAAAAGCCCAGACCACTACTGAGCCATACACCTTGTATCTTAAGATACAATGCTTTGACTGCAAATATTTTTAATTTCAAAAAAAAAAACACCAAAACTTTTAGTTCACTTGAAACTTCTTATCCTTGATTATGCTGTATTTTTCCCATAATGCCATAATCCACAGAAGATTCCATAATGCTTTAAACAAAAGATAAAAATCTGAAACACTAAAATTTTCTATCACCCCTCCATCTCTAAAATTATCTAAGCTGGGTGTGGTGGCACACACCTGTAATTCCAGCAGTTCAGGAAGCAGAAGCAGGGGGATCAGGAGACCAAAGCCAGTCAGCAATTTAGCAAGGCCCTAAGCAACTTAGCAAGACTATCTCTAAATAAAATATAAAAAGGACTAGGGATGTGACTCAGTGGTTAAGCGCCCCTGGGTTCAATTCCTGGTACCAAAAAATAAAATTACCCTAAAATGGAAAGCAAATATCTAGCAGAGCTACACCCTGCCTGACCTGCTTCCCCATGTGCCAAGCCTCTACCTGCACCTGGGGCTGCAGTCCTGCACCTGCCAGTAGTGCCCTTCATGCTCAGTTCCCAAAGGGACCCCTGTGAAGCACAAGAAGAGGAGGGCCAGAACCAGCCAGGTGCACAGAGTATGACTTCAGCAGGGTCAAAGGACCTAGCTCCTCCAAAATACAATATTCTTGACTCAGAAAATATAACACAAATCCCTTAAGGGTTGAGCTGCTGATATTAACCACCATTAAAATTTATGTCACAGGTACGAAATAAGTTCTGGCATTGGCATGTTTGCACACCTGATTGAACAATTCCTCTCAGAACCACCACAGCGCCATTTTCCAGCGCACAGCATCCCAAAACATCACCACTGCCGAGCGACAGTATTGCCTGGGCTCACCAGTGGCCTCCACCCAGTTCCATTTTGAGGGCAGGGACAAAGGAGCAGTCCCTATTGTTCTCATTTCCCCATTACACTGTGTGCTGCGCATTGAGCTGAGTCCCCTCAGATCTGGGAAAGTGGCCTGCCCTCCCCCACCCTTTTGTTCCAAGAATACATTCTAGAACAGGCACACTACAAACCCATCTGTCTAATCCATCATTCACAATAGATAAATGAATAAATAAATAAATAAATAAATAAACAAACAAACAAGCAGAACCACAGCCCCACTGAGTCTTTCTGCAAGATGAACCTAGCACTTGTCCGCACACTGTTTTGTTTTTCTGTGGAATTGCTTAGAAAACCCAAGTGGACGCTCTGCTACCTTGGGTTTCTGCCTCTCACCACATCCCCCTTTCTCTCACACTGTAAGGAAAATGGAGTCTGCCCATCAACAAGCCAGATGAATACAAGGTAAAAATGGGAGTTCATAATCCACTTGAATCAAATGTATGAAATATGATATGTCAAGAGCTTTGTATTGTTTTGAACAACTAATAATTTAAAAAAAAAAAGCCAGATGAGATCATTCACAACCTGAATACATGAACTGAATGGGCTCAAGGACACTGTCCCCAAGTCTCTTGTAAGTGGTCAGTGTCATTTCCATACCCAGATAGGTAGATATCCCCTCTTGGCAGCTTGCCCAGAAGGGAGCCACTGGTCCCCAGAGCCCAGGATACCTGGCTCTCACACATCCTGCATTGTCATCCCTCCCAGTCTCACCCCTACCACCACTGGGGCTGCCACAGAGAGGAAGGAGTAAGAGGAAACAAGATGACATTGTCAGTCAGCAAAAAGGTCCAAGTACTCTCTATAAATGTTAAACAAGAGGAAATTCATTAGTTTGTCCTAGCATAAGTGATGAAGTTATGAACTTCTTCATGCCACAAAGCAAATATGGAACCGGCCTCATTATCTTTCAAAACCTCCCAACTTACTCCCAAGAAAATGCACATCAAGTGGCTAAACATTAAAATAGTAATTCTGTCAGGGAAGAGACAAGAAGGTGACCCCCAAAAAAAACACAGCAAGCACCCCTGCTCTACCAGCCCTGCCCCAGCCTGGGAGGACCTGTGTAAAGGGAGAAACAAACAAAAGAGGCCAGGTGTGATGCCATGCTCCCTGAAGGCATCTCTACCAACTTCCTCCCTCCTTTCTTGGAGCAGATGTTTACTGTGGCCAACTGCAGAGAAATCACAGCAGCTTAACTGCAGAGAAATCACAGCAGCTTAACTGCAGCTCCCTCTGAAGCTCCATCACACTGGGCATGCTCACCAGAATTGCAGCCATTCCCTGAGATGGGGGCTGCACCAGGCACCAAGCAGCAAGGACTCCAGAGCCACATGTGGCCAGCCCAGAATCTCAGGCCTCCTAGGATAACCGTTTGAACAACTGGAGTTTTCTCAAAAGAAACCATCTGCTTAGATGTTTTCACCCTAAAAATGGAGAAGGGTCTCTCCACAGAAACTACTAACAAAGCTCACCAAACAAAACAATCACTCCTTTTAGAGTCTCTGACCGTTACCTTTGTTTAAAAAGCACCAACAAAAAAACCCTAGAGTGCTTTGGAGACAAGTCTAGGGGAACATAAAATAACCTCCAGCACTGCCACAGAAACTCACCTTCAAAGTGACTTATCTCCCCAGCCAAGAGCCCACACCAGAGGCACAATGAACATGCCCATGGGCTCCTGTCCAAGCTTAAGAGGCCTGTCCCCAGGAGGAGCTTCAGGAGGCACTGCAGAAAGCAATCTTGACAGTGGCCTCCTCATACTCAGGCTTCTCCCACATATCCCACCAGCTCCAGATCCAAACATCTCCTGAGAGAGGGCCCTAAATAGTAATCCAGACCAAGGTAGCTCTTAACCCAAAATAATAAATTGCTGAAGTCCTTAAAATTTAAAAAAAAAAAAAAAAAAAAAAGAGGCAGCAATATTTTTTAAATAGTGTAACTGGGTTTTGGGCAACTCAATAACAAAGACAACCCAATTTAAAAATAAGCAAAGTGCCCAGCATGCTCAAGGTCCTGATTTTGGTCCCCAGCACCTCAAAAAGTAAATAAATAAAAATTAAAATGAACAAAGGATCTATACAGACACTTCCCCAAAGAAGATATACATAGGGCCAATAAGTACATGGGGCTCAACATCAAGTCATCGGGAAATGCAAATGAAAACCACAATGAGACAACACTTCACAACCAATAGGATGGCAAAAACAAAAAGTTGAACATTGACAAGCACCAGCAAGAATGTGAAAAAAACACATAAATTGCAGGTGAAAATGCGAGAGATATAACCACTGTGGAGACAGAGCAACAATCCTTAGATTACTTCCCTCTTACTGAGGCCACTGTGAACTGATGTGCAGTTATAAGGAATCAGAAGTCCTGTACACACTTTGTTCAGTGTGTGAGTCTCCTAGGTTTGCCTTAACAAAATACTGTAAGCTAGGCATCAATTATCTTTGTCTTTTCACCATTCTGGAGGCCAGGGTCTGAAACCAAGCTTTGGCAGGGCCATGTTCCCTCTGAAGCACCTAGGGAAGAATACTACCTTGCCTCTTCCAGCTGCGAAGGGCTGTGGTAATCTCTGGCCTTCTTTAGTTCATAAATACCTTGCTACAATCTCTGCCTCCACTGTCTTGTGTATGGGTCCTCTCCTTACAACTTCATCTCAAGCTCCTTAATTAAAGATTCTTTGTCCCCAGAAGGTCACATTCTGGGGTTCCAGGTGAACTTAAATCTGAGAGGACACCATTCAACCTACTAACATCCAGCTTCACCCAATGGTAACATTTTTCAATAAACCTATAGAAGAACAGCATAACCAGGACCAGCCTGGCTTTTCAAGGAGAGGATGGTCAGAGTGGTGCCCTGAGTCTGTTTCTGTAGTTATAATGGAAGACCAAGACTGACGATTAGAAAGAACACAGGTTGGGGCTGGGTTGGGGCTCAGTGGTAGAGCACTTACCTAGAATGTCTGAGACACTGGGTTCAATCCTCAGCACCACATACAAATAAAAATAAATAAAACAAAGGTATTGTGTCCAACTACAACTTTAAAAAAATTAAAAAAGAGAAAAAGAACACAGGTTTATTATGGCTCATGGTTCTAGAGACTGGAAAGTCCAAGAGCATGCTACCAGAACCTGCATAGCTTCAGGTGAGGGCCTTGTGCTGCTTCAACTCATGGCAGAAAACGGAAGGGCAAGCAGGAAAAGGCATTAATCTACTCCTGAAGCTCCACCCCACAACCCAAACATGTCCCCACCAAGGCAGCCTCCCTGTTGAATTTAGGAATCAAGGTTCCAATGCATAAACTTTGGGAGAACACACTTAAGCCTTAACAGGTAGGTGTAGCATGGTAGCAGAAAAACTAGCAAGACCAGTTCG
This sequence comes from Urocitellus parryii, assembly GCF_045843805.1. Classification (NCBI taxonomy): domain Eukaryota; kingdom Metazoa; phylum Chordata; class Mammalia; order Rodentia; family Sciuridae; genus Urocitellus; species Urocitellus parryii. The sequence continues at coordinate 211,276,371 of NC_135534.1, read as the reverse complement.
GGGGTAACTATAATCTGAGCAAGACACAGTGGTGGCTTGGACCCAGCAGTGAAGCCATTGTAGGGGGCAGCGATCAGAGAAATGCGGCAGGTTCTGAGAGTAGAACATAGGGGGTTTTTAGTTAGACTAAATGAATGTGAAATATGAGGAAAAAAGAGAACTAAGAATGATTCCTTAATGGCATTTTTACAGAGAAAAAGATAGTTTTTATACTAACTTAGGCAAACAAGTATCTTTATGACACCCAAAAAGAAGAGTCTTTCCAGGTTAAAATCTTTGTTTCAAGAGCAAGAATGTTACAGCATTCCATACAAAGCTTTGCGTACCTTACTAAACCTGTTTCAAAATATTATATTTTTTTCTTTTGCTATGTAAATGAGGTTACTATTTTGTATCCAGGAAAGCTACTGATTTTTCTTTTTTTTTTTTTTTGGGGGGGGGGTGCTGAGGAATAAACCTAGGGATGATTTATCACCGAGCTACATCCCCATCCTTTTTTGTAGAATTTTGAGACAGGGTCTCACTAAGTTGTTTAAGGCCTTGCTAAATTGCTGAGGTTGGCCTCAAATTTGCAATCCTCCTGCCTCAGGCTCCCAAATCACTGGGATTATAGGCCTGCATCACACTGGGCTAAGGCTACTGATTTTCATGTATCAGTACTTTGAATGATTTCATTGTCTGCATTTTAGCACTCAATCTCAGGTTTTCCAGTTCACTGCAAGTATTACTCATTTTTTAACTCTTTTGCCTCCAGTAAGTCTCTCGTCCAGCTGCATTGCTCAACTTCACTAATAAAATATTAAACATCAGCCAGGCATGGTGGTGCCTGTAATCCCAGCAGCTCAGGAGGTTGAGACAGGAGGATCATGAGTTCAAAGCCAGCCTCAGCAAAAGCAAAGAGCTAAGAAACTCAGTGAGACCCTGTCTCTAAATGAAACACAAAATAGGGCTGAGGATGTGGCTCAGTGGTTGATTTGCCTGAGTTCAATCCCCAGTACCCCCCCCCAAAAAAAATTCTAGCATTAATATTAAAAAAGTAAAAATACGAGTAATTTTTTTTATTTTTATCTATTTATTGTGGTGCTGAGGAACAAACACAGGACCTCATGCATGCTAGGCAAAAACTCTACCACTGATCCCTAGCCCAAGAGTAATTCTGACAAATTTTATTTGACAGAATACATCCAAACATTAGTTAAAATCATTAGTATCAAAAAATGCAAAACATTTCATAAGTCTCTGAAACCCAGTGTACATTTGACATAGCACATCTCAGTTCCACATGGCCACACTTCAAGAGTCCAAAGCCACCTTTTTTTGGAGATCACAGCCTCCTCTCCACCCAGGTCTACATATGGGCAACTGCCCAGCTTTACCCAAGATTCCACTTGGAATCCTGAGGGGAAAAAAAGACACCTGTGATCTCTGTGCAGAAAAAGAAAACTCCAACAAACCTTCCTCAGCCACCCCAAGAGACTGAGTATGCTGCTTACTGTTCCTTTAACACTGGCTTACCTCTTCTAATGGCCATTACCAAAGGGTGCTTGTATTTCTCAGACCTAGAACACAAACCAGCACCTTCACAAATACCAGGCAGGCACCAGGCCTGGACTGCTCACCTATTTTCCAAGCCCACACCCAGCATTTAAGCATCTGTTTCAGAAATGAACAAATGAACGTACCCATGAATGGATTAACAGTTCCTGTCTAAACTGAGAAGCAAGCATTCCTGGGCTACTAAAAAGTAAATAAATAAAACCACACACCGATCCTGGCCTCTTTCCCTTCCACAGTAAGTTATAAAACATTTACTCATTGCACAAAATGTGCCAGGCAGTATTCAATATGTTGGGAAACTAATAAAGCTAAAGCCCCACTTTAGAAAAGTTTGCAGTCCAGCCACTGAGACAACAACACACACACACACACACAAAAAATCAAAACAAAAATAAGTACATGACAAAGGACAACGTTTCTCTGAAACAGTTAAGTGTATGTCAATCAGCAGGGTGCAACCCGCCTCCCACTTCTGTACAGCATAAAAGCTAATCGTGATTTAAATACATAATTCATAAGTATGAATTTCTCAAAAGTTACAAGAAACTCAAGTTCAAGCCTCCATACAAAGCTTTACTGGCAAAGAGCCTCACCTACTTGTTTATGTACCGTCCACAGACACATCCATAATGCAAGAGAAGCTGCACCCAGAATGCCTATGGGACGTCCAGCCCCCCAGGTACAGACAGATGGAGGTGCAGTTCAATGGTAAAGTGCTTGCCTAATGTGCACATTTTGTGCAAAAAAAAAAAAAAAAAAAGGAGGGGAATAGAATAAAAAGATATCCACCAAGAACTCTTATACTCACCAACCATCTTCATAAAGGAAAAATTAAAACATGGTGGTACACGCCTATAATCCCATCAAGGGGCGGGGGTGGTACTAAAACAGGAGGATCAGCCAGCCTCAGCAATTTAGTGAGGCCCTAAGCAACTTGGTGAGACCCTGTCTCTAAATAAAATACAGAATAGGGCTGGGGATATGGTTCAGTGGTCAAATGCATCTGAGTTCAATCCCCGGTACCCAAAAAAATAAATTTTTTTTTTAATTCTTAGATTAAAAAAAAAATCAGGGTTCATCACTGAAAGACTTGTCCTAGAAAAAATATTAAGCATATTGCAAGCTAATGAAGAGACACTGAACAGTTATTCAAACTCATTTGAAGAAGAAAGTAATGGAGGAAGAAAGGAACAAAATAGACCACATGCTCCCAGACCAACACTGGAATTTGGCAATACCTATCAGTGTAAACACATTTTTAAAGCAGAAATACAGAAAATTGTGTCACAGAGCAGCATTAACATATGAATACTTCCAGTAATTTTAATAACAGGGAATACTAAACTCTGAACCCCAATGAAGCAAACTGTTTTACTTCTAAGAAAACTTTTATTCTTCTGATCTATATTACAAAAACAAAAACAACTGGGAGAAAGGATGTTGAGTTTCAACCTCAGGACCTCATACAATTATGAAAGAGCTCTACAACCAAGAAAGTCCACTATATTTTTCACTTCAGTCAAAAATCTGTGGAGTGTGGCTGGGGTGTAGCTTAATGGTAAAGCATTTGCCTCACATGCAGGATGTCCTGGTTTGATTTCAAGCATCACAAAAAATAAATAAATTGCCAGGTGGCACACACTTATAATCCCAGCTGGAAGCTAAGGCAGGAGGATCACAAGTTCAAGTTCAGCCTAAGGAACTTGGCAAAACCCTGTCTCAAAACAAAAACTAAGAAAAAAAGGGGGCTGGGGTTGTGGCTCAGTGGTAGAGTGCTCACCTAGCATGCAAGAGGCACTGGGTTCGAACCTCAGCACCACATAAAGTACAATAAAGATATTGGGTCCACCTAAAACTAAAAAAAAAAAAAAAAAAAAAAAAAACCTGTCTGCCAGTATGGTGGCACATGCCTGTAATCCCAGTGGCTCAGAAGCCTGAGGCAGGAGAATCACGTAATCAAAGCCGGCCTCAGTTGCCCTAAGCAACTCAGTAAGACCCTGGCCCTAAATAAAATATTTTAAAAAGAGAAAAAAAGGGGGTGGGAGGGAAAGGGAGGGGGGAGGGGATTAGCAAGGATGGTGGAGTGTGATGGTCATCATTATACAAAATACATGTGCCAACACACCTTATATACAGAGATATGAAAAACTGTGGTATATATGTGTATTAAGAATTGTAGGGCTGGGGATGTGGCTCAAGCGGTAGTGCGCTCGCCTGGCATGCGTGCGGCCCGGGTTCGATCCTCAGCACCACATACCAACAAAGATGTTGTGTCCGCCGAGAACTAATAAATATTAAAAAAAAATTCTCTCTCTCTCTCTCTCTCTCCTCTCTCACTCTCTTTAAAAAAAAAAAAAGAGGAAGTGAGGGGAAAAGGGAAATGAATTACAGTAGATGGGGTAGAAAGAGAAGATGGGAGGGGAGGGGAGGGGAGGGGAGGGGGGATAGTAGAGTATAGGAAAGGATAGGAAAGGCAGCAGAATACAACATACACTAGTATGGCAGTATGTAAAAAAGTGGATGTGTAACCGATGTGAATCTGCAATTTGTATAGTGGTAAAAATGGGAGTTCATAATCCGCGGGAATCAAATGTATGTAATATGATATGTCAAGAGCTTTGTAATGTTTTGAACAACTAATAATAAAAAAAAAAGAAAAAAATGCTACAGCTGTTACTGTAAAAAAAAAAAAAAAGTCCTTGGTTCCATCCCTAGCACAGCTAAATATTTTTTGATAACTTAAAAGTTATTATTATCATTAGTTTTGCTTTTTGGCATACAAAGTCTAAAATATTTATTATCCTATCTTTGCAGAATGTGCATTGTACCATTCCAAAACCTCTCCCAAGTCTTAGTGAATTATCACCACCCACCCAACTGTTGGAGAAAATCCCCCTCCAACTGAGGCTCAGTCCCAGAAGTAGTCTTACACCCTCCTCACCTACCACATTAGACTAGTCACCACCTCCCGAAGACCGCACCTGCCTCCTCCAAACAGTCCCTCTGCAATCCCTCCTTCACACAAAGAATGATCCTTGTGATACACAAACCTCATTAAGTCACTTCTGGCCTGAAACCTTCTCACCACCTTAGAACCAGGACAAGAATCCTGAGCAAGTCCAATTCACCCCATCAGCCCACTCAGGCAGGCAGTTCCTTGTCCCACAGACATTATCCTAGAAAGGTAATAAAAGAAACTTCACAAAACACTTAAGTGGTCTCAAAATGTGGATAGCATTCAACCACTCACAGTCTGTTGTTGTCTCACCTGAGAGACCAAAAGTAGAGCCTGAGATGGGCCCTGCACATATTTTCAGTCCATGGGGAGACTCAGGCTCTGTCTTGATACACTCATCTCTTCATTTTCAAGGTGAATAAGAGCTCACTCCCGCCTACATCTCTTAAGTCCTCTGATTTCTGCCCACCATTCTCCCAATGTAGAAGGCTATCCCTTCCACATTGGACCCAAGGCAGACCCAACAAACCTCTAGGGAAAACAGTAGCATCTACCACATACAGGTGATGCTAAAACCAAATCAGATAATGCAATAAGCCTCACTAGTCACCAAGGACCTCCACTTGACCAAATTCAAGGGTTAGTTTTTGATTTTTATCTCACACTTCTAGCAACTGTCAAAAGAGCTGAATACTCTGTCTTCACAAAACACTTCAAGTCTTATTCAAGTTCTCCTGCTGTTTCAGTCTACTTTGCTGGCTTCATTGTGTGATCTCAGGGTCCCAGAACTCTCCACAGCCCTCTTCTGCACATGAACTCTGTGGACCACCTTCCTATAATACATTTACACTTAATAATCCAATTGGTACCTCCATCCTCTCCCCTAAAATTTGCTGCTCCAATGGACTTCCCTTCTCAATAAACAGAAACATCCTCTCACATGGTCAAGACTCCTCAGGTCAGGATGAACCTAACTATAAAGCTCTAAAAATAAAAACCCTCAGTCTTGCTGCCATGGTTTAAATATCTGTCCCTCCAAAACTCAAGTAGAAATTTAACTGCCATTGTAATAGTATTAAGCAGTGGGACCTATTAGGGGATGAGCAAGCCATGAGGGCAGAGCCTCATGCCCTCATGGGATTAATGCCATTAAAAAAGGGCAAGTTCAGCCCCCTCTTGCTCCCCCTCATGGTCCCCCTTTTGCCTCTTACCTTTCACCACAGGATGACACAGCAAAAAAGCCTTCATCAGTTGCCTGCACCTTGATCTTGGACTTCTTCCAGTCCCCAGAATATGAGTCAATAAATTTCTGCTCTTTTTTAAAAAATATTTTCTTTTTGAGTTGTAGGTGGACACAACACCTTTATTTTATTTTTATGTGGTGCTGAGGATTGAACCCAGTGGCTCATGCATGCCAGGCAAGCGCTCTACTACCGAACCACAGCCCCAGCCTTCTGTTCATTTTAAGTGACCCAGTTTCAGATATTCTAACACAGGAGCTGTTAACAAACCAAGACACTCACTACTCCTCTCTGCTCTTCCTTCAAATGTACATCTAGTATAAAGAGTGGAAATAAGCCAGGCACAGTGGCACACGCATAGCTCAGGAGGCTGAGGCAGGAGGATCACAAGTTCAAAGCCAACTTCATCAACGGCGAGGTGCTAAGCAACTCAGTGAGACCCTATCTCTAAATAAAATACAAAATAGAGCTAAGGATGTGGCTCAGTAGTTGAGTGTCCCTGAGTTCAATCCCCAGTAGAAGAAGAAAAAAAAAAAAAGAGTGGAAACAGGGCTGGAGTTATGGCTCAGTGGTACAGCACATGCCTGGCATGTATGAGGCCCTGGGTTCGATCCTCAGCACCACATATAAATAAATAAAATAAAAGATCCATTGACAGGGGTGGGGGTGTAGCTCAGTGGAACAGTGTTTGCCTGGCATGTGTGAGACACATATAAATAACTAAAATAAAGGTCCATCAACAACTAAAAAATATTTAAAACAAAAAAGATCCATTGACAACTAAAAACATATTTTTAAAAAAATCATGGAAACACAGCAGTGTCAAAAAGCTATCAAGAACACTGAAAATTCAAGAAATGCAAAAGCAAAATTCTCCAACATGCCAGGAACAGTCAGCTGGAGGTACAGTTCCTACTGTATATTTCCAACCAGTCAAAATAATTAATCATTGTTCAAAACTTACACATCACTATAGATAATCTGGGGCTTTCATAGTATACTTATAAATAAACCTTGATGGATTAAAGAATATATATACTCAGAATCTGACCAATTCTTGAACCTTCACTGTTACCAACCTTGTCCAAACTCCCTTCATCTCTCAACAGGACTCCATCAACACCTCCTGAAGGGCCTCCCATGCCCACCCCTACCCCACACAGAAAGCCAGAGCAGGTCACTCCTCCACCCAAAAGCCCCCTAGCAGCTACTCAGCAGTTCAGGGTTAGGACCAGACCTCACAGGGTCTATACCTCACCACCTCACCCCTCCGTATCACACCCTGCTACATAGCATCCTGGCCTCCTCCAAGAAACAACAGGGCTCTTGGCAGGTGACTCCACCTCTGTGGTCTGTCTCACCTATAAGGCAGGGTAACAGTTGCCAATTGGAAGGACTGTTTAACAATTAAGTAAAAGCAGATAATGTACTCAGAGTTCAGCCCTCAGAAAGTACTCCTGAACCACAGCAAGGCCTCTGCAACACCTCAAAGTGTCAAGCTATGGGCTGTGATTGTAGCTCAATGACAGAGCACCTGCCTAGCAACATGCGAGGCACTGGATTTGATTCTCAGCACTGCATATAAATAAAAAAGTTAAAAAGAGGTCCATTGGGCTGGGGATGTGGCTCAAACGGTAGCGCGCTTGCCTGGCATGCGTGCGGCCCAGGTTCGATCCTCAGCACCACATATCAACAAAGATGTTGTGTCCGCCGAGAACTAAAAAATAAATATTAAAAAAATTATCTCTCTCTCTCTCTCTCCTCTCTCACTCTCTCTTTAAAAAAAAAAAGAGGTCCATTAACACCTAAAAAAACTTTTTTAATTTCTTTTTAATTTTTTTTAGTTGTAAATAGACACAATACTTTTATTTTACTTATTTTTATGTGGTGCTGAGGATTGAACCCAGTGCATCACATGTACAACGCAGGCACTCTACCACTGAGCTACAACCCCAGCCTTTTTAATTTTTTTAAAAAAGACATGCTGTCTTCCCCACAGCATGTCTTGCAAAAAAGTATTAACCCTGAACATCACATAAAAGCAAAGAAAATAAAGCAAAACACAAAAGTGATATTCCAGAGAGGAACACAGAGTGATAACCTACAAGAAGGGCAATTTACCAATTCTTTCCATACACTCCACAATAGTCTAAACATATTCCAGAATAGCCACTTCTTATGTTTTGATCTTGATCTTAAAATCCATGCCAAAGGGGCTGGGGTCATGGTTCAGTGGTAGAGTGTTTGCCTAGCATACATGAGGCACTGGGTTTAATCCTCAGCACCACATAAAAATAAAGGTATTATGTCCACCTAAAAACTAAAAAGTAAATACTAAAAAATCCATGCCAAAGCTGAGGACAAGTGGCATACACCTGTAATCCCAGCAACTCAGGATGCTGAGAGGAAGATCACAAGGTCAAGGCCAACATCAGCAACTTAGATAGACTGTCTCCAAATAAATAAATAAATAAAGGGCTAGAGATGCAACTCACTGGTAAAGTGCCCCTAGGTTAAATCCTCAGTATCAAAAAAAAAAAAAAAAAAAATCCTTGCCAAAAACTTTGCCTCAATTGTGCCATACAAATCAGTGTGCACTGACTAGTTGCTCACACATTAAAACAAGTCAGCATAAGGCAATTCTGCTTAAAATAAAGCCCTTACAATCCATTAAATGAAATTTGTCATATAAAAATAGATTGACAAATTGTCACAGAATATATTCACAAACTACAGATACAATACAGAGCCCTAATATCCAGAGTATACAAAGAACTCAAAAAATTAGACAATAAGATAACAAATAACCCAATCAACAAATGGGCCTAGGACCTGAACAGACACTTCACAGAGGAGGACATACAATCAATCAACAAGTATATGAAAAAATGCTCACCATCTCTAGCAGTCAGGGAAATGCAAATAAAAACCACCCTAAGATACCATCTCACTCCAGTAAGATTGGCAGCTATTATGAAGTCAAACAACAACAAGTGCTGGCGAGGATGTGGGGAAAAGGGTACTCTTGTACATTGCTGGTGGGACTGCAAACTGGTGCGGCCAATTTGGAAAGCAGTATGGAGATTCCTGGGAAAGCTGGGAATGGAACCACCATTTGACCCAGCTATTGCCCTTCTCGGACTATTCCCTGAAGACCTTAAAAGAGCGTACTACAGGGATACGCCACATCGATGTTCATAGCAGCACAATTCACAATTGCTAGACTGTGGAACCAACCCAGATGCCCTTCAATAGATGAATGGATTAAAAAATGTGGCATTTATACACCATGGAGTATTATGCAGCACTAAAAAATGACAAAATCATGGAATTTGCAGGGAAATGGATGGCACTAGAGCAGATTATGCTTAGTGAAGCTAGCCAATCCCTAAAAAACAAATACCAAATGTCTTCTTTGATATATTGAGAGCAACTAAGAACAGAGCAGGGAGGAAGAGCAGGAAGAAAAGATTAACATTAAACAGAGACATGAGGTGGGAGGGAAAGGGAGAGAAAAGGGAAATTGCATGGGAATGGAGGGAGACCCTCATTGTTATACAAAATTACATATAAGAGGTTGTGAGGGGAATGGGATAATAAATAAGGAGAGAAATGAATTACAGTAGATGGGGTAGAGAGAGAAGATGGGAGGGGAGGGGAGGGGGGATAGTAGAGGATAGGAAAGGTAGCAGAATACAAAAGTTACTAATATGACATTATGTAAAAATGTGGATGTGTAACCGATGTGATTCTGCAATCTGTATTTGGGATAAAAATGGGAGTTCATAACCCACTTGAATCTAATGTATGAAATATGATATGTCAAAAAAAATTTCATCACGAGAAACAAGGAAAGGTGGATGAATTCAGTTAACACCCGGCAGGCCTACATCCTGTCCTTTCTCCTCTGCTCACTGGTGGGCAAAGTGGGCCCTGCCTTCCTTCAGACAGTAGGAAAGAGCAGGCAAGCTCTTTCCTCCTCCCATGCCCTTCTATGTCCCCCCAGCACTCAAAAACAGAGACATTGGGAGCTACACGCTCCACCTCAATTCCTGGGAAAGTGGATCCTCCACCCCTTTCCACAGAGGCCCTCAAGGATGGACCTCAAAGGCCAGAGTTTTTTGCTCAACAATGGTCATGTAGTCGTTGGGGTCCTGCTCAAATGGATAGTGTTATTCCACCCATAGTAGTGAGGCACTGTATACACCGGTGGTGTCAAAATGACCCAACCAATCTTGGCCCCAGAGATTTGAACTGGGGAGGAGGCTGCCCCAAATCTCAATCCAATGTACTTAATGACTGACAATGCCAAAAGAAAGAACTAGGTACCTTGAGGAAAGAAGCTGATCTTGAACCTGGGAGGTCAATCAGAGCACAGACAGCAGCATAAACAAAACAAGGTGGCATGACAGTGACAGGGAGGGCCTTTAACTGCAACAGAGAACTCACAGCCCTGCCCAGGAATCCCTCACCATTACTGCTATCCTTATTCCCCACAAGTAGACAATGAATGCCAAGCAGGAGAGAGTATAATAACCTCTTCAAAAGACACGTGTCCATCACCAGACCAGCTTTCCTAGACAAGAACCATGCTGCCATCTTATGACGGCCTCAGCAGAACCTTCCTTTCACTCTGCCACAGAAAAGGTAGGGGGCAGAGCTCAGGAATCACACATACAAATCAAGTAATACAAACAAAGTGACCTTAAACAAGAGAAAATGAAGACATGAAGCATGAGGAAGGGAGACCTCCTTGTGGGCCACATTAGGAATGAGGCACTGTTTTGCATGATGACCAGACAAGACAAACAAACGAAGATAGGAACTACAGAAGGGGATAAGAAACATGTGCTTGGGGTTTATGCTCCTTGTTAACACCTCAAACTTCCTCATGAAACTGGGCAAGACAAGGCCCAGAAAACCAACTTGTAGCACCAAAAACTAAACAAAACAGATTCACACAGGAGTGCATGCTCATTCCTGGTACACACATGAACCTCATCTCCCCTCTCCATCCTTGGTTGGCAACTAAGGACAGCTTATGGACAGAAGTCTAACTCTAACCACTTCCCTGGCTCTTTTTAAAGAGATTTACTTTTTTACTTTGTGACCTGAAAGATACTACAGGTAACCTCACTAAAAAACAGCAAGACAGTCTGGAGATATGGCTCAGTGGCAGATCTCTCACCCACCATGTGTGAGGCCCTGGATTCCATCCCCAGAACCAAAAATAACAACAAAAATGGCAAGATACACTTCTCCTCCTGCTCTTCTGTGAAATGGAGAAATTGGAATAGTAACCCCACCTGACAAAGAATAAGAAACTCCATACAAATCACTCGGTGTAGTTCTTGACTCATAGTAAGCACTGAAAAAACCATCAAATGTTTGTTATTACACACCTGTGTCCCAACCAGAGCCCTTCTAAGTAGGTGCCAGTACAACCCTGTCAACAGACAGAACCTCAGAGAGCCTTGCTCAATCATAAATGCCTGGCCTACTGGCTGAAGCCACTCACAGCAGCCACACAAGCAGAAGCTGGCCCACCACACTTCCACTGAGCCCACCATTCAACCTGTAGTATCTTTCAGGTCACAAAGCAAAAAATTAAGATCTCTTTTAAAATACCACTACAAGGCAGGTTTGGTGGTGCACACCTCTAATCCCAGTGGCTCAGGAGGCTGAGGCAGGAGGATTTTAAATTCAAAGCCAGCTTCAGCAAAGGCAAGGCACCAAGCAGCTCAGTGAGTGAGACCTTGTCTCTAAATAAAATACAAAATAGGGCTGGAGGGGCTGGGGATGTGGCTCAAGCGGTAGCGCGCTTGCCTGGCATGCGTGCGGCCCGGGTTCGATCCTCAGCACCACATACAAACAAAGATGTTGTGTCCACCGAGAACTAAAAAATAAATATTAAAATATTAAAATTCTCTCTCTTTCTCTCTCTCTCTCTCTCTCTCTCTCTCTCTCTCTCTCTCTCTCTCTGTCTCTGTCTCTCTCTCTTAAAAAAAAAAAAAAAAAATAGGGCCGGGGATGTGGCTCAGTGTTCAAGTGCCCCTGAGTCCAATCCCCAGTACCCAAAAAAATAAATAAATAAAATAAAATACCACTACAAGCCAAGTGCAGTGGTGCACACCTGTAACCCCAACGGCCTGGGAAGCTGAGACACTAAGCAACTCAGTGAGACCCTGCTTCTAAATAAAATACAAAATAAGGGGTTGAGGACACATGTGAGGCACTGGGTTCAATTCTCAGCACCGCATAAAAATAAATGAATATAATAAAGATCCATCAACAACTTAAAAAAATATAAAATATACTGAGCCCAGTGGTCGAGTGCCCCTGAGATCAATCCCCAGTACCAAAAACAGAAAAAAAGAACACAGGCAAACTGCAAGAATGAGGAAGCATCCTTGAGATTGAACCCAGGGACACTTTACCACTCAGCCTCACCGAACAGTTTGGAATCTCATGGGAGTGGGGACACAGACCATAAGTATAAAAGCTATCTTAGGAATGCGTTGGTAAGTAATTGTCAAACTGCACAGCACAGCAAAAGCCCTCCTGGTCTTTCTCAGGCTAGTATTTGGAGGACACTCCATGTCAGGTGCTGTCCACTTAGCACCAAGCACCATTCTTCCACCACCCTTCCTCTTCTAGGACTTGCACTTCACAGCAACAGCTTCTCTTTACGGACAATACTCCAGCCAGCAAATGAAGACATGTCTCAACCCTAAAACGTGAGGGCTCTGAGTAGTACCAACAGCTAGTTTACCCTGCCAAACTGCATCTGATGAAGCCTCCAGGGTGGAAACAAATGGGAGCCACAAGAGTGAGCCAAATACTCCACTTTAAATTTCTCTAGCCATATACACATACACATACACACACACACACACACACACACACACACACACACACTTTTTTCTTTTTTGGTACCAGGGATTTGAACTCGACCACTGAGCCACACTCCCAGCCCTATTTTGTTTTTAATTAGAGACAGGATCTCACTGAGTTGCTTAGTGCCTCACCACTGCTGAGGCTGGCTTTGAACTTGAAATCATCCTGCCTCGGCCTCCCGAGCCGCTGGAATTAGAGGTATATGCCACTGCACCCAACTCTATAGTAGTCATATTTTAAAAGTGATTTTTTTTTAAGAGAGAGAGAGAGGAGAGAGAGAGAGAGAGAATTTTTTAATATTTATTTTTTAGGGGCTGGGGATATGGCTCAAGCGGTAGCGCGCTCACCTGGCATGCGTGCGGCCCGGGTTCGATCCTCAGCACCACATACAAACAAAGATGTTGAACTAAAATAAATAAATAAATTCTCTCTCTCTCTCTCTCTCTCTCTCTCTCTCCCCCCCCCCCGCCTCCTCTCTCTTTTAAAAAAAAATATTTATTTTTTAGTTTTCGGCAGACACAACGTCTTTGTATATGGTACTTAGGATCGAACACGAGCCGCAAACATGCCAGGTGAGCGCGCTACCACTTGAGCTACATCCCCAGCCCCTCTAAAAGTGATTAATTACTTTTTTCTAATGTTTAATCCAATGTCTAAAACTTAATATTTCAGCATGTAGCCAATAATTTTTGAAGGATTCTTGGGATACTTTACTTCCTGTTTTATACCAAGTCCTTGAAACCCCATATGTTTAGCTCTCACAGCATATGTAAATTCACAATGACCTCACTTAAGTGCTCCAGACTACAGGTGGTCCCTGTTTAAAACTGAAATAAGAAATCTGAATACTGACTAGATATTTATTGACTGAGAAATATTTAAATTAGCTCCAATATTCACAGAGGAAAATATTTTGGATGAAGTGGGAAGTGACAGAGGCATAGATGAAATGAGACTGGCCATGAGGAATAACAGCTGACCCTGGGGGTACAAGTAACAATATTCATTATACTACCATATCTTAAGTAAATGTGTGAAAGTTCCAAAACAAAAGCCTAAAATATCTATATGAGTCTTTGCTTATATATTCACTAATATCTTTTTTTTTTCAACATTAATTTTATTTAGCTTTCGGCGGACACAACGTCTTTCTTTGTATGTGGTGCTGAGGTTCAAACCCGGGCCGCACACATGCCAGGCGAGCGAGCTACCACTTGAGCCACATCCCCAGCCCCATTCACGAATATCTTGAAGGATGCACAGTAATACTGGTGAATTGCCAAGAGAAGAACTAAGGCCAGGCACAGTGGCGCACACCTGTAATCCTAGGGGCTCGCAAGGCTGAGGCTGGAGGATTGAGAATTCAAAGCCAGCCTCAGCAAAAGTGAGGCACTAAACAACTCAGTAAGACCCTGTCTCTAAATAAAATACAAAATAGGGCTGGGGATATAGCTCAGAGGTTGAGTGCCCCTGAGTTCAATCCCCAGTACATAAAAAAGAACTAAGTGGCTAGGGGACAGGATGGACATATTTCACTCTATGCTTACTGAATTCTGACCATGTTAACTGTCTTACTACTCAAAAATAAGTAAATTTGAAAACCTGTATTCCCTGGTCCCCCGTACCTCTGGCCTAAGTCTACACACTACCCCCACTTCCATTCTCCACACAGAAGCCAGGTCATCTTTTTAAAATATAACTCCCTAGGCTGGGGATGCAGCTCAGTTGGTTGAGCCTTGCCTCAAATGTGCAAGGCTCTGGGTTCAATAACGGGGGGACACCCCCCATTCCCTGCCTCACAGCCTTCAGTGACTATGAAACATCCCAACTTGCTACCTTGGTTACAAGGCCCTGTGTACACTTACCTAGCCTCTCCAGCTTCATCATATGCCACTTGCCCCTTCTGACCTAGAAATTCCACTGTATACTACCAAAAGACAACCTCACCCAGGTCAAAATCAGAGAAACTGGGACACCCATATGACCAACATCATTACCTACTGAAAATATTAAAGACATGAACCCATGAAGATGATACATGAAAGAGAAAAGTACAAATGGCATATAATATTGATTATAGCCAATTTTGAATGTGAACATGCACACTCATGAGGATAAGGGGAAAAAAAAAACAATGACTAATACTCGGCATTCTGAGGTTTCTAGGTTTCAGTTTTCCAAATCCACTAAAATGCCTCATTTTTAAAAATATACCTACTGTATACCTTGCCATTCCAATTCATATCTTCCCTCCTTTAAGATCCAAACTTAGTTCTCTCTCTAATGAGGATTCCAAATACATCACAGCAGCCTTCCCTTGGTTATGTTAACTGATTTCATATCATTTCATGCTCAGGAATATTTGCTCTATTATACTACTAAATTCTTGAAATCATGAACCAATCTAAAAAAATTTGCATATTCTCTTACAAACATCTAGAACACCAATTCATAAACAGGTGCTCAATAAATGCTTTCTAACCTCTTGGAAACAGCGTTTTCTTTTTCATTTTTTTTTTCTTTTTTTTTTGTGCGTGGTGCTGGGGATTGAACCCAGGGCCTAGTGCATGCAAGGCAAGCACTCTACCAACTGAGCTATATCCCCAGAAACAGAGTTTTAAAAATACTGTGGTTAGTTCTCACCAACCTATCGGAAGTGAATAAGAGAGCTGTAGCATAGCTCAGTGGTGTAGAGTCACTTACCTAGCACACACAAGGCCCTGGGCTCCATCCCTAGCACCACACAAATAACAACAAAATTAATCAAAAAGTTTTTTTTTTTAAAAAAAAAGCAGTCCAAAAACTTTTTCCAAAATAGAATATGAATTGACAGTAATGTTATTGGGAAAGTGACCTTTTATGTAGAAAGACACCACTTCAAAGGAAAAACCACTGCCAAAGTGTTAAAGAAATCACTCCAGCTTGTTTTCTTAAATCCAAAACCTTTACAGATTTATTTAAAATATGACATATTAAAAATTAGATAAAAACTAAAAAGATCTGAGGATGTAGCTCCAGGTAGAGCTATATTTTTTTTCTTTAAAAATAAAATAAAGGGTGGGGATGTGGCTCAAGCAGTAGCGCGCTCGCCTGGCATGCGTGCGGCCCAGGTTCAATCCCTAGCACCACATACAAACAAAGATATTGTGTCTGCCAAAAACTAAATGAATAAATAATAAAAAAATTAAAATTAAAATAAAATAAAAACAGAAAAGTTGGCTCAGTTCTGGAATTGGTTTTTTCTACATAAATGCCTTTGGCCAAATTAACTAGGCTCTCTCAACCACTCCCTGAAAAGTCAATTTGGTGAGCAATCCAAGCTGAGGTCAAATTGTACTTGCCTTAATGTAAAGGTACCTGTTGGACATGGTGAATTCGATGAAATGATAAAGAAATCAAGTTTCTGAAGAGAGGTGGCCAAAATATGTTCTTACAAGCTAAATAATTTTAAAAGACAAACCTGATAGGAGGCAGAAGCAGGAAACCCCTACTCCAGCACTAACTGCATGTGTGACCTAGGCACCCTGTGGAAGTGAGGGCTAAGGGAAAAGCATCACCTCTGCCAGCCTGTTAGAACCAAGCCAGGACCAAGCCATCCCAATTCAGACCACACGGTAAGAAGCCTGAGAACAGCCCTGTGCACAGGCAACCAGTGCCCCAGCGAGGGCCCACTGTTTGAGATCCGTATCAGGTGCTTCTGAGCTCCTCTCTCCTCTTTTACAAAATCCAAAGACAAGAGCAGGAAAGAGAAACAAAAACTTCATCCAGAAAATGTTTAAAATCACTACACAAAACATGAACAGGAGTCAGGCACGGTGGCACACACCTGAAATCCCAGCAGCTCTAGAGGCTGAGGCAGGAAGATGGCATGTTCAAAGCCAGCCTTAGCAATTTAGCAATGCCCTAAGCAACTCAATGAGACCCTGCCTCTAAATAAAATACGGCTGGGGATGTGGCTCAGTGGCGGAGTGCCCCCGAGTTCAATCCCTGGTACCAAAAAAAAAAAAAAAACATGAACAGGAAGTTAAAGGAAAGGAAAACTAAACCACTCCATTGAGCAAAGAAACCAAAGTGGTTACTACTAACCCCAGGGCAAGGTTGGGGATGATGCCTGCAGGTGAAGGGGAGTGGGTGTAAAAACCCACATAAAAAACATTCAGATAGGCAAGTCCCCTTTTCCTTAACCAGAGGGGACTGGAGGTCCACCAGAAAAGCACCATGCTTGAAGTCAGCAAACAGAGAGAAAGGCAGAACTGAGTTTCTTCACTGAAAACAGGGAGACTAGGAAAAGGTTACTGCAGAAGCAGGAGAGGACCCTCTTCTCCCCTTCTTAGACTAGATCCCGAAAATCCAGCTTATGCAGACAGCCCCCAACTTACAATGGTTCAACCTCAATTTTCAATCTTACCAGGGTTCAATGGCAAGAGGCAACTGACAGACACCCTGCTAGCAATGCAATTAGATGCTCTCTTAGGAGGTTGCACAGCAGCCAAGAGCCCAAGAAATCAGAAGGGATAACAACTCATTCACTACCACATACAGTGTCGATGACCTATGAAGTTCATTAAGTTATGAGTATTCAATGTGCTTTCTACTTACAGTACTTAAGACTTAACAATGGGTTTATCAGGATGTAATAGTACCATAAATCAAGAAGCATCTATACCAATAAGACAAGACTGAGGAATCCTCCAGGGAAACCAAAGCATCCCAGAGAAAGACCTGTGGAGAGGAACGTTTGCTAGAGACAACCAGAAAACAGCAACCAATCATGGTCCTGCAGTGAAAGCAACAAGTTAATAAGCCCCTCAAACAGTTTCTACCTCAAAGTGACTAAATGCTCAAAGAATGGAAGAAATGGAAGAAGTTTAGCAAAAAGGAATGCAGGGGGAACACATACACCAAAAAAAAAAAAGAAAGAAAATTTTTTTTCAAATAAATGCAGTTTTTAAATAACTGTATAATTTCCTAATAATTTTTAATGTAACTTTAAAATTTAGCTTTAATTTTAAAAAAGTAAAAATATTACATACATAAACAAGAACAGGAAATTCTAAAAAAAGGACCAAAAAACAGGAAAAAACATAAAATTAAAACAAGTTAAAAACCCATTAAAAGAAGTTGGAAAATAATAAAAACTGCTCCCAAAAAGTAGAACAAGAAGACCAAGACATGAAAAGGAAGGAAAAAAACTTCAAAAATTGGAAGACTAATATAAGGAAGTGCAACATTCAACTAAAGGAATGTTTTTTAAAATATTTATTTAGTCATATATGAACACACAGTATCTCTATTTATTTTTATATGGTACTGAGGATCGAACCCAGTGCCCCACACATATGAGGCAAGCACTTTACCATTGAGCTATAGCCCCAGCCCCTCAACTAAAGGAATTTAAAAAGGAGCACAAAGATCAAAGCAGAGAATAACTTGTCTCAAATACACTGCAAAAAAAATTCCTATAATAAAAAGGCTTTAAGCTCTAGATTTCACAGTTATTTACTATCCTACATGCAAGTGAAAAAAGGCTAGCACTAAGCACAAAGTGAATATTAAGAAAAATAAGGATGCAATGATCCTGAAAGTTTGGTGGGGAAATAATGCTTACAAGGATTAAGAATCAAAATGGACCTCTCAACAGCAACAAAGATATTGCGTCCACAGCTTCAAAATGACTTCCATGGGGCTGAAGATGTAGCTAAGTGGTAGAGTGTTTACCTAACATACATGAGGGCCTGGGTTCTATCCCTATCACCACACACACACACAAAAATATACACACACACACACACATATTTAATTCGATCAAAATGACTTCCAACCAGGAAATCCATGCCTAGCCAGATTTATTCTTCAAATGTAGTGGTAGAATAAATATATTTTCAGACACACAAGTACCTAAAGTTTATCTCCTGCTGCCCCCTTCTTGGGAAGCTACTGGAGACTACGTTCCACCATCACCACAAAGGAGTAAACGGAGCAGGAAAGGTGGGGTGGACAGCAACCTCAGGACAATCCTATGCACCAGATCAAGAGAACACTCATTCTGACTGAGGCAGGATAAACATAAGACAAAGTACTGTGGAAGTCCACAGATGACCCCTAAAGTTGATGAATAAAGACAGAGGACAAGAATTGTCAAACACAGGGCTGGGGATGTGGCTCAAGCGGTAGCACGCTCGCCTGGCATGCGTGCGGCCCGGGTTCGATCCTCAGCACCACATACCAACAAAGATGGTGTGTCCGCCGAGAACTAAAAAAAATAAATAAATATTAAAAATTCTCTCTATCTCTCTCCTCTCTCACTCTTAAAAAAAAAAAAAAGAATTGTCAAACACATTTAGAAACATGAAGTAAATGCTAGAGTTTCAAGTCACTGCTGCCTCAAATGTTTTTTAGTACTGACTGTGTAAGTTATGCTCCTATGTTATTTTACTAAAAAAATAAGATATGAAAAGATACATGGTAGTCACACTTTTAGACTACAGAATTTGCCTAAAAAGGCACTCCTGCTGAAAGATTTTTTTTTTTTTTGTATCAGCATTTAACCCAGAGTACTTAACCATTGAGCCACATCCCTGGCCCTTTTTATTTTTTATTTTGAAATGGGGCCAGGTGCAGTGGCTCATGTCTGTAATCCCAGCAGCTCAGGAGCCCGAGACAGGAGGATTTCGAATTCAAAGCTAGCATCAGCAATAGCGAGGCACTAAGCAACTCAGTGAGACTATCTCTAAATAAAATACAAAATAGGGCTGGGGATGTGGAGTGCCCCTGAGTTCAATCCCCAGTACCAAAAAAAAAAAAAAAAACAAAGAAAGAAAGAGAAAAGAAAAGAAACAAGATCTCACTAAATTACTTAGAGCCTTTCTAAATTGCTGAAGCTGGCTTTGAACTTGCATCGCTCCTGCCTCAGCCTCCCCAGCCACTGAAATTACAGGTGTAATCATGCATGACAGTAATTCTTTTTAGTGAGAAAATGTGTTGATTACTTTTGTAGGCCAAGTAAAAGGGAAAAAATATGCAGTTAGAAAGTGTGAAGTGTTGGGCTGGGGATATAGCTCAGTTGGTAGAGTATTTGCCTTGCATGCACAAGGCCCTAGGTTCAATCCCCAGCGCCAAAAAACAAACAAAAAGAAAGGGTGAAGTGAGCCAGACGCAATGACACACACCTGTGATCCCAGCAACTCAGGAGACTGAGACAGGAGAATGGCAAGCTCAAAGCCAGCTGGCAACTTAGCAAGGCCCTAGATAACTTAGCAAGATTCTGCCTTAAAATAAAAAAATAAAAAGGAGGGATGGGGTTGTGGCTTAGTGGTAGAGCACTTGCCTACCATGTGTGAGGCACTAGGTTCAATCCCCAGCACCACAGAAATAAATAAAATATATTGTGTCCATCTACAACTTAAAAAAATTTTAAATAAAAGGCTGGGGATGTGGCCAAACAGTCATGTACCGGACTCAATACCAAAAAAGAAAGAAAAGTTTGAAGCATCAGTTTTGTTGGTTTAATCATTCTGTAATCAGCAAACCCTCAGCCATGAACCATTTCCCAGATTCAGTAACAACAATGATCTTATGCCTATCCATTTCCAGGGGCAGTGGTACAGGGCCAGACAGGACATCCTATCATGCAACTCCATAAAAAAATGCTTATAATTCCAGCAGCATGGGAGGCTGAGGCAGGAGAATTGTGAATTGAAGGCCAGCCTCAGCAATTTAGCGAGGCCCTAAGCAACTTAGCAAGACCCTATCTCTAAATAAAAACTTTTTAAAAATATATTATTTTTTAAAAGGCTGGGGATGTGTCCCAGTGGTTTAATACTTATAATCATAAGTCTAAAAAGACAGCTCTCATTAACCTTAACTGATTGTCAAGATAAAACAAGTGTTTTAGGAGTATGGACTCTGTAGCCAAATTACCTGCATCTTCATCTTCTTGGCCACAAGCTCTGTAATACTGCGCCTACTGTACCTGTTTCCTCACCTACAAATGAAAATTTAACAGAACCTATCTCATAAGATTGCTGTCAGGCTTGTATGAGTGAACTCACTCAACACACTATGGCAGGGCTGGGCCCACACTGGCTCCATAAACACAGGCTGTCATTAGCACAGTCTGCAAGTCCTGTATTTGAGGCTGCCTGTGGAATCAGACATTCTGGCCATTCCCTCCTCCATCATTTACTAAGCACCTACTATGTGTACCCGGCAGTGAACAAGCTCTAGGCCTACAAGTGCTGGCAAAGTTATTTGGGTACTACCAAGTCTTATTTTTCTCATCTATTAGGCAAAAAGTAACAATATCTGCCGCACAGAAGAAACTATAAGAGGTAACTTCTCTTAAGAGCTACCACAGTGCCTGGGACACAGCAGGCACTCAACAAATTACATCACTAATCACTCCACATCTTCCCTACCAGCCCGCAAGTGCCTCGGGATGTTCTGCCCCTTTGGGTTCCGGTGCCTAACTCGGTCCTTGAGCAAACACTCCCTGCCTTCAATCAGAACTCCCCAGCACCTTCCGAGTTCACTTACAACAACAAACCCCCAAGAGCAAGGGAGCGAGCCGGCGATGCAGCGACCACGCGTCACCCAAGATAACCACCTACTGTTAAGCCGGTGTGCCAGGATGTCAAGCCGGCTCCTCGTCACTTTTCAGTCTAGAGGTCCCACGGCTGCGGCTCTCCCGCAGGGCAGCCACGGTCCACGGGGCCCAGAGCGCACCACTCCGCGTCCCACCGGCGCCCGTCCGGCCGCTGCCGGCGGGGGCAGCCGGGTCCGCCTCTCCCAGAGCGCCGTCCGCGCCGCCACGGCCGGCACAGGACCGACCCTCGGGAACGGGCCGGGGGAGCCACCACCCCAAACAAAAGAACGCCAACTCCCCGGCCGCGGGGCCGGGCCGCGGCTGCTGGGAAATAAACTTGAGGCGCGGGCGCCCCCCGCGCGAGCGCCCCGCCGGTGGCTGCGGGCGGCAGCGCTTTGTCCGCCGAGAGGCGCGCCGGGACCGCCAACTTTTCCGTAAAGATGGTGCCACGCTCTCGCACCGAGTGAAAGGTCACGGTGAGGGCCAGCGGGCGCAGGGCCGGCCTCGCCTCCACGGCGCCCAAGTTGGCCGGCCCCACTTTCCCTTTTGTCCCCGCCGCCCTGCCCGCCCGGCCAGGCCAGCGCGCGGCAGCTGCGCTCGCGAGCGGGAGGAGCGGGACCGCGGCCACCCGCCGCCGCCGCCGCCGCCGGGGCCCGCCGCGCACAAAGCGCGCCGGCGGAGCGCGGGCCGGACGCCGGGGCCTCGGCGCGGCCTGACCTGAGGCAGCGGCGGGGGCGCGCGTCCCCGCCCGGCCCGCCACCTAGCCGGCTCCCCGCCCCCGCGCCGCGGCCGCCGCCGCCACCGCTGCCGCCGCCGGCCAACCCCCTGCCGCCCCGCCGGCCCTGCGCCTCACCTCGGCATCGGCGGCCGCCATGGCCCGGGCCCGCAGCGTGGCCCCGCCCCTCCCGCGCGCCATCGCCCCGCCCGCGCCTCGCGGCCCAGGGCCGGGGCGGGGCTGGCTGCCCGCGTCTGCGCCTGCGCGCGCGCTCGCGCCGGCGCGCCGGTGTCGGAGGTGAGGGGCGCCTGCGCGCCTAAGCGGGACCTTGGAGGCGCCTGCGCGTTGGAGCGGGGCCGGGCGGCGCCTGCGCGCTAGCGCCCGGCTTCAACGTCCCGGGCTAGCTGGGCGCTTGGGAGTATCCTGGAGCGGAGAAGCTGCACAGCTGAGTATATAGTGGCTGCCGGGAATCCTTTCATCGCCAGTCTCGGATTTGGCTACCTTCTCTTTCAGTTACTCCAGTCAGCCGCCTTGGAAAATTCAGTATTGAATTTCCTAGGCTTTTTTTGTTTCGTTTTTAACCGAGGGTTGAGCCCAGGGGTGCTTAACCCTCAAGCCATATCCCCAGCCATTTTTTATTATTATTTTTATTTAATCCCAAAGAGCTGGGATTATGGGTGGGCACCATTGTGCCCAAATAAGGACGATTATAGAATGCGATCCTTGGATGGAACTGGGTATTAAAGTCACTCATATTTTCACCAAATTACTAGTTTCTGCCGCAACTTTTTGTTGTTGTTAAAAAGAAAGTCAAAATAAAAGGGTCTCCCTAATTTGCTGAGGCTGGCTTTGAATTTGAGATCCTCCTGCCTCAGCCGCCCGATCGCTGGGATGACAGGCGTGGCCACCGGGTTGACTGGTCCCTAGGCTTTCAATCGCGCTGCGTTTGGATAGCTGTCTCCCCTTTGCGCAGCGTATCCGCGCTGCAGGCGCTGCCCGCTGTGCCCCCGTGGCCGCTCAGGCGGCCGCCAGCTGTGGGCATCGAGAGCTTGCGCGCTGCCCAGCACCTTTAATTTTCTTGGTAATGGCCCCTGAGCGCCGGAGAGGGGATGCCGCGATTCGGAAATGCCAAAGAGAGGCTGCACAATGCTTCCTTTAAGTGAAAAAGAAAGTTAGTTCTCGACTTCATAAAAGAAACCGGATGCTGAGGTTGATAAGATCCTCCTAGGAAAGGAAGATCTCCCATCCGTGCAATTATGAAAGAAAAAGAAATCTGCTAGCTTCCCTGTCGCACCTCGCACTGGAGCAATAGGATTACAGTGCCTGTGAGCGCTGCTTTGAGGTGCACAAGGTATTAAATTTGTGGGTAGACAATGAACAGAAACGTGTTGCAATTAGTGGCAGCGTCCAAAAGGCATTGAGCCTAAAACAAGACTTCCCCAAGGGAGCCCTTGAAATAGAGGGCACCAAGCCATTTACTTCAAGGGATGATTACACAGACTGAAGAATAGGTTTGGATTGCAAAACAAAAACTTCTAGCGGTGAAGAAGCTGCTGCCCTATTTCCAGTAGAATTGAAGGCATTGACTAAGGAAAAAGTTCTTAAGGAAGAACTTGAGTCATCGGCAGAAGACACTGAAAGAGAAGTGGGGACAATGCCAAAATTTGCTGAAGTGTTTCAAATTGAACAGACTATTGTATTTATTTATTTGTTTGTTTTAGTTGTTGATGGACCTTCATTTTATTTGATTATTTAGATGTGGTGCTGGGAATTGAACTCAGTGCCCCACATGTACCAGGCAAGCACTCTACCCCTGAGCTACAACTCCAGCCCCAGAAATATTTTTTTTAAACTGGGGTTTGAGCCCAGGGCCCGAAATGCTAGATAAGTGTTCAACCATTGAGCTACATCCCCAGCCCTTTTTTGAGAGAGGTTCTCACTGATTGCCACAACTGGCCTTAAATTTGGATCCTCCTGCTTCAGCCTTCGGAATACAGTCCTTGGATGGAACTCAGTAATAAATTCACCTATATGATCACCAAATGACTAGTCTCTACAGCAAATTTTTGTTGTTGTTGTTGAAAAGACAAAATTACTTCCAATTTCTGTTATTACAAAAAGTTGGGGGGCAGGGGGAGAACTACACCAGACAAATGATGCAGGCTTGTCATCTCACCAATTTGGGAGGCTGAAGCAGGAGGATCACAAGTTCAAGGACAGAATGGGCAACTTAGCCAGACCCTACCTCAAACAAAATAAGGGCTAGAGCTGGAGCTCAGAGGTAGAGCACTTGCCTACCTGCATGAGGCCCTGGGCTCCATTTCCACCACCCCAACATCACAAAAAGAAAACATTATCTGCGACATCCAACCACCCATACCATGATGGCTCAAAGGTCTAGGATCACCCAAAGCAAGTGATCTCTCCTACAGCATGATCAGGTCAGTAGTAGCCCATTGCTACATCACCTACACCATTCACCTTACTTCCTCCCATCACATAGGCACTTACAGAAGGGTGAATACAGAACAATAAGATGGCTGAGAGATCAGTCATGCAATTTTTATTACAGTACATTATATAATTCTTCTATTTTGCGGGGTGGGGGGTGTACCAGGAATTGAATCCAGGGGCGCTTAACCACTGAGCCACATCCCCAGCCATATATATATATACATATATTATTTTTTTTGAAGACGGTCTTGCTGAGTTGCTTAGGGCCTCACTAAATTGCTGAGGCTGGCTTTAAACTCATGGTCCTCCTGCCTCAGCCTCCCAAGCTACTGAGATTACAGGCATGGGCCACTATACCCAACTAATTATTTTGTTACTAATGTCAGTCTATTCCTATACAGAATTCATTGGTTAAATTTTATTGTATGTGTAAGGAAAATCATTGTATGTACAGGTTTCAGTACCACATGTGATTTCAGTCATCCACAGAGTGTTGTAGAACACACCCCTGCAGATGAGAAGGACTGTAAATTGGTGTTCTGGTGGGCAGGCCTAGGGTGAAGAACTCAAGGCTCAACTCTTAACCTCTAAAGCCAGATACATTTTGATTTCCTGAGCTTTCACAAAGGCAGTCATCCTGAGTTGCTTTGTAGGGGGGTGCCCCAATTGGGGGTCTGCAGCAGAGGGGTGATGTGCTTATGGGGTGTGCCTGGCATGGAGGAAGGTGCTCTGGTTAGAGGAGGGACCCTACTTGGGCAAGGTCCCAGGTTCCTGGTAGGGAGGAATGCTCCAGCTGCTAGGAGGGATTCCAGCTAGGGGAATGTCCCAACTCCACATGTATTCTGATTGGGAGGATGTCCTAAGGATTGAGAAACTGCACAGAGGGGATTTCCCCTCTAGGGAGATGATCCAGCTGGCAGAGGTGTCATGAATGGGAAGGGGGTATTCCAGTATGGAGGAGTGCCCTGGTTGGGAGGTGTCCCAGTTAGGGGGTAGCTCTGGTTAAGAATGGGTGCTGTGGCTGGGAGTGATGTCACACTGGAAGGGTTGATGGACTGGGGTTTCTCAGATGAGATGCTGCCCCTGGCTATCCCCAGGCACATACTTGCTATGCACAGGGCAAGGACTTTCTTGCACACCAAGCACCCTTCGCTGGACAATGTACTTAGAGCCTCATAAAGCCTTTTAGACTACCTGCTTCCTGTGGCCAAATCTGTCTCTTTTGTCCCTGAGACTTGAGAAAAGCATACAGAAAAACTGATGTTCTCACCGCCAAGAACTAAGGACACTCTGAGTCTTGATAGTCATAGACTCAGTCTCATGAGGAAAAAATAGAAAAATGACTCTGCTACATCTGCATTGTCAGTGTACACAGATAAAGAGGAATGGACAGCCCTAAGTGCCATTCCAGTTTTCTTTAGGGCGATTCAACTGTTCTGTCAAAGCCCCTGAGCCCCCAACCCACCCTCCCTGTAACCCACTCCATCTCCACTCCTGCCTTAGGACCTCCTCTGACCCCTCCAGGAAACTTTTATCTCTAGTATACGAAGGGTTCACTTTGCAGTGTACCTCTAGTTAACAATGAGATCGCCCAGCCCTTTGCTTTATCTGGCTCTGTATCCTGCATGTCACATGACAACCCTGTACTCTTACTGGGCATGTTATCTGTCTTATCCTAGGATGGCACTGTTTTGTGTGCTCAGAATAATACAAGAGACAGTTAGTTGTTAGATGAACATATGCAGTTAAAATGTGGGGGAAACCCCTTACCATGCAAATGTGACCACAAATGCATGTGACAAGTAGGCTATAGGCAGGCCTCCCACTCCAATTTTGTAGACCTGCCTTCCTTTGATGGCCACTGACCACATATCCGCAGTTCTCATCAGGTGATGTGTGCTCATCAAGCCTAGACAGACTTGAGAGGCAGGCACTGTTGGCACCCTCACAAGTGATGGAAGCCAGGAAGCCAAGCACCTGCGGGGTGGCACTGGCTAGAGGCCAACATGGGACTCCAACCCAGGCATCTTTCCTGGGTTGGAAGTAGATGCACTACTTCTAGCATGTGCTTACAGACTAACCCACCTGTAGCCTCCTGTCCGCCTTCTTCCAGTTGTCATCCTTCCTCTTGTCCCAGGGAGTTAGTGTTAGCTAAGTACAAGGCTACCTGGCCAGAGCCCACACTGCCAACTGCAAGGGCTGGCCTACAGCATGTGCAAGTGACAGCCCATAGTCCATCTGTCCATCTGAAGCTACAGCCTAGGGATGACAGCCACTTACCAGGCCTGTCCTCTGGTGCAATCAGGTTAGTGAGTATGTGACCTGTTCCTTAAGAGTCATGAACTTGTTACTCAGCCAAGGTGGCTGACACACCTAGTATCTCTCCACTCTATCAGAGAAGTCATGCGGCCCAAATCTACCCTGACTACCCCCATTGAGTCATTCCCATGGAGCAACAAAGGCAGTACCTCCAGGCCCTCCCTGGGGACCAGAGCAGCAGGGTGCCTCTCTGGGAAACACTGCCCACAGTACCCCACCTATCTAGCTCTGGAAGCCTAGAACATAGCCTTCAAAGCATGGTCCTGGGTGAGAGCAGACAGGCATGACCTGCCGAGCCAGCTGAGCATTGGTGTTAACAGCCTCCAAAGGCCCAAGGGAGGGGGTTCCACTGTGGGCAGGGGCCTCGCAGGGGAAGGATGCATCTGGGAGGGGGCAAAGATGGGGCAGAACCAAAGAAAAGGTGGGAGCACCAGGTCCAACCAACACAGGCCGGAGGCTGCAGGGCATCCGTGGCTGGAAGCAGGCCACCCTCTGTCCTGTAGAGGCAGGCTCTACAAATATAACACTTTATTTACAGAGTTTCTCCAGTCTCTGGTCCCTGTCTCCCCCATCTCGACCTCAGGGAGAAGAGGGCTGACAATAGGGAAGCCGAGAGAGGTTGTTCCAGCCAAGAGGTGGCCTGGACAGGCATGAGTCCTGAGCGGCCAGGCCAGGCAGAGAGCTAAGGCACGAGGCCCTGGGCACCCCATCCCAGGGCAGAGGCCAGGCCCACCAGGAAAGGCAGCATGAGGTCAGCTCTCAAGGGTCAGCTCCTGGGAGTCAGGCCAAGGTCTGCACCACTGCAGCTCTGCTCATAAGAAGGTGGGGCCTCTGTGGGGAGAGAGTTGTGTCTGCAAGGGGCTGTGGCATCTCCTCCCCAACCTCCATCCCTGGCCTTCCCACTCACCATAGGGGTAGCCCCAAGAACTGTACTCCGGGGGAAGGATCAAGGCGCTGGTGGTGGGCACTGGGCCCCCAAAGCCCTCTGCAAAGTAGGGGACAGTGGCACCTGTAGAGATGCACAAGGGAGGGTGCAGAGAGTGGGGAGCAGGACTGCCATCATGAGCACAGGGCTCAGGGGCGACAGGCACAGAACACAAGACAGCAGGTGGTGGCTGCTGCTGTGAGTGGCTCTTGGTGGAGAGGGAGACCAGGTCCGAGAAGTGGGGGCCGCCAGCCACAACCTCAGCTTCCTCCTGGGGTGGTGCGGAAGGCACCACTTGGGGTGAGGGTCCAGCAGGTGGCTCCAAGCCTGGCCCAGGGCTCAGGGGAGCATGGTTCACAGCAATATTGCCAACAAAGATGGGGAGGGTCACGGTGGCTTCAGGCACCTTCATGGAGACCTGGGGAGGATGGGGGTGGTGAGGGGCCAGGGTCAAGGCCACCCAGCCTCAGGCCACCCCACCCTCAGCAGCACCAAACCTGCAGGTAATAGTCAATGTGGATAAGGCTGCAGCCCGGCAAGGCTGACTGTGGCAGGGCAGGCACCAAGATCTGCTCTTGCCACTGCGCACGCCTCCAGGCCTTGACACCAGCACCCTCCACCTCCGCAATGGTCCGCACGTCGTAGATCCAGCGCTTGGCCTTATAAGACACTTTCTGGGGAAAAAAACAGCTTATGAGCCTGGGAAGGCTGGCAACCAACCCGTCCCTCCACCTGTACCACGGGGATAGGCCTGAGTAGCCACAGCTCACTGACCTGCAGCAGACTGGCCACCACAGGGCTGGTGTCCTTGCCCGACTGGTTCTCTATCTCAGCCTGCAGCCGTAGCACCTGCCCCACCACATAGCCTCGGAGATCGGTGCTGGCCGTGAGGACCACACTGCCTGTCTTCACCAACTTGTAGGAGAACTTCTTGGTGGCAGAGGCCACGTTAGGTTGCTAGACAGAAAGGGAAGTGGGGCGCAGGTGAATGTGAACAGAATTCCCGCAGCACTGGGACAAGCCCTCTCAATCCTGCCCCAGGTACCAGTGATCAGCTCAATACAAAGGCTGCTACACCCAAACCCTCAGTTCTGCCCCGCACGATGGACAGATGGGGACCACCAAGGAGGTCACTGTTCCATCCTCACCTCAATGTCTGGGATGCTGTTCAGGTTCAGAGGGCTCAAGATATAGAATACAAGGCTGCACTTGTGATCCTTGGAGAAACGTGCAGTGTCGATGGTAGCCCTCACCTGGTGCACAATCCTGCCAAAAGGACCCTCAAAGGACGTGGGTGCTGTGGCTAGGGAGAGAGCAGGAACTGGCATCTGGCAACTCCACCTATGGGGCCTACCCTCCCAGGCCATTGTCCCTAGCAGCCATTCAAGCTGGGCTCTCACCAGGAAGCAGGAACTGGAAGGGGAAGCTGTGCTCTCCAGCGGGCAGGCTCCCTGCAGAGACAGGAGGGAGGTGGGGGCCAGCCTCGGGAGGCCCATGGGGCAGCCACAGTGCCAGGACAGCAGTGGCCCTGCAGCTGCCCAGCCCACACTGGTCTCCCCATCCATCTCAGCACAGCAGCATAGCCCTGGCCTGAGCAAAAGGCTGCAGGTGAGAACTTGGCTTGAATGGGGAGGTGGGGCACACAGGGGAATAAAATGGCTACAAGAAGGTCAGAGCCCACCCAGATCTAGCACCAAAGAAGGGTGCCCCCTTCAGCCACCCAGACACTCTGAGGCAATGCCACAGTGCCTGCAGGGGAAAGTAGCCCACCAGGGCACACAGCCATGGGGAAGTAGCACAGGGTTCCAAGAGACAGATGTGGACAGGCCAGACAGGCCAACTCCAGACAAGGGCTGCCCTCGGGGTCACCACTTGGATGCTATAAGGGACTGGCTCACAGACTCACCCTTGTCAGCCAATGACAGGGAGCTGTTGAAGTAGCTTTCTTCCACCACCCATCCTGCATCATTAGCCTTGTTGGAGACCCCACAGGAACCCAGGCAGGTCACACGGATTGCTGCAAGGGGAGGAAAGCATGAGTCCCAGCCAGCCTGGCAGCACCCTAGCCAGACAGGAAGCCCCTGCCTTTCCAAGAACACCCTAGCCATCCCTGATCTTAGAGTGCTTTCCAGGAAGCCAGGCTGGCAAAGGAACTGAGTTTCATCTGTCCTGGCATTCAGGGGATGGCTCATCCTAATTCCTGTAGTAACCCCCAAAATGGTAACCTTGGCCCCCCACCAGACCTGTGAAAACAGCCCCTATAAGGGATTCTTGGGACACCCCACTGCTGCAAGTCAGTTAGGCAGGAAGGCACCCCTTCATGCTCCAGGAAGCTAACTGCCAACCCTCCTGCTGCAGGAATGTGGTCAGACCTGCCTGAGCAGGTCCACAGTCTGCCACCCCAAAGGGTGGGGCCCCTGACTTCCTGGGCAGCACTGCCCAGGAGGCTGATTTAGCGGGAGTGCCCCATCCATCAGGACCCACTGAAGGCCAAACTCCGATTCCTCAATCCAACATGTCCAGAGCCTGTGGATAGGCAGCCATGGCTGGAAAATCAGACCAGCCAAGGCTGGGCACAGGGAGAATCAACCCAACAGAACCACAGCACAACAGAGGCCCAGGCAAGGATTCGGTGGGAGTCAGTGACAAGCACCCTGCAGTTCCACCCAACCCTTCTCCCTTCAGGGTCAGATCAAGGTTTCTGCTCCTTTCCTTGTGCTTCTCCCAGACTTGATGGGGCCGTGTGAGGGGAAGATTGCTCAGACCCTGATGCCTTTCTAATAAAACCACCAGGTAGGAGGAACACTTAGTGTCCAAGTGCCAGAGTTAGCCACACCTGGGGTCTGCCTAGGCAAGCCACACCCTGTGGCCCAGGCCTCCTGTTGATCACCCTCAGAACCCCTCCTGCAAACCCTGGCTCATCCTCAGCCCCAAGTGGCTCTCCACATATATACCCCTCTTCCCTTTGACTGATGTCAGGCCTCTGTCCCCGACCCCTGTACCACCCTTTTCTCCTCAGCCTCCATGCCAGGCTAGCCTATCACACTAATCTCAGCCCTGATTTGGAATCTATGCCAGCCTGAGAAACACCAGGGTGAAAGCAGGCCTAGAAAAGTTATCCAGGGGGCTAGAGATGCTGTGTGCTTGGACACACCCTCTTGAACAGAGCATGTTCCTCCTGGTTCCTGCAGGTGAATCCTGCAGATGCCCGAACCAACCAAGAATGCTAGAAGGGGAAGGAGGTGCTTCCAGTTCTTCCAGTCGGCAACAGAATTGAAGACAAAACTGAAGACATGCACTGCCCACCACTGCCCAAATTCCTAACCCTCAACTCAAACATCAAAATGATTGTTTGAGCTATTTAGCTTAGGGTGATTTATTATTTTTTTCACTGCTAGGGAAGGAACTCAGGTCTTGTGCCTGCTAGCCAAGTGTTCTACCACTAAGCTACAACCCCAGCCATTTGGCGTGACTTTTACATAACAGATGCCCCCTCCCCACTACAAATCAGGGAAAGTGTGATTACTTTCAATTTTAACCTGTCAAATTGGCAAATTTTAAGCACTTTGACATGCGTTAGGTAGGAGGTGGAAAACATGATCACATGCAGGCTGAACACACACTACTGGAGGCAGCAATCCAGGCCTCAATGAAACATCAAGGACCCAGCCTAAACCCCCTTGGAGTGTGGGACATGGAGCCACATGAGCCCAGAAAAACAAACAGCATCCAATCCAGGGAACCCGGGCTCTGTGATCTTCCCAACACGTTAAAGATTCTGTGGAGGACCCGGCCTGCCCACTCTCTCAGCAGGATGGTGGGACACAGCTGGCACACAGTACTTCTACTTCCTCACCAAAAGCCTGGAGCTGTTCCTCTGCTGGTCAGCAGAGTTTCAGGTCAGGCTGGGAGTTCCCCAGAGAGCCAGTTTTCACTGGTCAAGACCAGAGGCAGAGAGAGGTTGGGTTTTTGCCTTCTCAAATTTCTGGATCAGGCAGGATCTCAGGATGCAATTCTTTTTTTTTTTTTTTTTTTTTTTTTTGGTGGTGCTGGGAATTGAACTCAGGGTCTTGTGCATGTGAAGCAAGCACTCTACCAACTGAGCTATATCCCCAGCCCCTCAGTTGCAGTTCTGCCCAAAGAGAAGTGAGGGGAGACCACAGGGCACATTGGAAAGGGTCTCCTTGCTGCTGGAGAGGCACTGGACACAGCACACACTTCTTTCTGAGTGCAGACTCTCATGATGGCAGTACAGGGGCAGTCACCTAGTCACCCTGTTTCCTCCACTTTCAAACTTTAATGTTGGAGCTGCTTTTTGGTGGTGACCCTGAAGCCCCATTCCTCCTCCCCGATGTGGGGCTACCTGCTCCTGGCAGTAAGTGAGGTGCTCACACCAGCAAGTGCCTATCATAAGGTCATGGGATGGGGGCAGGGGTGTACTTGCAAGGCATCCACCCCAAAGTGAGGCCTGTGAGCCAAGCACTCAGGTGTAAATGCTTCCAAACTGTTGCACGAGGCATAGCAAAACACAAGGCACCAACCCAGCAGAGTCAGCCTTGGTTGGAACAGGTTGCTCACAGGAACTTCAGGACCTTTCTCCTCACACCAGTGTGTCCACCTGCCTAGCACCCCCCTCCCTTGCATCCAGCCCTCTGACTTTGAAGACCTCCACTCACTGCTGTCCTGGTCCCAAAGTTCTCAAAACCTGTCCCAACCCCAATGGCTCCCAAAAATGGAGGCAGCCCAGCCTCTGTCACACTCTCTCACTAAGTCTTACCTGTCCTGCTTCCTAACTGTATCATGAGAATAACCAGAATGGCCTCCTCCAGAGTGCATGAAGCTGACCAATGGAGAATGGGGAGACATGCCTCTGACCCACAATGAGAGGTCAAGGAGAGGAAGGAGAGTACAAGGCCACCCTACTTGGCCCCACCTCAGGCTTCAGAAAATTGCTCCTTCCTGGATTCCCTTCCCCATCAGCTTTTAGGCAGTTGTGTCCTCATGGCTGGGTGCTGACCATTACTGCTACTCATTGGGCAAGTGTTCAATGAGCAAATCCGGGAACCTTGGGGCAGGTCTGCCACCCACACGGGGAGTGAAGGGTCTCCCTGTAGCACCTACTGGACCTAGCAGAAACTTTAAAGAACGATGGTCCTTCCTGTTCCATTCCAGGCAGGGATCAAGGAAAACCTAGTGGCACCCTGGCAAATTCACCCCCATCAATATGAATAATCCAACCTCTTGCCCCAGCTCATATCTCCACTTTTGGCACATTTTATAGTCAGGACCAAGTGCTGGGGCTCCTTTGGCCTCTATAGGGTCAGCTCTCCATTTATCCACCCTCTACCTACCACAAGGAGGCCAGGGACTTAGGAAGCCAGGGGCTTGGCCCATTCTGTCACTGTGGTGAGCAATGACCTGCTCAACCTAAGCCCATCCAGGGAGGGAATGAAGATGGACAATCCAGGTGGTGAACTCTACACAAGACCTCTCTCCTGACTGTGGGTTCCTCCTAGCCCAGGAGCACATAGCCTTGAGTCTCACCTGTCTTTTGTGCCCAAGGAGAACTGCCCTGTAGCTGCTGTATCCCCTCTGATGGTCACACCTGCCCCCACCCAAATCACAAACTCCAAGTAGGGACACAGGAGAGGAGGCAACAAAGTCATCACCAGGAAACCCAATAAGCCCAGAGCCTGAGGGAAGCACCTACAACTCAGCTTCCTCTTAGACCTAGCAACTCAGAAGGTCAGGTGTCAGAAAGCCATCACCCAGCCCAAGACCACTGAGGGGAGGATGACAGCTCTCTGTCCTCACCAGAAGTTCAAGCTGCCAGCAGTGCAGAAGCCAGGGAGGTCAGGTGCAGAGGGAAGTGGCAGCTGTGGTTTTGATGAAGCAGCTGGGTGGTTCTCACAGGAGGCCAACGCAGAGAAACATCCCACAGGGACACCCACACCAACCTCTACTCAGAGCTGGGGGTCAGGCAATGACCACCATGCTGCCCAGCACACCCTGAGGGCTCAGCCATCAAGTCCCTCTCCGAGCCCTGTCCCCAGGAAGCAGCAATATGACTACTACTGAGCACAGGAGCCCCATACCTGCAGAGTGTCCTATCAATGCCACCGTGGAACCCGATCCCAGGCCCCAAAGTCCCAGATGCCTGCATCTGCAGAGGCTCGGGCTAGCTCCAAGAAGCTGGCTGGGCTAGGGTGAAGGGATACCAGGATGAGCCAATACATACTGCCCCTAAGGACAAACCTTGGGCAGACTGTAAGAAGGTGCCCAGTGGACTCTGCTGGGGATCCGCACTTGAGCAGCGCACTGACGCTCGCGGGGCTGCAGCTCTTAAGAGGAAGAGCCTGCCCACTATGCCTGGTGGCCTAAGAGAGGGGACCCAGAAGGCTAGGTTTCAGATGAGGGCCCAGCAGGTGCGGAGCGCAACTAGATGAGGAAGGTCGGAGTCATGGGTATGTCCACGGTCGCGGTAGCCTTGGCAAGGTGGACAGGTGCTAGGCCCTCACCTGGACTCTGGTTGCCCCTAAGCGGAGAGGACAGGAAGGGGCAGATGCGGAAGGACTGGGCCAACGGGCCTGCCTGCCTGCTCCACCCCAGCCGATGCCGGCCACCCACCAACAACAACGGGCCTGCGGCACCCGAAACCGCGACCCAGCCCTCCCGCAGCCCGCCGGGTCCGCCGAGGACTGCAGACCCAGGCCCCAAAAAGCGTGAACCACCCGCTTCCGGGAGCTCGGGCCGCGGCAGGTGCGGGCGCGGCCACCGCCCTCCCCCGAGGCACCCCGCGCCCACCTCGGAAGGGTAGCTGCGCCCCCAGACGCACGCGCACGGTCCCGGTCAGAGGCTCCCCTGGGCTGTAGACTACGCGGCCGTGGCTCAGTCGGATCTCGAAGAGCTGCACCCGCCCCATGCCGCGGCCTCCTGCGCCGCACACTGACGCCCGCCGGGGCCGCAGCTCCGAGATCCGCCCCGAGGACCCGCCTCGAGTCCGAGGACCGCCCCCAGCCCGCCCCAAGACCAGCCCTGAGCCCGAGGACCCGCCCCGATTAGCTAAGAGGACCAGCTCTCGGCGCGCCCTGAGCCCAGCGATCCTCCCCAGGCCCACGGATCCTCCAAAAGCCCACCCCGAGGATCCGCCCCCGACCCGCTACCACCTCTAGGATCTGCCCTCGAGGACTCACAGCAGAGTGCAGGTACGGTCCCCTCCACGCCTCCAGGAACCGCCTACCGACCCGCCCACAGACCGCACGCCCCTAACCTGTGGGCCAGCCCCCCGCGCCAAGAGGTAAACTGGTTAAGTTTCCTGGGGACGCTTGTGCTGAGCAAGCCACGAGTGCGCGGAGGTCCTGAAGGCAGATGCTAAGCGGTGAGGTCCAGGGGCAGCGAGTGCCCCTGGAGAGGGGACCAGGCTACCAGAATCAAGGCTGGGGCCGCCTGGCAGAGGTGCAGATTACTGTAAAATCAGGAGGAATATATTAGGATTCATCTTTTTTAAAAGGTCCCCCTCCTTGCAGATCTCGGTAGCGCACACCTGTAATCCCAGCAAGTCAGGAGGCTGAGGCAGGAGAATGACAAGTCCGAATCCAGCATCAGCAACTTAGAGAGATTTAGAGAGACCCCAACTCAAATTTTTAAAAAATAATAAAATAAAAAGGACTGGGGCAGGGCGCGGTGGCACACGCCTGTGATCCCAGTGGTTGGGGAGGCTGAGGCAGGGAGTTCCAAGCTAGCTCCAGCAAAAGCTGGCGCTAAGCAACTCAATGAGACCCTGTCTCTAAATGAAATACAAAATAGGGCTGGGGATATGGCTCAGTGGTCGAGTACCCTTGAGTTCATTCCCGGGGAAGGAAGGAAGGAAGGAAGGAAGGAAGGAAGGAAGGAAGGAAGGAAGGAAGGAAGGAAGGACTGGGGATGTATCTCAGTGGTATAGTGCCCTGGGGTTCAATCCCCAGTACAAAAAAAAAAAAAAAAAAAAAAAAAAAGTCCCTTTGCAGAGAGTGAACTGGGAGGTGGGGAGACATTCAAATGCATATATCCCCAACATTCCAATGTTTGCTTTTACCATGATGCAAAAGCCAACCTATGCAACCCTTGCTCTTCACTTTCTGAACAATACTGAATAAATTACATGATATTCAACACTTTATTACAAAAGGTTGTTATGTTGCACAACTATCCCACCTGTAGGCTGTGAGTGTTCTCAGCACTGTCAAGGTCAGCTGTGATGGTCAGTAGTTCAAGAGTATTAAATGCCCTTCTCAACTTAGGATATTTCCACTTTTTATTTTATGATGGCTTTATCAGGAGTTACCCTGTCATAAATGAAGGAGCACTTGTACCAGGGGCAAATCAAACTCACATGCACAGTCTAGGGGAAAGGGCTACAAAACCCAGAGAAGCCAGGGAGTATCTAACATTGAGAGGAGGGGAGTCACAGTTGCCAGACAGCTGGCAAAAAGGAGGCATTTTTTCCAATGGAGAAGATCCGTACATCTCTTAGGAACAGGAGTCATGACATTCTGAGTCTCAGGTGTTCTGGGCACCCAACTTCCAGGCATAAGTCTGGGGAGTCAAAGGGCTAAATATTTGGTAACTGGTGTACAGATGGCAATTGATGTCTAAGGTGTTTGGGTCAAGAGTTCAGGACACAACCCAGATGCTAGTCTTGCTGTATCCAGCAAAAGGAGGAGGGACTCAGGACCCCTGGGGTAGTCCTAGGCCTGGGTGATATTTCCCCACAAGACTCCTTAGTATCCCATGTTCCAGAGGATGGGTCACTCCACATCTTCCTGCCAGGATGGTGCAAATGGGGGAATTCCTGAACAAGGAGTCTAGGGTGCCAATAGGAAGGGGGATGATGACAGGCAGCACCCAAATGCCAAACCAACACAAGTCAAAAGGAATGTGTTTCAGGAGGGAGAGGACAGTTGTGCTGAATGTTGTTGGGTAGAACACAGGTCTGAGGACCTAATTTTTCTGACAGCAAGTTGAAAGGGCCAGTCAGCTTCCTTCAGTTATTTATGGTAAAGTGAAAATAAGAATAGAGAGAAGGACTGTAAGCAGGAACTGCTCTGCTTTCAAGCCAAACAGAAATATTTAGAGAATATATTTCAACACAAGTTTTGCTGAGTTGGAAAACAAAATGCTTTCTCACTTCCAGCCTCTCCAGGTAGCAAGTTTCCCAAAAGAAAGGGCATTAGGAAGGAGATGATACTCAAAGATATTACCTGCAAGACACACCCTCAGGGTCACCAGCTCTTCCAGATGCTTCATAAGACCTCTAGTTAAGGTCTCTGAGAGGTTTCAGGCAGGGGCACTGTCCAATAGATCTGACTTGAAGCCCACAGTAAGAGAATTTGTGGCACAGCTTGTGTCTAGTGAGGTGAGTTACAATTTTATGTGTGGAACATTCATACATTTTTTAAAAATTTATTCATTTTGTGGCCCTGGGGGTTGAGCCCTGGAGTATTCTACTACTGGCACACCCCAGCCCTTTGTGTTTTGAGGCAGTTTTGGTAAGTTACACAAGCTATTCCTCAAACTTTTGATCCTCCTGCCTCAGCCTCACAAGTCTCTGAGATCACAGGGCAGGCCACCATAGCCAGCACACAAACTTTTTAAAAATATAGTATCTGTTTGAACTAAAAGATGCAGTGTCCAAAATATAGGAAACAGTTGGGCCCCCAACTTTCTATAAGCAAGAACCAGGCTTGAGGAAGCAACTTAGCTGCAAACAGGAGCCATTTCCCACAGAAAAGGAAAGGTGACTCAGTGTGGAGCCAGGAGTGGGGGTGGGTGGGGCAAGAGCTGCTGAAGCAGTGGGAGCATGCACAAGGCGCTGGCTCCATCCCCAGCACTGGAAACAAAACAAACTGCTGAAGCAGGAGACCAGGGGATTCTTGCAAGGGGCAGGCCAAGCCTGCAGGAACAGTGCCTGCCCTGGAGCTGAGGGGCTGGTGGTATCTAGCTGGGTTTCAACACTGCTATGTACCAGTGATTCTGGGTACTCACCTCCTGTTTGAATGGGGGTGTCCACAGCAGTGCTCCTGTTTCAACACTGAATGTTGGGTGTGGAGGGCAGACAACCAGTCCGATACTTTACAGGTCTATAGAGCAAAAGAAGCCACAACCAACATGCCTTCTCCACACCTGGACCTGTTACAGACCACAGGATTCTGGGCTTCTAGCCTAACTCCTGGATGAGATGGCAATTTTGAAGGGACTCAAGTGTCACTGTCATATAGAATGGCATGAATTGTGGGGCCAGAGGTTGTGTAGTGGCAGGCAGTTACACTGGCAGCCCCTGCATGAGTGCCCACTAGGTAAGAAAACACCTGAGTAACCTGAAAAGAGGAAAGATTTATTCTGGCTCTCAGCTTGGGAGATTTCAGCCCAGGTCTCTGGTCTGTGGTGAGGCAGCACATCAAGGCAGCATGTGATAAAAGGAGCTGCTGGTCTTATGGCCAGGAAGCAAAGAAAAAAAAAAAGAAGAGGGGCCAAGGCCCCAACATCCCCTGCAAGGACATTCCTTCTTAGGAGCAGGAGACCTCCCACTAGGCCCCACCTCTTAGAGGTGACACACCTCCAGTGGAACCAGAGCCTGGCAGCCAAGCCTTCCACACAAGCCTCCAGCACCCTCATCCATACCACAGCATTGTCCTCAAGTCCTGTGTCATCTTTCCTGCACCGCCTGGCTCACCCATGTGACTTGCTTTGTCAGTGGGGTGCTAGAAGAGCAGGACTCTGCCCAGGCTCAGCAGCCCCTGTGCACACAGGAGTCCTGGCAATCTGGCCAGACCACAAGGGGAACCACCACCACCACCCCACCCCACCCCATGGGAATGAAAAAAACAGTGAGGTGCTGCAGTTGAATTCCCAGCCAATGCAACCCACTGAGGGGCCCAGCCAACACCATGTGAGGCAGAAGATCTCCAGTCCATTCACAAAACTGTGAGAAATGACAAATCTGTGTTTACTTAGGCAGTTACATTCTGGGGGAGTCTGTTGCACATCAGTAGGTAACTGAAGCATGTGGTGGTCAGCAGCAACAGCAGCAGTCCCTCCACAATCTCAAGTCCAGTCCTCCTGGGGTCTGAGTCCCCCACTTCCTCTCCTTCTAACCCTCCCTCCAGTGCCAACAATCTTTTGGACCACCACTGTGGCCTCCGAACTACTGATGACACCCTTCTGGTGTCTTTTAGCTCTGGTGCCAAGGACAAGCCTTACAGCCACTCCTACTCCTCCAGCCTCTTCCCCTCTTGCTTCCGGAGCTCACCTAGAGTGAGCACAGTCCTGTCCAATCCAACCTCTCCTTACCTTCTCAGAGGCAGCCTACAGACTGGACTGGTGACTGGTTTCCATTCCCACATTCCTGCTGACCCCCCTGCTGTGCTTTCTGCCCCTCAGGCGCCTGCCACAAGTGGGTGTGCCACTCCTGACCCTCTCTGCTAGAAGGGCCAGTCCTTCTTTCACACTCACTTCCTACCAGTGATTTCTACTGCACTAAGAAAGCAGCCGCTTCTCATCAGAGAACTCCCCCAAGTCCCACATACACTGCCTTTCCAGAGCCTGGCCATCAGATTCCCCTCACTGACAAGAACCAGACATGCACTCCTGTAGAAGTAACTCTCCATCCTCCCTTTCTCTGCCCATCTCCCATCCTTTCCTTTATAACTTGTTCTCCTTCTCTAAGGAGAACTTGCTTTCCTAGCACCCCACTGGCAAAGCAAGTCACTTGTTCGTTCCCACCAATAAACAGACATGCATGCTAACTCCCACTACACAAATCTCTCCTTTTATTTATTTCTCCTCTCTCTCTCTCTCTCTCTCTCTCTCTCTCTCTCTCTCTCTCTCTCTCTCCAAGGATTGAGCCCAGAGGCTCAACCACTTAGCCACATCCCAAGCCCTTTTTATTTTTTATTTTGAGACACAGTCTTGCTAAATTGCTTAGGACTCCATCAGTTGCTGAGGCTGGCTTTGAACTCGCGATCTCACGATCCTTCTCCTTCAGGCTCAGGAGCTACTGGGATTACAGGCGTGGCCACCCACCCTGAACAACTAACATTCTTCCTTGACTTCCTTTCTTTCCAACTTCAGCCCCACTTCTCTATTCTCCTCTTTGACAAAATGCTCTAGAAGAGTTTTGACAAAATGCTATAGAAGTTTTCTCATGGTCTCCAATTCCTGTCCTCCCATTCCTTTTTAAACCAACTAGATCTGTTTTTCCACTGAAACTGTACTTATCAAGGTAATCAACCAATGGTTAGGTTGCTAAAATCACTGATTTATTTCCAGGTGCCACCGAATAGGGCCTATCTGCAGAGTCTGGCACAGGGGACCCTTCCTGCTACCATAAAACCTGTCTTCCCCAGCTTCCAGGCCACACCCTTCTTGGTGTCCCTTCTATCTGACATGTTAGTTCTCCTTTCTGGATCCTTTTTCTTTCTAGTCTCTTTCCACTTTTGTACAATAGGTCCAGGAATCAGTCTTTCTGTCTTACTTGGTCCCACAGTGATGTCACCCAATTTTCTGATTTTTTAAAAATATTTTTTCTTGGTTGATAGATCTTTGTTTTTATGTGGTACTGAGAATTGAACCCAGTGCCTCACACATACCAGGCAGGGTGCTACCGCTGAGCCCCAGCCCCAGCCCCAACTTTCTGACTTTTGCCATGGTTTGAATGCCTGTGTCCTTCCAAAATCCATAGTGCAACTTAATCCCAGGGCATCAGTACTCAGAGGTGAGGCCTTTAGGAGATGATGAGGCCACAAGGGCTCTGCCTTCATGGGTGGGATCAAAAACCTCTGTAAAAGGGCTTGAAAG
The DNA here is from genome assembly GCF_045843805.1 of Urocitellus parryii. Classification (NCBI taxonomy): domain Eukaryota; kingdom Metazoa; phylum Chordata; class Mammalia; order Rodentia; family Sciuridae; genus Urocitellus; species Urocitellus parryii. Next base: position 211,235,889 of record NC_135534.1, on the reverse strand, counting down.
TGTTTTTTTTTTTTTTTTTTTTTTTTTTTAAAGAGAGAGTGAGAGAGGAGAGAGAAAGAGAGAGAGAGAGAGAGAGAGAGAGAGAGAGAGAGAGAGTTTTTAATATTTATTTTTTTTTTAGTTCTCGGCGGACACAACATCTTTGTTGGTATGTGGTGCTGAGGATCGAACCCGGGCCGCACGCATGCCAGGCGAGCGCGCTACCGCTTGAGCCACATCCCCAGCCCTTGAAAGTGTTTGTTACCTTTTTTAATATGTATTTTTTATTCTAATCAGTTATACATGACAGCAGAAGGCATTTTGACACATCATACATAAATGTTTGTTAATTTTTTATTTTCTTCCAGGTGAGCGTGCAGCAAGAGGTGCCATCTTAGGAGAAAGCATACCCTCACCCAATATTGAATCTGCAGTAAATTGATCTTGGACTTTATTTTTATTTTTTTACTTGTTTTTTGCAGTGTTGGACAATGGAGCCCAGGGTCTCACATATGATAGGGAAATGCTCTACCACTAAATTATATCCCCTGCTAAATATATTTCTATTATTTACAAACTACCAAGTCTAGGGTATTTTATTATACCAGCCCAAAAGGACTAAGAGCTTTACATACAATAAGTATACTAATGAATGCCAAATTTAGCTTTTATTTTTTCATTAGGTACATGGGATTAAACCCAGGGGTTTTTAATCACTAAGCCACATCCCCAGCTCTTTTTGATATTTTATTTAGAGACAGGGTCTCACTGAGTTGCTTAGGACCTCACTAAGTTGCTGAGGCTGGCTTTGAACTCACGATCCTCTTGCCTCAGCCTCCTGAGCTGCTGGGACTGCAGGCATGAGCCATGACACCTGGATTGAATGACAAATTTATACCTCCAGATGGATATCTCTCTTATTTAGTCTATATTCATACTGTTTTGTAAACTTAACATATATAATAACTGACAAATAGAGTTTTATTTTGCTAAGCCACTTGCTTATTAATGCAGCACAATCAGAACTACCCAACATACAGACTACTACTACCACTCATGTCCAAACACTATCACCTCCCACTCCCACTCTGTGCTTCTGATCACTGCCTAGAGAACCTTCCCGTTGGGGCTGGGGATGTGGCTTAAGCGGTAGTGCGCTTGCCTGGCATGCGTGTGGCCTGGGTTTGATCCTCAGCACCACATACAAAACAACGATGTTGTGTCCGCCAAAAACTGAAAAATAAATATTAAAAGTATCTCTCTCCTCTCTCTCTCTTAAAAAAAAAAAAAAGAACCTTCCTGCTTCCACTCTTGCCTCCTACAAGTTTGAGTTTCCAGCTGTGGAGCACCAGCCTGCTTTTCAAACATGCCAGACATGCTCTCAGCTCAGGATGTCCCCTCTGCCACATGTTCTTCCTAGGTGCCTGCATGGCTCACTCCCTTTGGGACTGTCTGCTCATATGTTAGTTTCTCAGTGAGGACGACTCTGCTCCCTCATCAGATCCCCAGCTGCTAGTGCTGGCCTGCTTGTCATCCCATTCTGACAACCCATCGTGTGCATTTTTTGGCTTCCTCGATAAGCAAGTTTTGTTTTGGTCAATGTTGTAGAGCAGTTTCAGTGGGTGGTAGGGGTGAAGGCCTAGCTGGGTGGGTTGCCAGAAGACTTGAGTGGTAGGCAGGATGTCTTGAAAATGTCATGTTCTCCTGCCTTCACCCTAGCATATTATGTAGCATGGCTAAAGGGACTTTGCAGGTGTAATTAGATTTGTAATTAGTGTTCTTTTTTAAAAAAATATTTTTCAGTTGTCAATGGATCTTTAAAAATATTTTTATTTATTTATATGTGATGCTGAGAATTGAACCCAGTGCCTCACACATGCTACGTAAGTGCTCTACCACTGAGCCACAACCCCAGCCCCATAATTACTGTTCTTAAAATAAGGAAATTGTCATGGATCCTTTGCGTGGACCCAATCTAATCACGAGATTTTTTTTTTTTTTAAAGAAAGAGAGAAAGAGAATTTTTTAAATATTTATTTTTAGTTTTTGGTGGACACAACATCTTTATTTTTTATTTTTATGTGGTGCTGAGGATTGAACCAGCGCCCTGTGCATGCCAGGCAAGCGCACTACCACTTGAGCCACATTGCCAGCCCTGTGAGTTCTTTTTTAAAAAAAAAAAATTTGTAGTTGTGTATGGACAGCTGTTGAGAGCCACAACCAAGTCAAGATGGCGCCTGGCATTTTGCCAGAAAGAATGGTTGAGAAGTAACGCCAGCGAGCCATTAAGATGATAATTAAGTTAAGCTGTGTATAATTATTAAGATAATGACTGATTGCTGTAACTGGATGATGCTAAATTGAAACAAGCTGTGTATTCAGTTGTGAATATAAACCTCTGCTGTCCAGCAATAAGGCGGCTCCTGCTACCTCGGGTGCCCCGCTACTTTTGAGTTCTCGTGTTCCCGTAGAGTTCTGGCAATAAAGTAGTTAGTTCCTGTTTGAATCTACAAGTGGCTCGTGACCTCCCGGTTATTTGTGCCCAGCCAGACTGCGGCAGACAGCATGCCTTTATTTTATTTATTTTTATGTGGTGCTGAGGATCAAACCCAGTGCTTCACACATGCTAGGCCAGGGCTCTGCCACTGAGCTATAGCCTAAGCCCTAATTCTTAAGTGGAGAGACTTTGGGGCTGGGGTTGTGCCTCAGTGGTAGAACACTTGCCTAGTACATTTGAGGCACTGAGTTTGATCCTCAGCACCACAGAAAAATAAACAACATACAGGTATTGCGTCAATCTACAACTAAAAGAAATATTTTAAAAAAGAGAATTTTCTTCAGCTGAAAGTGGGATAAATGAGGTAGAAAGGATGGTTAGAGAGATTCAAAATGTGAGGAGGACTTGCTGGGTTTTGACAGTGATTACAAGCTGGATAACGCAGGTAGCCTCCAGGAACTGAGGACCCCTGGCTGACAGTCAGCACCTCACAGAACTAAATGTTGAAAACAACTTAAATGAGCCTATGGAGGACTCTCCCTCACAGCCCCTGTAAGAGCTCAGGCCACCTGACGCCTTGACTTCAGCACTAAAACCTAGATCAGAGAAGCCACTGAACTTACCTGTATTTCTAACCCAGAGCCACATGATAACATATTTGCATTCTTTTTGTAATTGTAGGACAAAATGCCTTTACTTTTATAAAGTGCAAAGGATTGAACCCAGTGCCTCACACATGCTAGGTAAGCACTCTGAAAAGAAAACTTGTCCAGTGTTTTTTTTTTTTAACTTTTTAGTTGCTGATAGACCTTTATTTATTTATATATGATGCTGAGAACGAACCCAGTGCCTCACACATGCCAGGCAAATGTGCTACTGATGAGCCTCAGCCCCAGCCCCTAGTTCACTGGTTTTTTATTTTTTAAATTTTAGTTGTAGATGGACACAATACCTTTATTTTATTTATTTGTTTTTATGTGGTGCTGAGAATTGAATCCAGTGCCTCAAAAGTGCTAGGCATGCACTCCACCACTAAGCTACAGCCCTAGCCCCTGGTTTTCATGTTTTTTTTTTTTTTTAAATCTTTTTAAAGAAAGGGTCTTGGGCTGGGGATGTGGCTCAAGTGGTAGCGCGCTCGCCTGGTATGTATGCGACCCGGGTTCGATCCTCAGCACCACATACCAACAAAGATGTTGTGTCTGCCGAGAACTGAAAAATAAATATTAAAAAAAAAAAAAAGAAAGGGTCTTAGCTGGGCATGCCTGTAATCCCACTGGCTTGGGAGGCTGAGGCAGGAGGATAGTGAGTTCAAAGGCATCCTCAGCAAAAGCAAAGCACTAAGCAACTCAGTGAGACCCTGTCTCTAAATACAATACAAAATAGGCTGGGGATGTGGCTCAGTGGTTGAGTGCCCCTGATTTCAATCCCCAGGATCCCTCTTCCCCCCAAAAAGAAAGGGTCTTGCTAAGTTACCCAGTTTAGTCTTGAACTTGTGATCCTCCTGCCTCAGTCTCCCAAATTCTAAGTTTGCTGATTTTCTAGACAGGAAGACAACCATACACAACTCCCAAGAACTTGGAAAGGATGGCAGTAGCTGGGGGGTGAACATGAGGTCAAGGGTTTTGTGTGCATGTGGTGCGTGGTGCTGAGGATTGAATCAAAGCCTTATGCATGCTAAGCAAGTGATCTACCTCTGAGCAACACCTCCAGCCCTTTTCATTTTGAGACAGAGTCTCAGTTGCCATTCTTCTGCCTCACTGCTCCCAGCAAGTGTTTCTTTCTTTGTTTCTTTCTTTTTTCCCCCCCTCTGGTGCTGGGGATTGAACACAGGGCCTTGTGCAAGCACTTTACCAACTGAGCTACTTCCCCAGCCCAAGAGTGTTTCCTTTTTAAGTGTTGCTGACAGAAGACAGAGGTAACAAACACTGTGACTTGCCCCTCACAGGACTCATTACAACTAGCTCACCCCAAGTCAGCTGCATGGCACAAGTCATCTTTACTACCTGCAGGTGTTCATGGCTGCAAGCCATGCAGTGACCTTCCAGGCCTACAACCTGTGGGCAACAGGATAGGGGTTTAGCTCCCCTGAGGATAACCCCTATACAGCCTGACACAGAAACCGTACTGATACTACCCCCTTCCTCGCCTCATGTCCCCACCCTAACTAGTGTTTTCTGCTGTCCCCTCTCTGCTACATGGATTTGAATCCCTGTTTCAACTCAACTTCTGGGGGAAACCTGCACTAAGTGCGTCTACTGCCCATGGAGCACCCACAGAGCCCCACCTTGGACAGCGAACCTTTTCCTAGGAAGCTCTTTTTCTTAAACTTACACCTTCCCAAAGGAGAGGTTGGTAAAGCCCCTAGGCCCAGCCTGATCCCAGATGCCTCTCTGCCAGCTCTTACTGTCCTCCACGTGTTTAAGAGAACTGGCAAGTTTCAGGAGTCCACAGATAGGCCTTCTGGCTTCACTCACTAAAGCCCTTTGCAGACATTCTCTTGATAATTAACCCCCAAACAGAACCTGGCCTGCCAAAAACAGGCTGACCCTCAGGTGCCTGGGGTCATCTTGAAGCAGGGTGGAGCCCATCCATAGGCAAAAGGCCTTGCTCCTAAGGGTCAGGCTACGGGGGCTACAGACATAAGATGGGCCAGACATAAGATCACCATTGCCTCCAGTGTCCCCAATAGGTGTCAGCCTTTCCAGGGGACCTAACGGGCCTTACAGACCTAGGACGCACTAGGTCTGGCCCCGCCAAGTCATCCTGTTTCTGGAGGCGCAGCCCCGAGGTGAGGAAGTATAGCCTGGGATGCCAACGTAGCTGTGCTGGGAGCTCCGCCGCAGTCCTGCAGGCGGGCGGGCGAGTTGAGTTCGGGTGGGCGGGCCCGGCGCAGGCAGATGATCCAGGCAGTCCTGCGGGGCCTGGAGAAGGACCAGAGCAGGTTGTGGGGACCGCGAGCTAGCGGAAGGCAGCTGTGCCGCAGTCGGGGCCACAGCCCCACCGGCAGGCCCCCGCCACCACCGCGCGCACAAAGCTTCCCGCGAAACTGACGTCGTGCCGGCCCGCCGCGCAGGCGCCGCCCCCGGCCCGCCCCTCCCCCGCGCTCGCCCAGCTTCCAGCACGCCGGCGCACCCGCTCTTCTCCCACTGGCCGCGGCTCGTCGGCGCGCGCCAGCCGGCGCAGGGCGCGCCCTTCCATTGGTCGGGCGGCTGTGTCGGGGGTGTGTCCCGGCAGTGCCCCGCCCCTCTGCTCCGCTCTCTGGGGTGCGCGCGGCGGCGGCGGCGGCGGCGCGTGGCAGGTCCGGCGGGCGCGAGGCGGCGGCGGCGGCCCGAGCGCGGCCCAGCCTCGTCCGCCCTGGGCCCGCCCGGCCCGCCCCCGGCCCGCCCGGAGCGCCGCGGCCTCGCCTCGGCTCGGCGCCTCCCGAGGGAGCGGCGCTGCCGGCCGAGAGCGCAGGCCCGGCCATGACCGACTTCAAATTGGGCATCGTGCGGCTCGGCCGGGTGGCCGGGAAGGTGAGCGGCCGGAGCCGCGGCCGGGCCTGCGCGGGCCGGGCGACGGGCGGGCGGGGCAAGTGGGGCTCGAGGTCCCGGCTTGGGCCGGGTGCCGCTTTCCTCGAGCCATCCGACGCGCCCCTCTGGCTTCCCGACGCACCGGGCCGGGCCGGCGGGGTGCGGAGGCGGCCGGCCGCGCTCACCCGGAGCCCTCCCGGGCAACCGCGGCCGGGCCTAGTACCGGGGCTGCACCTGCGACCGCCGGGTTTGAACGGAGCGCCCTTTCCGTGGCCGCCTCGGGCGATCTCACCGGCGCGTCTGAGGCGTGCTGCGCCGTGCCTACCGGCTCGCCGAGCTTCGGGGATCTTTTTAGCGCTCCCAGGGGCTGGCCAAGTTCGCCTTGGGCTTCCTCACCGCAGGGACCTGGAGCCAGGGATTCTTTCTGCTGCTCTCCAGTGCCTGGCCCCGCCCTCCGCGTGTTTGAGGCCCCAGCTACCGTGGCACCTGTGGGCTTTGAGGCTTGGAGGTGTTTAGGAGCCAGGGACCTTATCCAGCCCCACAACCAGTGGCTGCAGCTCCTGGTGGGACAGGAGTGGAGGCAGGGTGAAGTCAAACGCCAGAAACTGGTTTAGATCCTAGAAGAGACCCTGAGAGGCTTCCTCGGAAACTCTCTTCTGTCCCTTCAGCAGAAGCTCAGCAGGGACTGTTGGGGATGTGAATTCCCGACTGGGAAAGGGTGGGACCATAAGAACATAAACAAAAACCTTAAGGCTTTTATTTGGAACATTTCAGGCAGGTAGCTAAGAAGCCTAGCCCATTAAGCACGCATACTTACTGCCCAGCTTAATGAATAAACATTAAGACCTTCTGAATATCATATCTCAGCCTTGGCCCCTCCCTCTGCTCCACTGGAACCAACTTTGAATAGGTTTATTGGTACATTAAAGCTCAGTGCCACTTGCTGGAGTTGTGTTGTGCAGATGGGTATGCTCCCTTGGTACAGACTGATGTGGCCATGATTTGGTTTTGTTGGTTTGCCTGCTCTTTGGTGTAGATCAGTGTACACCAATGAAGTGGAACAAGGCTGCCACTTTCTGATCTATCTTGTCCTGAAGAGGCACATAGTTACTTTCTATTTCACAAGAAAATTAAGTTGGCTCCTGCCTGTTACTAGTTACTGTTCCTTGTGAGTATTGCAAATGTAACTTGTGTGTGGTTAATTTCTAGACCAAATACACATTGATAGATGAACAAGACATCCCATTGGTGGAGAGCTACTCCTTTGAGGTAAGGATGACTGGTGCTTTCATATTGCTTTTGGTTGGTGCCTGGGAAGGGTCATGAGGAGTGAATTTCCTTCCCTGTGCTATGTAAGCAAGTGGTTAGCCACCGCTGGCCTGTGGACCCTCAGGTCCACACTGTTGATTCTCACTGGAGCCTGTTGCAGTCCCACTGCTCTTTCCCCAGCCTCACACCCTGCTTGCTGGCTCTTGAGAACACACCAGGTCTGGTTGTGTTTGTGACAGGATGTCTATTAACTCAGATCAGGGTGCAGCAGTCTTCACCTCTGCACAGTGTGAGGGGAAGTGGTCCTGCTCCTTGCCAGTGTTCTCAGTGGGAAATGTCCATTCCTGCTGTTGATTTGGCACAGAAGCCCTCCACCGCCAGTGTCCCCACTCCATGATTTCATATCAGCACCTCACACTTTGTAGACACTGCTTGTTCAGGGGTTTCTCTTCCTTGCTAGGTTGTGGGCCTTTTTGTAAAGAATGGGAGAATGTATTTCTCTGTGTCCATAGTAGGTTTCTTGCCCAAATTGAAGATAATTTGTTTGGAGTGTTTGTTTTTCAGTGATTGGCCTTTGGTATTTGTGTCTAAATGAGTCTCTCCAGACCCCCAGGGTCCTGAGAATAGGCTGGCATTTGTCCTTCTGGCTGTTTGTTTTGCTTGATTTCCCCCTTGCTCCAAGTACTGGAGATTGAATCCAAGGATCCTCTACCACCAAACTACATCAAATATTGCCCAGAGTTTGAAGCTTGTTTAACAAACCTTTTCCCCCTTTTTTTTTAAGGCCCGAATGGAAGTAGATGCAGATGGAAATGGTGCTAAGATATTTGCATATGCCTTTGACAAAAACCGAGGAAGGGGATCAGGCAGGCTCCTTCATGAACTGTTGTGGTGGGTATTTTCCAGATGCCTTCCATCTCCCATCTGGGTCCTGTGTAAGCTCTGATGTGCAAGTATGCCTGAGGCAGTAGAGCTGGGTGAAATTGGATTAGCCCCACTTTCCCTGGGTCTGGGTCTGAAGAGTTGTTTCTGTGTCTTTTGCCAGTAACCCAAAGGAATGGTGAATTTGCATGTTGTGGTACTTCAAAAACCAGGTGGGGACGTGGGTTGTGGCTCAGTGGTAGAGTGCTTGCCTAGCATGTGTGAGGCTCTGGGTTCGATCCTTGGCACCACATATAAATAAATAAAGGTCTTTTGACGCTAAAAAAATATTAAACAAAAAACCAAACCAAGCCAGTGTTCTGCTGGGGCAGAGACTCCTATGGAGGAGGGGGATTCTGCTCTCTTTGTTGGGCTCTCACTATGCCTGTTGTGGGGTTTAGTCTACCTCCCTGGAAAGCAGGCCACCAATGTTTGTTGTACACTGTGGGGCTCTGAAATGTTGGGACCACCCAGATGCAGAGCTGGTCTCAAGGATGGCTGTTCAGATAGTTTTTGGGTTTCATCCTTGGTTCTCATGAGTCCAGCCCTTAAATCCTGGAGCAGAATTGTCAACATGGATTCCTGTGGGCATCCTCCCCTGGGTGTACCTCCTGTCCATAGGATGAGGAGCCAGTTCAGACCAAGTAGCTGAGACTTTTTTCTGGCTGGATTTGCATATTAACCAGAGATATCTGTGAGGGTCAGAGATGGCACTCTAGAAGATGTTTTTCCCCAGGGAGAGGCACAGGGGCGGCGTCGCTCCCGGTTTCCAGGTAGTGCACCTCAATGCTGTGACTGTGGACAACCGCCTGGACAACCTGCAGCTGGTGCCTCGGGGCTGGCGGCTCAAAGCTGAAGAGACCTCCAGCAAACAGAGGTGGGTTTTTCCTATTGTGCTTCCTCCAGAATCTCAGAACCAAGAGGGTCATGTTCCCACTGTGTCATGATGCCTGTGTGTGCTTTGGGATCAGGATAATTTTTCCCCAAAGTGTGGTTTTCCCCATTTGTCATGGGAATGGGAAGAATTTCTAGGATTATCTTTCTGGAGTGATCTTATGATAATTGGATTTAGGAATCCATTAACTGATGTGATGAAGTAGGGCTAGCTAGCCTTGGGCCATACCTGAGGCCTCCTATGCATGTACATGGTCTCTCTGTCGTGTTCTTTTGCTAAGCAGTTTTCCTTGAGTAGAGGTTTGAAGAAAGCAGGATGGTGTGGTTTGGGGGCGTGACCTCTCAGTTTCCAGCTCTCTGAAGTCCTAAACACAGTATTTTGTACAAGCTTCCATGTAGGAGGGCAGTTCTTGCTGCCCCAGGACCAGCCCATCTCTGATACTTGTGGAGCCCTTGGGAAGATCTGAGGGACCAGCAAGATGGAGTTGGGAGCTGAAATGAGCCCAGGAGTCCTCAGCTCCACATGCATCCTTGACCTGTTCACAGACTTCTGGGCTTTCTGTGTACTTCCTCAAGCTGGGGGTGGTCTTTCCCAATGTTGGCAGTGCTAACTACCCCAACAGGACAGTTCAGTGTTTTGGGTGATGAGCTGAACATTCACTTATTGCCTTCGGATCGTGCCAGAGCCCTGTGCAGTGGGAGAGAAGTGGCAGGGCCACCCTGCAGGCTGCTGTTGGTGATGCTAGAGGACAGTCCCTAAGTCCTTGAGGGCTACTTCCAAACTGCTGCTCTGGCCCCGAGGTGTCCTGCAGACAGTACCTCATTCATTCTTACATGGACTTTGGCAGGTAAAGGCAGAGCCTGGGAGTCTCTGCTTTCCATGTGGCTCTTGGTTTTGTTCTGATACAGAGTTTTGATGCTTCAGTTCTCTCTTATTGCTCTTAAGTGAACCTGAACCTTTTATAAATGTTGAGTAAAGGGTTTTTATCCTTTTGGGAGTTATGTTGGGTGGGACTTTAGGTTGCAAGAAAAAGAAACTGAATTCAATTTGGCTGAAGCAAAAATAGGGCACTTATTTTTCCCTGACAGAAATGTGGAGAGCCAGGGTTGATGCTCATCTTGCAGTTCTGTCCCTCAGGGCTTTTCCCAGGTGGGGGAGTGGTCTTCATCAGCAGCAGGCCTATTCATTGTAGAGGGAAGTCCCAGGGCCCTTTCAGGTATCTTGCTTTTCTATCCTGGAGCTGGGGCTGAGATCAGGTCTCTCATAAAAGGAAACCAGGGTTGTATCATCAACAAAGGGTAGGAGGTGCTTGGGGGGCAAAACTAACATCTGGCGTTTCTGTTTGGTTGTCCTATTTCCCTAGTGTAGATGTGGAGTCACCTTTCCCAGCTTATGCAGCTCCCTTTGGGGCATATACTGGATGGACCCTCCCCGTATTCAAGCAAGTCCCCGTGCACCCACCATATCACCAGCAGTGGGTCCATTCTGCGGTGGCACCCATTACTTCAGATAGGTCCTCATGTGATGGTCTGGCTATCCTGTGGCTAAATGTTACTTGTAGGCCTCTGAATATCTTTTATGATTATCAGATACAATAATCACAATTACGAACCTCTGGGGGGGCTGTGGTTGTAGCTCAGCAGTAGAGCGCTCACCTAGCATGTGTGAAGTTCTGAGTTCGATCTTCAGCACCATATAAAAATAAAATAAAATAAAGATATTAAAAAAAAAGTCCTTTAGGAAAGGGGGCAGCCACAACCCTGAGTCAACTCGTCTAGCAATCCTTCCTCCTCTGTTCTGTGTCCATTTGGGGAGATTCCTTCTGCAGTTGTGCCCTATACCTGCAAGCACCTCCTGCTGGTAGAGGTGACTTGGGCAACTAGGACTTAGTAGGTGTCATTCTTGGCTTTCTGATATGGGTTTTGGAACTTAGCAGTGTAGAGGACTTGTACTGGGTCAGGCCCCAGGCCAGAAGCAATAGTCAGAGCCAGTCTGAGTGAGCCTCAAGTTCCAGCTGCTCCAGGTTGTATATCCTGTTTCTTGGCTTACAGCCTCCACATGGGCTGGTTCTTTATCCTACATATCCTACATAGGATTACTCTTCTCCCAGGCCTGGACTTTGTGCTTTGCTGTCCTGGTTAATATGGGACAAGTTTAGCTCATCTAAAGGGGCCTCTTTGCAAACCTGATCCCCTCCTCCCCTCCTTCTGCTTCCAAAGGGCTGCTCATAAACCTCACAGAAGGGCTTAGAAAGCTGCCAGCATCCTTCCATATGTTTTTTTTTTTTTTTTTTTTTTAAAGAGAGAGTGAGAGAGAGAGAATTTTTATTATTTATTTTTTAGTTCTCGGCGGACACAACATCTTTGTTGGTATGTGGTGCTGAGGATCGAACCCGGGCCGCACGCATGCCAGGCGAGCGCGCTACCGCTTGAGCCACATCCCCAGCCCATCCTTCCATATGTTGACCCTCCCTTTCTGAACAGGTGCCTCATGGTCTGGCTTCCATTAAGTGGGATGGTCAGAAGAGTAGGTTCAGTGGCTCCTTGGCTCCTGTGGTGTGGGCTGTACCCCTTGAAGCCCAGCACAGGGCTGGAGTCCTCCACACTCAACTCTTGTTTGGGGGCTTTATACTGTAATATGTGCCCTCTAGATCTCAGTTCTTAGTAGAATTCTTGGTAGCCTCTGACTCATTCAAATGGTGGGAGGTGGTTAGAAGGACATAGGACAGCCCAAAAAATTGAAGGGGAAATGGCTTGATCGGTCAGTAAGGGTGCCTCCAAGGGTCATAAGTAAGGTCTGAATTGTCCATATTCTGTGCCTGCTGTGTGCCCATTAGCCCAGGTGTTGGGGAGGGTGACAGACAGATAAGGCAGTGCTTATGTGTTGTTAGTGGGAGATTGTTATGCTAAATAGTTAATGTCATGTAGTGATAAGCACAGGGCAGAGATGGGCAAACAGAAATCAAATTGCTGGAACAAAAACTGGTGTCCTGAAGCTGCACCATCTTCCCTGTGTGCTTTCCTGAGCCAAATATACTGAGGCCTCTACTTGCTTTTAGGGAGCAGAGCTTGTACTGGCTTGCAATCCAGCAGCTTCCCACGGATCCTATAGAAGAACAGTTCCCTGTCCTGAATGTGACCCGGTACTACAATGCCAATGGGGATGTGGTAGAAGAAGAGGAGAACTCCTGTACCTACTATGAGTGTCATTACCCTCCCTGCACAGTGATTGAGAAGCAGGTACAGTGTGTAGCAATGAGGCCTTGGTTCCTGGCCACCTCACCCGCAGTTTGGTTATGGCATGGACCCAGTAGACCCTGGGTACTTCCCTAGCTTTCCACCAGGGTGGTTCTCCCTTTACTCTTGTATCTGCCTAAGCAGGCCCAGGCCTTACAACTCTGATGCTTGTTTTTTCTGTTGGGTGGTTGGTTTGTGGTGCTGGGGCTGGAACCCAGAGCATTGCACATGCTAGGCAATTGCTCTGTGGTGGAGCTATATACCAGCCTGGCGAATGGGGTTTTGCCCAGTCTTTTCAGGTTCTGCCCCACACTGCTTCCCAGAAATGATGGTGAAGCCACATGTTCTGTTTCAGCTCCGGGAGTTCAACATCTGTGGGCGCTGCCAGGTGGCCCGGTACTGTGGCTCCCAATGCCAGCAGAAGGACTGGCCTGCCCACAAGAAGCACTGTCGGGAGAGGAAGCGTCCCTTCCAGCACGAGCTTGAGCCGGAGCGATGACTGGCAGCAGAGCTGCCACTGACGCGGGCCTGTGGCTTCGGGCTCTTCCGTGGGCACAGCAGAGACAGACAGGCGCTTGAACCTGGAGGTGCCGAAGAATCCAGTGGCAAGCCCAGAACAGCCACCATGAGTCTCCCCATGACACATGCTGTCTGTGGGGACAGTGCTCCTCCAGTGTTAAATGTCCAGCAGAGACAACGGGGAGGCTCCCCGGGACCCTTCTCATTATTTATATGTTAATATGTTTGTAAACTCATGTACAGTTTTTTGGGGGGGGAGGCAAGGGGAGGGTTACAAACTACAAATAGGATCATTTGCTGTAAGCCTCAAATGGCAAATGGTCGGCCACAAGTCTAGAAACTCAATAGTGGAGCTTCTCTCCTGGGCAGTGGGGTCCCCACTGAGGGTGGCCTGCAAGAAGTTGTGTCCAAAAGGACAGAGTAAAGGGTGGAATCATCTTCTGTCTCGGCTGTTCTCTGCTCCTTATTCCATCTGTTGAGGGCCAGGCGTATTTTTGAGTGGAATCAGCCAAGTGTTGTGGAATGACAGGACCTGCTGTGCTCTTCGTTGGCCTTTGAGGAGCAGAGCATATCAAGCCTCTCTGGAGTCTGGCCGGGAGTGCAGTGAGACTTGGTCAGTAGGATCAGCGGGGGTGGTCTAAGAGGCCAGCCACCATTTCAGTAGCTGTGGGATACATTAGATAGGAATTGGCCCTAGATTCTACCTTGCTTGAAGTGGGAGTTTCTTCCCAGAATGATGCGCACAGCTTGCCTAGCATGAAGTGAATGACACTTCTCCACCCATTGGCCCCCGGGACAGCCATCCTTCTCCCTTTGGGGGCTGCAGATGTCAGTGCTGTCCAGTGTGTTATCCATTTAGAGCCCCTCTGTTACTGGGATTTTGCCTTTCTTTGGGTCTAGTCAGCTGTCTTGCCCCCAGGCTCTTCCCATCCAACTGGGCATCATGTCCCTGGGCCCTGTGTTGGTCTGTAGGCTCTGCTAAAATGTCTCTTGTAGCATTTCTGCCATGTTCTAAGATGCCCTGTGTTCTCATGCTTGTTCCTGGCAGATCATAGCCCTTTGGTGGCCTTTGGTTTGTGAGAAAGCTCCTGTGTCTGCCACTGACCCCCTTTATTTTAACTTTATGTGGTGCTGAGGATCAAACCCAGTGCCTCACGTGTGCTACGCAAGCGCTGTACGACTGAGCCACAATTCTGTGGCTTTTTTTTTTTAATTTTTTTTTATTGTACCTCCTGGAGGAGGAAGGACAAAGGAAAAGGTGATATTGAGCTGGGCATGGTGGTGTACACCTGTAATCCCAGTGACTTGGGAGGTTGAGGCAGGAGGAATGTAAGTTCAAGGCCAATCTCAGCAATTTAGTGAGGCCTTAAACTTAGTAAAATCCTGTCTGAAAATAAAAAAATAAAACAAAGGTCTGGGGATGTAGTTAAGTGCCTCTGGGTTCAGTCCCCATTACCAAAAAAAAATGGTATTGCAAATTCCTGAATGGATTTCTGGACCATGAGAACTCCCATACATCCACAGGGGTTCTGCACCACAGATTCCCAATCCCTGTCCCTGACCTTTGCTGGGTAGTAGAGATCCCTGCTCAGACTATAAGTGGAACAGTAATGGGGGCTCAGAAAGCTGTTGGGGAGGGGAGCTATGTGTGTGCTGAGAGTGAACAGCAGCTGGCTGGAATCCTTGAGTGTCCCAGCGCTGGAGTAACCTTGCTTCCAATGTGTTGCCAGGACTGTTTGGGTGGAGGGATCCTGTATGGCTTGGCATGTTGTGTCTTGGGTGTTCTTCAGGCATGGGGCTTTGTATTCCCCCAGGCAATCTGCTGTCAAAGGCTCAGAGAAGACAGTTGGCAAGCCTTGGTCAGCTTGTGTCCTTAGGGAAGTGGCCATGTTGGAACTTGAACCTGTCTGTGCCCTCTGACCAGCCAAGCTGCCTTGCTCTGCAGTTAGCTTTTTTATCCCCAAATTAAACTCGAAGTGCTCAGATTCTCAAAACCAATCTGTAAGGGCTGTACTGACAAAGGGATGTATGTAGTTTTGGGGCTTGCCTGGGAGTGCCTACCCTTCCCCTCATGCCCACTGGTACAGGTTTTGCTATGTAGGTGAGATGGGCCCATTTTCACTCCTTTGTGCTTCCCTGTGATCCTGACTTTTTGAAAATTTTTTAGTTTTCAGTGGACCTTTATATTTTATTTATATGTGGTGCTAAGAATCGAATCCAGTGCCTCACGTGCTAGGCAAATGCTCTACTACTGAGCCATAACCCCAGTCCCTGATCCTGACTTCTTGGTCCTTGTAACCATGTATCTGGGCTGTTCTAGGAGAAATTCAGGTGGTTCAGGTATGGGGCTTATTCCTACCTTCTCAGTGGTATGTTGGACTGCTATCTGGGAACTGTTCCTCAGAGTTGATGCCCAGATATTATGTGAATTTGTCTCCGTGTGTCTGCCTGGAGCTCCCATAACGGACTACTGTGAACCAAATGGACTAAAACAACAAGATATTGTTTCAGGGTTCTGGAATCCAGAAGTTGAATAAGTAGCTGCCAGCACCACACTCCTTCAAGGGTGCTAGGGAAAGATGTGTTTCACTTGCCTCTCCTAGCACCAGTAGTCTCCTGGTCTGGTAGATGCCTAGTTCCAATGACAGTCTTCAAATGACACCCCCCCCCCCCCCCCCCCCCCCGGGGAGGGTGTCCTGGCCTGGTCTTCCTCTGCAATGCGTGTCCACGTTTTCTTTTCCATAAACACCTGTTATACTGCATCAGGGCCCACCCTAAGGACCTCATTTTAACTTGATCTTTGTAAAGATCCTATTTCCAAAGGCCACATTCCGAGCCTCACGTGTCTCTGGGCAGGATGCTTACAACCCAATGTCCCCGACTTGCCTTCCTGAGTCTTTGGGTTCAGGGATTTTCTTGAGCAGCTTCAGCAGCTACTCAGCCTCCCGCTAAGGGTCACATTACTCCCCTTACCAAACTGCTGCCTCCCTGCGCTGTTCAGCGCCAGGCTACCCCTCCCGCCCGCCGAGGGGCGGCATCGCCCAGCCCAACGTGAGGCGCGCCCTGCACCGGGTTCTCACCGCGGTCCGCCTGCCTACAGGGGGCGCAGCACCCCGGTGGCTTCAGGCGGCCGGAAGTACTGCCCCGGAAGGAGTTGGCAGAGGCTGCGCCTGAGCGAGTGTGCTTGTGTCCTCGCCTCATGGGTCTCGCATCTTTCGGGGCTAGATGGCGGGCCGCTGTGCGCGGGTGCTTCAGGCCGTGGACACCGAGTTCACCGCGGACAGCGTGGAGTGGTGCCCGCTGGAGGGCTGCCGACACTTGCTAGCCTGTGGCACCTACCAGCTGCGCAGGCCGGATGCCGCGTCCGGGTCCAAGGTGTGCGGGGCGGGAGGCGGCCACTAGCCTCCAGAAAACCACTCAGATTCGTGAGTGGCACGGCCCAGGCACACTGTTGGAATCTGCAGTAAAGATAAGAGTACCTGTTAGGATGAAGCCTGCCCCCTGGAAGGGATCTCTGAGAACGGAATTGGGTGCTGAAAAGTGAGGGCGGACCAGGTCAGGACTCCCAGCGCAGTTAACCTAGCCATGCTGGGTCCTGTTGGCCCATATAGGAACTGTCTGTGCTGGGTGGGGAGAGTTCACCTACTTATTGATCACATGCCAGAAGAGACACTTGACCCACTCAGGAAATTAAGGACTCTGCTTCCAGGCAGAGGGCCGCTTTGCCAGTCTTGGTCTACCTTTCATAGTGGATCCGGTTTCCCAAATCTTGTGTTCTTGACATCTGTTGGGGGTAATCAGAGAATGTGCATATTTTGTAGGGTGGACTGGAGGTTGAGGAGCCTCACGTCCGTTTAGGTCGTCTCTACCTGTACAGTTTCAATGAGGACAACTCTACTTCCTCTCTGGCTGAGGTCCAAAGAAGAGATACTGCTGCAATCCTGGACATGAAATGGTATGACTTTGATAGCAACCCCACCTGGTCTGGAATTGGTCCTGAGCCTCTGCTCACCTAATCATGGAGTCCCATGCTTTGGCATCTTCATCAAGTAGCTGCTTCTGTGTTGTTCCACCTGCCAATGGGCATGTGGCAGGCACTTTTCTTGGGCTATCTCCCTGTCAGTTTCCCATTCCCAGAGTCAGAATCAGCCTAGTAAGCAATGAGAATTGTGATTTTATGAGCTGGGAAACTTTTTGTATGGGAGCATTTGAAATTTAAATAATAAATTACTGGAAAGCACAATGTCCCCCTCTTCTGGTGTGTGTCCTGTGTTCTCATGTGTGAGTTCTCTCCAGGTGCCACATCCCAGTGGCCGGCTCAGCGCTCTTGGGCTTGGCAGATGCCAGTGGATCTATACAGTTGCTCCGCCTGGGGGTATCTGAGGTCAGTGACAGGCCAGGCTTTGTGGGGGGAGGAGACTGGAGGGGGTGGGGAGGGGGCTGTGCCTGTGCAGATGCTTTCTTAGAATGGTTCCTTTAATGCTGGACTGTGTCATCAGTGTTGTAAGAAGCCATGGGGTCACTTTTAAATTGGACAGGGGTCTGGTGAGAGGAGGTTATTACCTTAGTGGCTCAGCAAAAGGGCTGAAGTGACAGGTTGTTCACACACAGTAGATCTGAGGGTTCTGTAAGGAAAGCTGGGCAAGCATGCCTTGGGTTGATACTGGGACTAAGAATAATGGTGACTTTCCCATGTAAAAACATTTGGGAGAGTGTGTGAGCCCCACATGAGGTTTTCTAAGTGGTTTACGGTGATCCAGTGCCATGGTTTGCAAAATGATTTAATGATTGTTGTAGGAAGAGGGAGACTGTAGATGTCATGTGGAATGACACCAACAGTCCACAGCCTACACTCTCTGCCTATGGGAGGAAGGAATATACCCCCTTGCAGGTGCTGCAGTGGGACCAGAGCAGAAGCCCAGCTGGCGTTGATTTGTGATAACTCAGGGCCTTGTTTCTGACCTGCTCAGCAGGAGCCTGGTCCTAGAAATGAGGGGAAGAATGTCTGAGGAAGACTGGGCCCAGGGACCATGTTCCAGGCGGGAGCACATACACCCAAGACAGGACTGTAGTGCAGTAGCCTGCTAAGGGCTTCCTGAAGGGGCTGTTTAGATACTCGCACTCACACAGCCACACATGATGGCACATTCCTACAGTCCCAGGTACATGGGAACCTGAGGTGGGAAGATTGCTTGCATTCAGGGATTTGAGAACAGTTTGTATAACCTAGCAAGGGCCTTTCTCAAAAAAAGAAACTTGCATAAATCTTAGACAAGAGAACTAACATTTTTAATTAAATTTGGTACTGGGAATTGAACCGAGGGGCACTTAAACACTGATTCACATCTCCAGACCTTTTTAATTTTCATTTAGAGACAGGGTCTCACTAAGTTGCTTAGGGCCTTGCTAAGATGCTGAGGCTGGCTTTGAACTTGTGATTTTCCTGCCTCAGCCTCCTGAGTTGCTGGGATGGCAGGTGTGTGCCACTATATCTAGTGAGAAGTAGCATTTTAATGGCTGTTATGTCTTCTGAAATGAAAAGCAGAGGAAAGCTCTTATTGTCCCTCTTGGGACAGAATTGCCAGGACCTTAGGAGGCCTGGGATGGTGCAGAGCATGTGTCAGGCATGGTTCTTGAGCATGGAGACAGCAGATGTGCCTGAGTGTCCAGGTGGCTAAGAGACCATGCCCCAGGTCAAGAGTGTGGAGACATCTCAAGGTGTGAGCTCCAGCATCCTCAGTCCCTTCCTGTGCCTGGCTCGTAGCAGGTGTTCCAGTCTGTGTGACTGTGTACCAGTAGCTGATGGCTGTGTTTCCATGGGAGGGGGCAAGGGAGCATGTTTGCCTGGACAGGGGAGTTCCTTTCTTTCCAGTAGAAGAGCAGCAGCCTGTTGCAGCCAGTGTCCAGTGTCATCCTGGAGGAGCAGTGCCTGGCGTTGTCCCTGGATTGGTCCACTGGGAAATCCGGAAGGTAAGTGCCAGGAGGGCCTCAAGTCATTCCTCTGATAATTGAATTTCCTATTTTCAGGCCAGAGAGAGTTTTGAGCCTTGATTCCCTGTATTTGGGAACATCACTAACAATCCTAATTAAAAAAAAAAAAAAAAAAAAATCATTGCATCTTAGATAAATGGCAATAAAGTTTTCCTCAGAGAATGCAACACTGGTTTCTGTGATTACCCAATGGCAGATACCCAAGCAAGCCTTGAGGTGTGTCCATATGCCAGAGCTTTGGAGAACCTTACCTGGGACTTGGTTGTGAACCAGAAGAGGGTGGTGAGTGTGCTCACTGGGCTTCTCCATCGGTTCTACATGTTTAGGGCCAGTGACCAGCCCTTGAAAATCATCAGCAGCAACTCCAAGGGGCAGCTGCACTTCCTGAAGGTGAATGAATCGGGGCCTGGGCTACAGCACGTCGCCTCCTGGCAGGCCCATCACTTTGAGGCCTGGATCGCTGCTTTCAATTACTGGCAGACAGAAGTGGTATATTCAGGTCAGTGTTTCTGCACAGGGTCTTTTTTTTTTTTTTTTAATATTTTTAATATTTATTTTTTAATTCTCGGCGGACACAACATCTTTGTTTGTATGTGGTGCTGAGGATCAAACCCGGGCCGCACGCATGCCAGGCGAGCGCGCTACCGCTTGAGCCACATCCCCAGCCCCTCTGCACAGGGTCTTGACCCACTTGCTTCTGACAGGAGACTTGGGAGGGAGGGGATGAGGCTTGGCCCAGGGCCAAAGTGCTAGGTGTGCTGGGCTCCTGAGGGCATTGTGTGGAGAGTGTCTTCTGGGACAGCAGCTGGCACTGGTGCCACTTCCTGTTCCTTAGCAGGCTTCGGGCATCACAAGTCTTGGGTGGAGCAGGTACCTGTAGAGCTGTCCTGCCTCCATGGCACTCAGTACCAAATCCTCTCTGAGTCCCATTTCTTGCTTGATATCTGTTGACTTTGTCGTGTTGGGTTTCAGGTCTCTCCTTTCTGGGTATAGCTCACCTTCCAAAAGAAAAGGAAATATGAGAGAAATAGGGTGACTTCTTTGTCTTTTTGAGTGATTTGTACTTTGGGATGCTGATGTGGGAATGACAAATTAACAGAACTCGGCATTTGGGTAGCTTCTCCTAAGGGGTAATTCGAGGGAGGGTGGAAGAGTTGGGCTCTGAAGAACAGAACAAAGTACACAAGAAAAGACCTGCTCTGGTTTCCGAGCTCCACCTGGCTGGTGGCAGTTGCTGCAGTCCTGGTGCAGTGCAGTGCAGGGCAGTTCTTTTAGGCTGTCAGAAACTGCACAGCCTCCTCCACTAACTCTCTGGCCCAGGTCTTTACTGGTCCGTAGCTCTCAGCCTAGTGCTCCCAGCCTCGCTGGGCAGTCTCCCTGCACATTTGCCATGCCTCACCCTCTGCTGTGCACCTCTCTGGTGTCTCTGGGATAGCCCTCCTTTCTGCTTTGCTCCTCTTCTTCGGCACAGAAGGGTTGGTTTCATCTGGCATCTGTCTGGATCCTTATCTCACTCTCTGTCTTTGCTTTCCTTGCCTCAATTACTGTTTTCTCAGAAGCAACCACATTTTTATTGCTTTTTATTCTGAGCTCAATCCATTTTTCTTGCTGGCAGGCAAGATGTTTCTGCTACCTAGAACTGAGCTCATTACATCCGACCTCTCCTCCCTAGCATCTGTTGAGGGGGATGGTCTTTGGGTTCTGATCTGAAACCAGTAAGCCATTACCAACTCCTGTGTTCCTCACAGGAACACAGAGTCCCAGTCCTAACTAGTTTTATCTTTCTTATTTTTGGTTGCAGATGGACACAATATCTTTATTTTATTTATTTTTATGTGGTGCTGAGGGTCCAACCCAGGGCCTCACACATGCCATGCAAGCAAGTATGCTACCACTGAGCCACAACTCCAGCTGTGATTTTATCTTTTGAGCATCCCTTGGAATTGGCCACCTTTTGCTCTTTTCCTGGCAGAACTGTGCAGGCTGTGGTCTCATCTAGCTGTCTGCAGCAGAGCACAAGTGATGGCCTAACATCCATTCTGTCCCTTCATAGGTCAAAATCATAAAAAACATAAAGAGCTTATCACATCTTACAAATCGTCCCCTTTGCAGTTCCCATTTCTTTTAGGATAAAATCCAAAATACTTAATCAAAATACTTAATCTAATCAGTTTTCCCAAGACCTTGTGTTATCTGGCTGGTACTTACCTCTCTTCTCTATTCTGAATGAGGTATCTGTGTTCTTCATCATCTCTCCTGAAATGTTCCATTTTCTCTCTGGGTCTTGACGTTTCTTCCAGAGATTGCTTCCACTTTTCTGGCATGCTTAGCTTAAAGTCTTTGAAGAAGCCCGTGTAGGACACCCAGCCTCACCAACCAGGTCAGGCCTGGTCCTGCACTGCTGTTGTCATGGTACCCTTTGCTCATCCCACTTAGGATTGATATGCTTCGTGTTCAGTTTTCCTGAGGGAGAGTCCTTATCTGTGTTATATGTATCACATCCTTGAACAGTTCTGAGACCAAAATTCTTTTTTTTTTTTTAGTTCTCTCCATCTTGGATTAGTTCCTCTGCCTTGGGGCTTAGCTAATTCAGAGTATGTGGTGTGGGAGGGGACAATGACCTAATATTTCAGGACTAATTCAATCATTCAACCAATATACTTTTTTATGTTTATTTTTTAGTTATAGATGACACAATATTTTTATTTTTATGTGGTGCTGAGGATTAAACTCGCATGCTAGGCGAGTGCTCTACCTCTGAGCCACAACCCCAACCCCATCATTCAACCAATATTTACTGAGCACTTAAGATGTGCGAGGCTCTGTACTGGATGATAGGGTCATCAGTGAACAAAACAGACCGAAGTCCCTGCTTTCACTGTGCTTCTGTTGAGTGGGAAAGATGGAAGATACAAAGTACGATGTATAATAAATGAGGAAATTGCACAGCACATCAGAGGCAGCAGTGCTTCTGCCTCAGTGGTAGCCTGAAACCATGCAGGACAGTCACCAAGGCTTCACAGATTCCTCCCTGAGAAGTGGCCATCCCCATCACCATGTCCTCTGCTGATGTATTGCTTTTGTCCACACAGGAGGGGATGATGGCCTTCTCAAAGGCTGGGACACCAGGATGCCTGCTGTGTCCATCCTCACCAGCAATAGGTAATTGGCCAGGAGGCAACTCACATGCATTCCCTCCCCAACCATTGCCCATGGGCCTTCCTTGCCCCCACCATCCCTTCCTCAGGGGCACTCTTTCCCTGCAGACACTCCATGGGTGTGTGTAGCATCCAGAGCAGTCCCCATCGGGAGCACATCCTGGCCACAGGAAGGTGAGTGCAAGTGAGGTCATGGGGGCCTTGCATTTCCCACCTTTCCACCTGGGTATTGTGGCCGCAGTCCACCGACCCTCAAGCCACAGTGCAAGGTTGGGTCAGGGGCCTTTGTCCTCCAGGGATGAGTGGGGTGGGTCTCCTGGGAGGTGTTTCCTGCTGCTGCCCTCTTCCCTTGGAGAAGTGAGGCCACTGGTTGCCTGGTTCTAGCTATGATGAGCACGTGTTGCTGTGGGACACACGGAGCATGAAGCAGCCGTGGGCAGACGTGCCTGTGCAGGGTGGCGTGTGGAGGCTCAAGTGGCACCCGTTCCACCACCACCTGCTCTTGGTGGCCTGCATGCACAGTGGCTTCAGGATCCTGAGTTGCCAGAAGACCACAGGTGAGTGGGGACCTGCCAGTCTCCTCCCCAACCTCTGCATGATCCCAGACTACACCAGCTCTTACTGCTGCCCCTCACTGCCAATGCAGGACTGCAGGTTCAGAAGAGCCTGTGCAGGTTCAGCACCTGGTTCCTCTGACCCCACCAGGACCGTGCCCAGGAGGTTTATTGTCTGACACCCTCACGTCTATATGGCCCACCTCCTCCGTTTTTCCTTCTGGTGAACAGCTTGACCCTGTTATCCCAGTCCCATATGTGCTGATAACTCTTTCCCTTTCTCACAACACCTCTGCCTGGCCTCTTTGTTCTCATGCCCTTCTCCTCAAGCCCCAGGGCCCCTTTCCCCTCCTCACTCAGCTGTGACCTCCCCTACCTCCCCTCCCTGCCCAAAAGCAGGGCTTCTGCCCCAGAAGGAGCAGGCAGACCATCCTGGCCTGTGCCACTTGGCCATCGTCCCTAGGATGCTACCCTGTACCCCTGCCTCCTCCATTTACTCCCAGGCAGGCTCGTAGCCTGCATAGCCATACTCAAGACCTGGCTCTGTAGCTTGCCCTTCTCCCCCGCAGCTCCTCTTCCTGTCTTTCCTCACTGTTTCTGTTGTGCCCTGAGGCTTAAGGTCATCTTAGTGATGGGGGCACCCACAGTGCCACTTGTCCTCCTGAGCCTGTTCTTGCCCATCTGTACATTTTGGTTTGTTGAACCTTTCCTTATACTGCTTTGCAGGTACTTCCTCATTTCCCTGATTCTTCTTTTTTTTTTTTTTTAATACCGGGGATTGAACTCAGGGGGCACTCAACCACTGAGCCACGTCCCCAGCCCTATTTTGTATTTTATTTAGAAACAGTGTTTCACTGAGTTGCTTAGGGCCTCGCTTTTGCCTCAGCTTCCCAAGCCCCTGGGATTATGGGAGTATGCCACCGTGCCTGTTCTCCCTGATTCCTTTTGACCATTAAGTCGTTTCAGTAGCCTGTTAAACATTTCTGTGAGGTGTCCCTATGTTCTTACTGAAGAAAGCGTTGTGGATTTTCTTTTAATTTATGGGTTGTCCTGGGGAGTGGTCAGTGTACTTCAGCAGAGTGTGTCTGCTATTTCTGTCGATTTTTGCTTCATGTGTTTTGGGGCTTTGTTTATATGTGTTATGATTGTGGGTGTCTCACTAGGGATTAAACTTGGCTTCACGCTAGCAAAGCACTGTACCACTGAGCCACATCCCCATCCCTAGCTCTTTTTTTTTTTTTTTTTTTTTTGAGACAGGGTCTCGCTGAATTGCTGGGGCTGACTTTGAACTCGCAATCCTCCTGCCTTAGCTTCCCAAGTTTCTAGGATTATAGGTGCGTGCCACCGCGTCTGGTCTGAGGCTTTGTTTTAGGTTATGTATGTTTATAATTCTCGTATCTTCCTCATGTGCTGACCCTTCTAGCATTACAGTGTCCTATATGTCTGGTAACTTTTTTGATACTAGGGCTTGAACCCAGAGGTGCTTTATCACTTGAGCCCAGATCTTTTTGAAACTTAATTTAATTTATTATTATTTGATATTATTTTATTTTTTGGTTCTGGGGATTGAACCAAGAGTTCCTTAACCACTGAGCCACATCTGTAGCTCTTTTTTATGTTTTTAATTTGAGACAGGGCTTTTCTAAGTTGCTGAGGCTGGTCTTGAATCTGTAATCCTCTTGCCTCTGTCTCTCACTGGGATGACAGGTGTGTGCTACCACACCCAGTTTTTATTTTGAGACAGGGCCTTGGTAAGTTGCTCAGGCTTGCCTTGAATTTGTGATCCTTTTGCCTCAGCATCCCAAGCTGCTGGGATTAGAGGTTAAAGGATGTTTTATTTATCTTCATTTTATTATTTTTCTTTCAAGTGCATAAACACATTAGCAATGTTCTAGAAGTTAAAACTAGACAAAAAAAGTATGCTCCAGAGAGTCTCTTTTCCTCTTCTTTCCCTTTTCCTTTTTCTATTCACTTCTTATAGGTAAGCAGTGTTATTAGTTTATGGTTATAATTGTGTCTTTTTGCAAAAATAAGCATTTTTTTTCTTATTTTTCCACTCTTATAATATGGAACATAGCATTTTATGTATGCTTTTGTGTGTGTTGGGGGTGGTCCTGGGATTGAACCAAGGGCCTCACACATGCTAGGGAGGTACTCTACCACTGAGCTGCACCCCCAGCACTTTTTGTTTTATTTGAAGATAGGATCTCACTGTTGTCCAGGCTGACCTGCTTGTGATCTTCCTGCCTGAGGCTCCTGAGTAGCTGGGATCATAGGCGTGGCCAATGCACCCTCCTACACCACCTTTGTTCTTTACTTACTTCTTTTTTTTTTTTTTTTTTTGAGAATTTTATTTATTTTTTAGTTCTCGGCGGACACAACATCTTTGTTGGTATGTGGTGCTGAGGATTGAACCCGGGTCGCACGCATGCCAGGCGAGCGCGCTACCGCTTGAGCCACATCCCCAGCCCTTTACTTACTTCTTTTAAAAATGTCATCAAGCAGGGGGCTGGGGCTTTGGCTCACTGCTTATTTCTCGTGACCTGCTGGCTCTGCTCTTCTCTGTTGTTGGCATGTGTGAGGCACCACATAAAAATAAAATAAAGGTATTTTGTCCATCTATAAGTAAAAATATATAGAAGAATAAAAGATAGGTGCATTGGCAGTGTCTATCTAGTCCCAGCACTCAGGAGACTGAGACCAGCCTGGGGGCCCGGGGGTGTGGCTCAGTGATAGAGGCCTGCCTTGTGTTTGAGGCCCAGGCTCCATCCCACTCAGCGGAACACACTTTAGGTCTTGGTGCCCTCCACATGGCCCCTGGTGCACTGCACATGGCCTTCCAACTCTGAGTGGGCTCAGGTTGCTCCAGCACCTCACAGGGCACTCATCTTCTAGTGCACCTCCTCTTGCTCAAGCTGTTTCATGGGAGAAGGGTTTTAGGATTGCCCCCAGAGGGAGATGGCAGAGTCAGAGGTTGGATACAAGCTGGGTTTTACCAGGCACTGCCATCTTGCAGACAGCCAACTTTGGGACCTTTATCATCTGACGGTGAGAAATGTCATCTCAGTAGTTCAAAATTTCATGTCTCCAATTGCAAGTGAAATTATGCATTTTTCTTATGTTGAAGGACTGGTTTTGTAATTTTGGTCCTTGAATTATCTTTGTATGTGTTTTGTTTCCTTTTCTCTCTGGTTTCTAATCTTTTTACCTCTCAGTTTTAGAGTTTTTCTTTTTTTCAACCTACTGGGGATTTTAGCTCTAACTGTGGAATGGGTTAGAAATTTGTCTCTGTTCTTGATTTTGCCATTGAGGTATTTTTTTCTTCATGTAAAAGATTTTTTTTTTAAACAAAATCTAATCATACTTAACAATTTTGGGAGTTTGCTTTTCTTTTTCTTTTTTTTTTTTTGGGGGGGGGAGGGTGCCAGGGATTGAACCTAGGGGTGCTTAACCACTGAGTACATCCCAGCCCTTTTTAATTTTGAGGCAAGGTGTCTCCTAAATTGCTTAGGGCCTCACTGAGTTGCTGAGGCTGGCCTTACACTTGAGGTCTTCCAGGTTCAGCATGTCCTGGATCGGGTCTCAGCCACCATCAGGGCTCAGCCCAGTCTTTGGCTCCCTGCCGAGGGCTCTGCCTCACTTCACTGGAGGTGTGTTTCTTCCAGGTGGCATGGAGCTGGCCTTGCTGTGAGTACAGTGTGGTGCTTGTCTGCATGGGTGGCTGGCTGTGCACACTAGCAGCTAGGCTGCTCTGATACCCACTCTTCACCTCTCAAGTCGCTGCCACTTTGGGTGTCATTGGCATACTCACTGCTTGTTTCTAGTGACCTGCTGGCTCTGCTCTTCTCTGTTGTTCTCAGTGTTTAGGGGAGTTGTGCTCTTGTGGTGCTGTCTTCATGCTGATGTTCTAATGAGCTCTGAATGCCTCTGGATCCTTTTCCAAACAGGCTGGCCACGTTACACGAGTTGGTCCTCCTTCCTGCCACCCACAAAACAGCACTGAGTTTATTCTGCCTCCCACTGCTCTTCCCATTCTTAGTGGCTTTTTTCCCCTATTCAACACACTTTTACATCATCATATAAAGATGCATATTTTTTGCAGTGCTGGGGATCCCAGGACCTGGCATGTGTGCTCTAGTGTTTTTCCTTCTTTGCCTCACCTACTTTTTCTCCATCTCAGTTCATGGTGGAGGACTCTTAGTGCTTGCCCTGATAAGGGCTGGCAGCTTGTGGTCTTTGTGGGCAGAGTTAGTTTGGGTAGCCTTTTCAGAAAGGCTTGGGGTGGTGCTCCTGGAATCCTGGAAGGCTCTTTGCTTCTTTGTGTAGCCTTGATTCTTGAAGGGAAGACTGCTGGTAAGATTTTGACTCACTTTCTTTGCTTGAATCTTTTGAAAATATATATTCCTGCATTGCTTGGCTTGCTGCTTTAGGAGTCTGATAGCTGCTGTAAGTAGTTTGCGTTTTCCTGACTGGAGGGAAAAAAAAGCAGTTTTTTAAAAAACTGCTTTTAATAAAAATTTTAAAAGGTATAACATAAAATATGCCACTTTAACTTTTTTTTTTTTTCTTCCTAACAGTCCTGGGGATGGGACCTAGAGCCTCCTGTGCATACTGGGCCAGCGCTTTCCTGCTGAGCCCCCACTGCAGCCCAGCCATTTTAAATGCACATTGCATAGCCATGGCCACTGCTCATCTTGTGACTCCCACCAGCTGCTCTCTGCTTGTCTGATTGCCTGCTGTAGGTACTTGACACAGTGGGGTCAGAAGGATCAGGCCTTTCATAAACTCTTTCACTTGGCTTCTGAACTTTTCTGGATTCATCCTTTGCATCAGGAGCCAGAACTTCCTAAAGGCTGTTCACACATTTGTCTGCTGACAGACATGTGGGTGGTTTCTACCTTGCCACTGTGTTGAGTTTTTTTCTTAATCCTTCAAGCTGAATGATTTCACTAGGGGTCTGTCTCAGACTTCAGTATTCCAGGTTGATTTTGTCATTACGTTGTTGGCTGTTCTGGGAGGTGTTTGTGGTTCACAGTTTTGAATGTTAACTGTTTCATTATTTCCTGCCTGTTGGAGCCCCCTTTTCTGGACATGAATGCTTAGTGAATTTAGATTGCAGAGCACTCTCACCACACTGGTCCCTCCCCTGCACTGTTCTTGGTGGCACTTGCCCCTAAAGGGTGTCTCTGTCCATTCCTTTACTAGCTCTCTGAGGGCACAGCTTATTCTGAATCTGTAGAAGGTGATTTTGCCAGGAACTGGTGCTATGTTTGCTGGATGAGGACTGTTGGGGTGGGGGTCCTTACTGCCCAGGGGAGGTCTCTGGGACAGCCTCCTGGGAGTGTCCTCCCCAGGGTCAGCCCATATCATTGCCCAAGGGCCCTGCCACTGTGTTTGCTCTCTGGAGCCACCTCTGCCCTGTGAAGTCCCTGGGCTGTAGTGTCGTCCTGGCCTTCCTTCAGTGTTCATTATGCTTCTGGAGCACATCACTGTGCACTATAACTCCCTGTACATCAAAGGTAGTGGCAATGGCACTTCTGAGTTGTGACTTAACATCTAAGCTGACTAGAAGCCTGAGTGATGGCTGGCAGTTTTCCCAGTGGGCACCTTAGCTCTATTCTTCAGGTTCTTGCAGCTGCTCTTATTAGTGTGGCCTTCTTCTGGGCTGTGGACCTGTTCCCATTTGGCCACACTTCCTTCCTTTCTCTAGAGGTAATCCTCTTCCATGCCACCATGGCTGTGCACTGTGGGAACACTGTTGGCCTCTTTCCAGCCCTGCCCCACCCTCCAAGCTGCCCTAGGAACAGCTTGGAAGGAAACCATAAATAAACTTCATATGGACCTTCCTAGGGAATGCACAGTCTGCTTGCTGTGGAGCCTTTGGCCATAAGTTACCACTAGCATAGTGCAGCCAGGGCCCTTCACTTGCAGTTCCTTGCACATGCCGTGGCCTTTCTGGCCTCTGTACCCAGCACACAGTCCCCTTTGCGTCGTCTCCTCCCATCTGGTTGGCTCATTTTTCCTTTAACCTTTGCTTTTCATTACCCCCCCCCACCCCGTGTTGGGGACCCAACCCAGGGGTGTTACCACTGAGCTACACCCCCAATTCTTTTTATTTTCAGACAGGGTGTTGGCTAAGTTGCCCAGGCTGTCTTCAATCTTGGAATCCTCCTGCCTTGCTAGGATTACAGGCATATGCCACTGCACCTGGCTCCCTCCTCTTTTTCAATTTTGAGGGTTTTGCTAGTTGCTTAGGCTAGCCTCACACTTGTGATCCTGCCTCAGCCCCCCGGGTGTGCACCACCACACCCACCTGCTTTAAGCCTTCAGTGGGGCAACCCCCAGAGCAGCTTTTGTTGGACTCTCCAGCTAGGAGAAGGCGCCTACGCATGTGGTTCTGTAGCCCTGGCTGTTCCTCTCTGAGGTTCATCCTGATGGTTTCTCTACAGACACGCTGACTGCTCTGAAACTTCCCTTTGAGGGTAGATGGGGCTGTCAGTAGGGATGATCAGCTCCAAGTAACACTGTGGTTCCTGTTCTGTCTTACTCCAGAGAAGCAGGAAGTGGTGGTCATGGCATCCCACACGCTGCCCAACTCACTGGTATATGGGGCCGACTGGTCCTGGCTCCTCGCCCGTTCCCTGCAGCCTATTCCCTCCTCCTCCTTTCCTCTCAGCGAAGTGGGAGCCAGACTGGCAGACTGGGCCTATGGCCTAAAGCTTGTAAATACATCACCAGCAACCTCCCTTCAAGCTATGGTAGATGACGACGGGGAGGGCCATGCCAGATCCCAGCCAAAGGCTTCTCTACTGGACAGGAAGAGTGGCAGCCAGAACTATGACTACAGCTCCTACCCAGATGGGATGAACTTGGATTCCAGCCTCCTGGCCACCTGCTCCTTTTATGACCATGTTCTTCACCTCTGGAAGTGGGAGGCCAGCTGAGCATGAGGTCACTAAGACCCTTCCCAGCTACACCAGGAGTGACTTCAGGAGTTACAGTCCTTCCTGCTGGGCCACTGCATGATGTCTGGCAGTAATTGGGGTTTTCCATCTCCAAAACTCAGTTTCTCTGGTAGTTTGAGCTCAGCCCTTCATATGTGTTTAAGCATTTGTATTGATTAAATGAAGCTGTTTTTGGGGAAAAGTTACTTTATCACATCAAAAGTAATTATATGGGCTGGGGTTGTGGCTCAGCAGCAGAGCACTTGCCTAGCATGTGCGAGGCTCTGATAATAAACAAATAAAAAATAAAGGTATTATGTTCAACTACAACTAAAAAATAGTATTTTTAAAAAAAGTAATTATATTCCAGGCATGGTGGTGCATGCTTGTAATCCCAGTAGTTTGGGAGGCTGAGGCAGGAGGATTGGGAGTTCAAAGCCAGCCTCAGCAATTTAGCAAGGCACTTAGCAACTCAGTAAGACCCTGTCTCTAAATAAAATGGCAAAAAGGGCTGAGAATATGGCTCAGTGGTTAAGCACCTCAGGTTCAATCCTCAGTTATCAAAAAAAAAAAAAGTAATTTTAAAACTCAGAAACTTGTTGGTGCTGAGGCACAAACCCAGGGCCTTGCCCCTAACAGGCCAGTACTCTAGCACTGAGTTATATTCCTGGCCTGGAAGTAATTTTAAAACACGAGAAGGCTACGCACATGCTTATAATCCCAATGACTCAGGATCACAAATTGAAAGCCAGCCTGAGTAATTTCGTGAGACCTCATAAAAGGGGGAAAAAAGAAAGTTGGGGGAATGGCTTAGTGGTAGAGTACCCTTGAGCTCAATCCCTGGCACCACAGAGGGGGGGCAATCCTCCAATCACATGGTAGAATGAAAGGTGAAGAGGGGAGAAGATGTGTGTACATTCTGAGCCACGTTGGTCATAAAGTGACAATGGGGGCCGAGGTTGTGGCTCAGTGGTAGAGTGCTCGCCACATGTGAAGCCCTGGGTTCAATCCTCAGCACCACATATAAGTAAATAAAGATATCGTGTCCAACTACAACTAAAGAAATTTTAAAAAAAAATAAAGCGACAATCGGCGTCACTAATCATTTCCTCTTAGTGGCAATAAACAGATCAGCTTCCATGTCCTAAATGGTCATCGCCTACTTTTTTTTTGGGGGGGGGGGCAGAACCAGGGATTGAACTCAAGGGCACTGAGCCACTCCCCAGCCCTATTTTTAATTTTATTTAGAGACAAGAGTCTCACTGAGTTGCATAGGACCTTGCAGTTGCTGAGGCTGGCTTTGAACTTGCTATCCTCCTGTCTCAGCCTCCCAAGCCACTGGGATTACAGGCATATGCCACCATGCCCACCTTTAATATTTAGTTGTAGGTAGACACAATCCCTTTATTTTTATGTGGTGCTGAAGATCAAACTCAGTGCCTCATCTGAGCTAGGCGAGCATTCTACCACTGAGTCACAACTGTAGCCCCAGAACCTCACTTTTGCTGAGATTAGTTTTGGACTCACTGTCCTCCAGCCTCAGCCTCCCAAGCTGCTAGGATTACAAGCATGTACCACTGTGCCCAGCTGGCCTTTTGTTTTGGTGGCACACCCCCATATGCCAGCAAAAACCAAAGTGGTCCTTGAATTTAGGATTCTCCTGCCTCAAAGCCTTCCAAGTCACTGGGATTACAGGTGAGCCACACCCAGTTGCCAATTTAGAGTTTGTGTAAAGAGATTTCATGTGCCTGGTGCAGTGACGAACGCCTGTAATCCCAACATCTTGAGAGATTGAGGCTAGAGGATTGCAAGTTCAAAGCTGACCTCAGCAAAAGCGAGGCACTAAAAAAACTGAGACCCTGTCTCTAAACAAAATACAACATAGGGCTGGGGATGTGGCTCAGTGGTTGAGTTCCCCTGAGTTCGATCCCTCCCCTCCCCGAGTTTTAGAACATGTATGGGTCAGCTAAATCTTAAATGAAACAGATCTGAAGGCCTAACTCAGCAGAGGAGAGAGACTAGTCAACAGAGCCCAGTTTGACACCAGTTTGCATGTGGCTTCATCTTTAGGTTTCCCCAAGGAGGCAGTTATTTTCACCTGACCAATTGCTTGGGATCCCAAAAGGAACATGATAGTTTTGATTTTGGGGGTGAATTCACCAGCTTTATCTGGTTCATGCAGCCTTATAAATTTTTACTGGTATGGGCTGAGTGATGTGCGCAAACCTGACTTCTAAAGTTGCATGGACTCTGTTATGCAGCACGCATTCCACCACCTGATGCCAACCACACACTGCACAGGGTAACACTTTTTTAAGTTGTAGATAGACACAATGCTTTTCTTTTTTCTTTTTTTTTTGACATGGTGCTAGGACCAAACCCAGTGCCTCACACATGCTAGGCAAGTGCTCTACCACTGAGCTTCAGTCCCAGCCCAAGTAGCACGCTTTTAATAGAAACGGGATGGAGAAACTGCCCCATACTCCTCCAGGAACTCAAGATTCCAAGCTGGGTCAGAGCAGCCTCTAGTTCCAAGGCAATCTACTTTCTAACGTGGGAAATTCTTGGGATATAGTTGGAAGAGCTTGCCCTCCTGTGTGGGCTCAAAGCCGTACTTTTCCAGGTTGTCAGGACTGAAAGTGCCTTCTTTAAAGTCCTTTTGGATAGCAGGTGCAACTGTTTCCAGGAAGAGGGCTTTGGCAGTCAGTGGTGTGTCTGTGCCTGCAGGAACTCGGTAGTTCACATAGGGCTTGAGCTTGAAGCCAGTCAAGTCTGGGACAACAAATTCTGGGACCTTTTCCTTTATCTGCACAAACTTCCAGCCTGAGGCACGGATGCCTGTGCCCTTGGCGCCCCGTCCCTTGTTAAAGGTGCGCGGCCCTCGTTTACTGGTCCACTTGCTCATCCTGTCTGCTCCCCGCACCAAGCCTTGAGTCACTGCGGTCAGGAAACCCATGACGTTCCCTGCAGGAAACAGCTTTGAAAGGTCAGCACCGAGGATGGCTGAGAAGACCCCGGACCCCGTGGTGGAAAACCTGGACTCAACCCCGAGGGGTAGAGGATCCAGGTCGGATCCTCCTTGAACAGCCACCCCATAATACCCCTGTCCCCGCGGGCGTAGAGGGCCCGGACCCCATACAAGGGGACTGGAGAGGAACCGGAAACAGACCCCGCGGGCGGAAAGGACGCAGCACCCCCTGGAAACGGACGGACCGACCTGAGGTGGCGGCTCTTGAGCTCGGCCTCGCGCTCCCACTCTGCCTGCGACAGTTCGGGCAACTAGCCCCCGGCCTGAGCCAAAACAAGTGCTGGGGTACCAGAGCTGCACAACACGACTGCGATCTCGCCGTACTTCCGATCGACGGCGGATCAAGCGCCCTGCAACAAGAGCAGCCCCGATTGGCCGCTGCCGTATCCGACGCGCAGCCGTAGTTTCCCGAGGGGGGGTGTAGCCTAAGGGACTTGGCCAATGGGTGGAGAGACCAGAGGCGGGGCTGCGGGAGCTTGGGACCCGGGGAGTCAACGGGCGCGCCCGGAAGTGGGGGTCCAGGCCCACCCCTGTGGTGGGTAGGGCGCGCGCAGGCAGGAGCGGGGCTCGGCGCCTACAACCACCGGCGCGGCTCCGAAGTGGCCCCTGTTGACCCTTCGTTTTCCTCGGGACCCCGAGGTAGTCCCTGAGGACTCTACGTTGTCCTGAACGGGCCCGAGGTGTCCTGGGCACATGTACACTACTGTTAAGGAGGGGCTGTTCCTCGGGAATCGTCGGAGGGTCGGGGAACGCGGGCCCTTCCGTCCCTCGGCGGCCGCGGCTCGGACCTGTAGCAGAGGGACGGTCCAGTGACGGGCCGCCTGCGCCTCTCCCCTCTGACCGAGGGAGTCAGGCCCTCTTGGTCCCCAGGTTCATCACTTCGGGGCCCGGAAAACCCACCTTGTTACTCCAGCTCCGCTTCCCCGTCGCCTCCCCCCTACTCTGACGGCCCCGAGGTGTCCTGGTCATTTGCTCCTCTTGATGCATCCCCCGTGCCGGATGACCCCTTCACGGACACTGCCCTTCCGGGTCACGTCCCCTCCAGGACTACTGCCTTTTCCGGCGGTTGCATCCCCAGGCCATGACCCTCCCCACCGCTGTCCTTTCCGACCACACCCCTTCCCAGCAGTTGCTTTACCCGTCTGGTGCCCTCCCGGCCGCGCCCCTCCCCCGCTGGATCATCCTAGTTCCTCCAGAGCCACACTTATACCAGCGATACCCTGTGCCCCACACACTCACCCCTCCTTGAACAGCCATCCCATAATACCCCTGTCCCCAGCCAGTGTTGAGCCTACCCCACACGGCCTCTCCAGACCCTGGCTGTGCTGTCCAGACTCTTCCGCTGAGTTCTGGGAGTAGAGCCAGTGGCTTGGCTGCTGTTGTGAGTTCCCCTTGGGCCACGTGAGGGCTGTTTACAGGAGAAGGAAGCCGCAGTGAGACAGCAGATGCTTCTGAAAAACAGCTTCTTTTCAGGAGAACAAAGGTGCAGAGGTGTTTCCTTCCAGTGAGAATGTGATTTGATTCTGAAAGTAGTGGAGAAGGCGCTAGTAGAGTGTTTCCTCAACCTGTCTCCTCACCCTTTGCTCTGCTTACAGTCATGCGGGAAGAGGACGATGTCTGCTCAGAGGTTGGTATACCAGGTATCTGGTGAGAGTCCTTTCCTTAGAACCCCCACTCAGGAACTTCTCCACCTAGAGAAGGGTTCTCTGCCTCCCTCCTCTGCCTGGACTTCCTGAAGCTGAGGACTCTGGCTGGGGTCAGTTGCCTTGCCAGAGCTCACACTGGTTGCTACATAGCCAGGCTTTCACAGTATGGACAGTTGCATGTGGCTGTTGGATGACATTTGAGACCATCTTTTCATCCCTTCAGGTCCTGTTTCGCTTGAGACTTTGCCTGCTTGCTTTGCTTAGGCTCTTTTTTCAGTCCAGCACTACAACCATATCCCAAAGGCTTTTTTGTTCATGAACCAGAAAAGTAAATTCATTAAACAGCAGAAAGCTAGAGACACTCCATCATTGCAGGCAATATAAGTAGGTTAGACCTTTGCTTGGATAATCTGACTGCCCCAGACTTCAGAGGGGCACACTCAGATCAGTGGAGGGAGTGGTGGGGTGCCCTTATGCTCCCCAACCAATAAGCTCCTGAGAGCTGAGTGGGGACAAAGAAGGAGAGACGCTGGATACCTCAATCCTAAAGCAAGAGGTGCACTGTGCGCACAGTCACATGCAGCACAAGGGTGTTTCAGCCAACAGAAGGCCATGCGTACGACAGTATGCAATAGAATTGTTTTGCCTGGTGAGTTCAGTGCTCTCTTAGTTTGTATGTGCACACCCTGTGACATTCACATAATGATGAGAACACCTGCCAGTGCATTTCTAGGAGGGTGTCCTCACTCAGACTGATGACTGAACCTGCCTCCTGCACCAAGTGCACAGGGATGAGCTTTCTGCATCTCTCACTCTGGTCTTGATGCAGAATTTTGCCTTAGAGATGCTTTGCCAGGTGCCTTCCTGCCCTCCTTGGCTTTTCTGGCATGGCTGTTGTATCTGAGACCTGTTTCTCTGAAGGTTGGGGCTTTGGTCCATGGCACTTGGAAAGGATTAGTAGGTGGCCTGCCCTTCCCCATCTAGCTCCTGGCTGCTTGGGAGCAGGGTGGGTGCAGGAGAATGGAGAGTGGCTGCATGTCTGGCTGGCTTCTTGGGCCCATCTTAGGCTTTGGGAGCCAGCCAGCCTTCTCTGAATTTCTGAAGTTCTGTCAGTGCCCTTCTCAGATACAGCAGGGAGATGTCTCTGCTCTTTCCTCTTTGGCATGTGAACTGATATTAGATGTCCCCCAAATCCAGAGGGCTCTTCAGAGTTTAGTTAATTAGTTTGTTTGTTTCTTTCTTCTCTCTCTCTCTCTCTCTCTCTCTCTCTCCCTCCCTCTCTCCTTCCTTCCCTCCCTCTTCCTTCCTTCCTTCCTTCCTTCCTTCCTTCCTTCCTTCCTTCCTTCCTTCCTTCCTTCCTTCATCTTTTTATGCTTTCCAGGGTGATCTTGAACTCCTGGGCTCAAGTGATCTTCCTTCTTTGGCCTTCTGAGCAGCTGGAACTAAACAGAATACAGGCCTCAGCAACCACCCACCTTCTCAGGGTTTCTGTGCACAGCAGTTATTTGGCTCCCATAGGGCACCAAGAGATGATCTTGGCCTGCTCTGTGGCTGGGGCTTGCTTTCCTGTGCTTACATCTCAAGGATGAGAGCCCAGGATTCAGGTGTGTTAGTGATGTATAGGGCATTTGCTGTCAGCAACCCTTCCTGTGTATCCCAGTGTCTGAGGAAGACAGGTTGCTCCCTATCTGTCATTGGAGGCAGGCCCAGAGGACCTCAGCAGCTCTGGCAAGGTCACTTCTCTCTGGAATCTCCAGAGGTGCTAACTTCCTCCCTACCTTCCAACTCTACTCTTGCTCCCTGGCCAGGCCCAGGCTGGGAATCCAGGCCATTTGTCTGTTCAACCTGAGTGCTGCTTTCCTCTCCAGGCTGGCTTCTGTATAGGCACTGCCCTGCGTTCCTGGGGGCTGCAGTTCATGGAGGAGCATTCACAGTCCACCATGGTAATCACAGGCTTTCCTGGGGATGGACCTGGTTGGGCCAACTGGTGGCTGTGGTCAGCCTTGCTGATGGGTGCACTTTGTCCTGCCTACCCAGCTGATCGGGATTGCAATTGGAGCCCTCCTGGCACTAGCCTTTGTCAGTATTGCTGTCTTTTTTGTATACAGAAGGGTTAACCGATTCCGTAAGTATCTTGGTTTGTACTGTGGCTCTAGGGGGAGGGACAGGGCTCGTATGTGTGTGGGTGTGTGTCCATGTCCTATGGGCATTTGGACTCTAGGGGTGTGATTTTGTTGGAATCCAGGTTCAGGCTGTGGTTTCCAGTCTTTGCAGAGCCTTTTCTGCCTCCCTTTCCCAAGCAAGGATCTAGTGAGAAGAAATGAGATTCCTCTGTGATCTGAGACAGGCACTGATGTCTGAGGGGTGGCTGGGGGACAGGACAGGCAAGAACACAGTTTATCTTCTAGCACCTGTATTTCCAGCCCCTGGCCAGTGCTATACTTTTATTTTAGCTCAGGCAATTTCACCATAAACCCTCTCAGGGCCATGCCCAGGATGGGGGCTTTCCCACTTCATAGTGTCCCTTCCTTCCCCTTGCAGGACAAGTGCACCCCACTCCTCAGTACAGGTTCCGAAAGCGGGACAAAGTGATGTTTTATGGTCGGAAGATCATGAGGAAGGTAATTTGCTCATAGCCCTGGGTGGTACCTTGGCTCTTTCCTGAAAAGCACCCTGGGGAGTGGGGACCACTACTCCCCAGGTTCCTTAAGCTTCTGGTTCCTGCACTCTGGGAGTATGCTGCTGAGGGCTCCATGGCCCTTGCTGCTGGGCACAGGATTTTGGGGGGTGTCATAAGTCATGCTAAATATTTTCTGCTTTCCCTGACTAAACCAAATACATTTTATTGGAAATATCCCTGGCCTTGTTGACCTCAAACCACCTGGTCTGGAGGGCTGGAGTAGGGTGGGTGTTTGATTTGAAGCAGTTATCTTTCTTTGACCAGTGCAAGGACAGGAGGCTCTCTGCCCTTGGCCATCTGAAGTGCAAGTTTCTGTCAGCGCGAAGTGAGGAGAGACAGCTGCTTTCCAGGAATATTTCTAGGGGCAAGTCAGGGGGCATAGAGGGACATACACCTACCCTCAGATGGGTGGTCTCTACAAGGACTCAGGAGGTTAAGCTGAGCAAAGATCCAATCCTCTGGGGCTGGGGAGCCAAGTTTCCTGATGGCCTATGGAAAAACACTGAAAAGTGTCTCTTGTGGTTCTGGAACCTTCTAAGTACTGAGGGGTGTCTGGGGGACAGGACAGGCAAGAACATAGTTTATCTTCTAGCACCTCTATTTCCAGCACCTGGCCAGTGCTGCACTTTTATTTTAGCTCAGGCAATTTCACCATAAACCCTCTCCGGGCCACGCCCAGGGTATTCCTCCTGTGTTGGGGTATAGGAGTTAGTAGTTAAGGAGCTCCAACCTGGAGATAAGCAGTCTAGGTTGAACCCTTGTTTGCCTGTGCTAATCCTGCCACATCTCACACCCTGTCGCAGTTCTACAGAAGCCAACAGGTGTGGAGCCACGGAGCTCTGACAGTTTGGCTGCTTGAGGACATCAAGGGCATCCTGTGGATATGTGGGGCTGTGTGTGTCCCCTGAGTCTGGCATTCCCTTCCCTCAAGGAGCCAAGAGGTGGGGGGCGGGGATTGTTGCAGATGGCCCTGGAAGCTGAGAGCAGTATGGTAGGCCACCCATGGGCAATTCCTGAGGTCTGGCCTCTGAGTGCTCAGGTCTGCCTGTTAACAGGGTGTGTAACACATCTGTTTGTCCTACAGGTGACCACACTCCCCCACACACTTGTGGGGAACACAGCAGCACCCCGGCAGCGGCCTAGGAAGAGAACTAAGGTGCTATCTTTGGCCAAGAGGTACTGGGAACTTCCTCCTAATGGGTACTGCAAGCCTGTTGGAATCCTCACTAGTGCTGTGCTCCTTCCACATCAGAGGAGCACTGAGGGCATTGGTTTTTAATTCTTCTGTTCTTGCTCAAGGTAAATGTGTCTCTGCTTCTTAGAATTCTACGTTTCAAGAAGGAATACCCCACCCTGCAGCCGAAGGAGCCCCCACCTTCGCTGTTGGAGGCTGATCTCACAGAGTTTGATGTGAAGAATTCTCATCTGCCATCAGAAGTTCTGTACATGCTGAAAAATGTTCGGTAAGAGAGTGATGAGCGCAGGAGGACTTGCCATAGCATGGGCATTCCCTCAATATGCTTCTCCCTACAGCCATCTCTGTCTTGGCTTTGTTGTGTCAGAAGATATTGGCAAGCCAGACTTCTTCCTGGGACTGCTGGTGTCTGTGCCCTGGAGTGGTCGGTTGCTGGGTCAGGCTGCTCCAGTAGCAGGGCCTCATGGTCCCCTCGCCTCCTCACCTGTTCTTAGTGTCTCCATTTTCAGTGGTAAACTCAGAGTAAGCACAAGAAGCGTGTGGAGGGATTAAAAGCTGCACATCTGAGCATCTGACCCTGAGTACCTTTCCTCTTTCTGGTACCAGCACCCCATCCCAAGAGGGCACCTTGGCCTTTGGTTGTTTTTGTGTCTGTCTCATATTCATAGTCATAGCCCCAGAAGTTCTTTGAGCTGATGGGAGTCTCAGAAGTTTAAAATTCTGTTTGACAGTGATGCCAGTCTGCCATTCAACATGGGCAGGTTGATCTGGGTCAGCAATAGATCTGCAACCCTAGCTCTCATGCAAGTGAGGACAATGGCCTGTGTCCTCTTGAGCCTCTTTCAAAGCACATCCCTCACCCCGCCTTCCCAGGGTGGGTATCCACAGTGCATTCTGCTCATTACAGGGTCCTAGGCCACTTTGAGAAGCCACTGTTCCTGGAGCTGTGCAAACACATGGTCTTTGTGCAGCTGCATGAGGGGGAGCACATCTTTCGGCCAGGAGAGCCAGACACCAGCATCTACGTGGTGCAGGATGGGCGGCTGGAAGTCTGCATCCAGGACGCTGTGAGTCCAGGGCCAGGGGCCTGTAGGACAGGGCTGGGACTACTGTGCCTCCACCCAGCTGTTTGTCAGCTCCACATCAGAAAGTTAGTATAAGATTTAAACTGTAGGGCTGGGGCTGTAGCTCAGTGGCAAAGCACTTGCCTAGCATGCATGAGGTGCTGGGTTTGATCCTCAGCACCACGTAAAAATTAACAAATAAAGACATTCTGTTCTTCTACAACTACAAAAAAATTTTTAAAAAAGATTTAAACTGTAACTCTTTGGGGAGAAGGCACACCTTTCTCCCTACAACCAAACAGCTGCTGTGGACCCTGTGTATTCTTTCCCATAATGCACTTGTCTCTCAGCTGGTCTTAGCAATGGTTTTGTTTCTGTTAAAATATTGGTATACTTTAAACATTAAAAGTTTTTCTTCCAGGTCCTCAGAACGTTTCTATTAATGATTTGATAGATAAATAATTATGTTGATATGTCATGATCACTTGATCCCTTTTCCCATTTAAGGTGTTTTTCACCTAGGAGCTAAATATTTGTGCCTTGCTGGTGCCCAGTCTGTCCTTCAGAGGGCAGTTGCTGGGGCAGGATTTCTGGTTGCACTCTCCCTGGCTCTTTTTGTTGTGTTGCTTTCTGAGAGTGTGGTGTCAGTATTTTTTCCTGGTGCTGTCTGACCTAGGCTTCCCCATCACATGCCGCTGTGTAAAGAATGCTTAGGGAGTCCTAGACCTTATGTAAGGTCTGGCTGCCCCTGACCTTGCAGAACCTGTAGTCCCATTGGTTCCCACCTGCCCTTGTTCTGAGAGTGGGCAGTGGTCCCAAGATAGTTCCCACACTGTCCTTTCTGGTCAGGATTGTTGATTCTTATGTTTATAGGTTAGTCAATGGCTGGGCTTGATAGGTTAGATAGAAAGGATGGGCTTGGGTTTTTCCAGTCTCCAGGGGTCAGAGCCAGCAAATCCTAGGGCACCTGGCCACCCAGCTGATAAACAGACTCCTGGTCTGATGTGCTAGGGGCCTCCCAGAAGGACTGGAGCCACCTCTCTATGGCCCTTGACCTGGATGTGAGGGACTCATGAGGGTGACCAGTGCCAGATGTGGACGACTTCAGAAGGGACTTTGCTGGGCCAAGCTGAGATGAGCTTTGTATATTTAATCACTAGATTGCATGTTTTTTTTTTTTTTTGTTGTTGTTGTTATTTTGCCTAGTAGAAATTATGTTAGAATTCCATAGTTTTTACTGATAGTAACTAAATTTATTATTCATAGCCCTTGTAATTAGTCCAGAAAACCAGCTTAGGTTTGTGAAATTTCACCCAAATATGCCCAGTGAGGATAGGTCATGACCTTGAGCTGTGGCTGGGTTCAGTAGAGTTTCTTCATCCATTTCATCCCTCCTCTTTTTTTCCTTGTTTCAACCTTATGAACCCTCTGCTTCCACTGACTCCAGCCAGTCTATGCCTTTCATCTAAGATGCCCACTTTGCTTTTTAAAATTTATTTATTTTTATCTGGTGCTGAGGATCAAACCCAGGGCTTCACCTATGCTAGGCAAGCACTCTACTGCTGAGCCACAACCCCAGCCCCTAAGGTGCCCACTTTTTGATGCAACTTGGAGATGGAGGCCAGGCAAGCCTCACTGGTCCTAGCTGGGCCTCTCAATGCCCTAGTGGGTACCCTGTGAACCAAGACTTTCTCTGCTCTTCCTGCACAGGATGGCACTGAGGTGGTAGTCAAAGAGGTGTTGGCAGGAGACAGCGTCCACAGCCTCCTCAGCATTCTGGATGTCATCACTGTGAGTGTCTACGTCACAGCAGGTGCCAGGGTCCTTGGGTCTATCATCGAGGCCTCACTCCTCCTGTCCTGCCTGGAAAGCAGGTCGCTTGTGGTTAGAGGCTGGTTCTCCACAATGACATGAGGTAGAGGACTGGTCTATAATGGGAGGGACCTTCATTCTGACCACATGAACTGGTGGGGTCTCCATGGGAACAGCTTCAGTAGTGTGTTTAAGATAGCCAGGCATTTGATAAAGGATTTTAATTGCCTCTTTTTTTTCCTAATACCAGGGTTTGAACTCAGGGGCACTCGACCACTGAGCCACATCTCCAGCACTTTTTTGTATTTTATTTATAGGAACAGGGTCATCCTGAGTTCTTAGGGCCTTGCTAAGTTGCTGAGGCTGGCTTTGAACTCGCGATCCTCCTGCCTCAGCCTCCTGAGCCTCTGGGATTATAGATGTGTGCCACTGGGCCTGGCTTCGGTTGTCTTTTTTTTTTAATCTTTATTTTATTTTTTTTAATGTGGTGCTGAGAATCGAACCCAGTGCCTCACACATGCTAGGTGAGCATGCTACCACTTGAGCCACATCCCCAGCCCTCAGTTGTCTTAATTTTAAGAGACTAGTGTTAGACTCTAACACATGCTTGTGCTACAATATTCAAAAGACATAAAAGTTGTAGAGCAAAATGTTTCCTTTTGTCCTCAGGCCCTAGATCCTTCCCAGGAGGGACCTGACACCAGTTTAATACAGATCCTATGTGGCACCTTTCCATTGTCCCATCTCATGCAGCCAACAGCAGTTCTGGTCTTCAGTGTATATCACATTGTATTTGAAGGCCAGGCTATAGGAAAAATTCTTAGGGTGAACTCGCTGGGTCTTGGGGAGCACATTTGTAGTACTGAAAGGTGATTGATGGTCCCCCACAGTTGCAGAGCTTGGTCCTCCCAGATGTGTGCAGCTGCTCATTTTCCCTGCCCTCGCAGCATAGTGAGTAGCCTGAGTTGACATTTCCTAGTCTGACAGTTAAGCAAATAGCCAGCGTCTCGCTTTTTACTTTCTGTGATGAGCAGTTCCTAATGTGGCATAGAGGCAGCTAGTCAGACCAGCCTCAGCCCACATCTCTGTCTCTCCCTATTGGCAAGAGTATGATACCCTTCCTGTCTTCTTGTTAAATCCCTTTGGCAGTGCTGGGATTGAACCCATGCTAGTCAAGTGCTTGACC
This sequence comes from Urocitellus parryii, assembly GCF_045843805.1. Classification (NCBI taxonomy): domain Eukaryota; kingdom Metazoa; phylum Chordata; class Mammalia; order Rodentia; family Sciuridae; genus Urocitellus; species Urocitellus parryii. The sequence goes on along the minus strand of NC_135534.1, from coordinate 211,193,806 downwards.
ACTGGTAGAGCCTCTGCTCCTTTCTTCTGCAGTGCAGCAGTTCTTGGGTGTGGCATTTGCAGCTTGGAGAACATTTGTTTCCATCTGACTCTGAAGCTGCACTGCAGCAGCATCGTGGGCATGTTGGGCAACTTTGACCTCAGCTCTCTTAACTGTGTTGCCACATCTCTGGAGCAGTGAAACAGAAGCTTGGCAGGGTGTGTTCATGCAGACTGCACAGGAGTTTACAGGCTTCCTAGGGAACCTTGTGGGATGCCTCTCTGATTCAACCCTCAGCTTTGTTCAGGAGGCAGCAGGCTCCAAACAGATGCTGGGGTGTCCCATGTATTCATGTTGCTCTCTGCCAGATTGGCTAAGGCATGCTTTGCACTGTTTAGGGGTCTGGAGGTGTGTCCCCCAGGACTGGTGTGTTTTCACAACACTCTTGGCCTAGGCTGGGGTGGAAAAGGATACCCTTTGTTATTGTAGATGGAAAGCATGTCTTTATTTATTTGTTTATTTTAAGTGGTACTAAGGATGGAACCCAGTGCCTTACATGTGCTAGATATGCACTCTGCCACTGAGCCAAGCCCTAGCCCTGGACCAGACTTTGAAAGGCCAGCACTCAGTTTTGAGGGAGCCACCCACCGTTGGTGGGGGTTGGGCCAGAGTGGTATCCAGGTGACCAAGCCCATCTCTGTAGTACCCTAGCTGACTTCATGGGGATTCCTGGATGTGTCAGGAGCACTGGAAGCACCAGGACAGGCTTAGAAGCCTTAGTCGTATGGAGGTACACCAGCTGGCACCCTTCCCTCTTTGCTGATTTCTTTCTCCCCCCATCCCTAGGGATTAAACCCAGGGTTGCTCTACCACTGAGCCACATCCCAAGCCCTTTTTATTTATTTTGAGACGAGATCTCCCTGAGTTGCTTAGGGCCTCTCTAAGTTGCCCAGTCTGGCTAGGAACTGTGATCCTCCAGCTTAGCTTCCTGAATCACTGGGATTACAGGTGTGGCCATCACACCTGGCTGATTTGTTTTTCTTTACATAAAAAAATAGTTCACTGTAAACTGGGGTGGGGCTTTCTCTGTTATTTTCTGTTCTTTCTTATCCAGATATTTTGGTTTTCTTCCAGTACTGGGATGCCCTTTGCCAGGAAGAGGGTGGCAGGCTATAGCTAGGGGCAGATCCCTCCTGTGTCCTCACCTGCTATGGTCCATCCCACCTCTGCTGGTGTCAACATAGCCTGCCTCCCTGGGACTGCAGCACTGGGACAGTGGGAATAGAAAACAGGGGCTGCACTGGGCATGGCGGTACACACCTGTAATCCCAGCAGCTTGAGAGGCTGAAGCAGGAGGAATGCAAGTTCAAAGCTAGCCTCAGCACTTTAGCAAGGCCCTAAGCAACTCAAAGAGACCCTGTCTGAAAATAAAAAATAAAAAGGGCTGGGGATGTGGCTCAGTAATTAAGCACACCCAAGTTCAATCCCTGGTACCAATAAAATAAAATAAAATAGGGGCTGTTATTTGAGATAAAATATACCTACATGGTGAGTAACTGATCATTTAGAGATCAATTAATCTTTACCTATATTGTTGTTGTCTCACCAAACATTTGTATTTGTCATTTTTCAAAAAATTTAAAATCTTACAAAATGACATGTATGAGTTCTTAAGCTGCACTTATGTCTTTTTTTTAATATTAATTTTTAGGTGTAGATGGACACAACACAATACCTTTATTTTTATGTGGTACTGAGGATCAAACCGGGTCCCACCTGAGCTAGGTGAGCGCTCTACCACTGAGCCACATTCCCAGCCCCATGCACTTATGTCTTTTCTACTTCTGATCTTTCCAACTCTTAGGTTCCTTCTAAGCAACTGCTTCTCTTGTTTAATAATTCTTCCGTCTTAGGTACATTGACTTCTTGTATGGAAAAGGAAGACAGCTTTCTCCTGAGTGCCTAGCATGCTTCACTGTGCCTCCCTCCACTGCCTACATTTCACTCCTGATGCATGACTAAGACTATACATCAGATTGACAGCTGAGCCTTGTGGTGTTCTAGGGGTTAAATTTCCTTTCTTGTCAACTTTTGATTTTCCTGAAAATAACAATTGTCTCATTTTTTTGGCCGTTTAGGATATTTTTGTGTGTGCTCTCATTACAGATGTATAGCCCAACCCGTGCTCCACAAGGAGTGCTTTTCTCTGGGCAAACCTTCCATCTGGGACCCCTGTGCCCTGCTGAGTAGGCTTTATCTCCTCCTTACTGGTCTGCTTTTTTGGTTTGTTGGAGTAGATCCTCTGCTAGTTTTCTGATGAAGGTGCAAGGGAGGTGTGTTTTTGAAAACTTACTTTATTTGCACCATCTTCAGTTTTTTTTTTGTTGTTGTTTTTGTTTTGGTGGTGCTAGGGATTGAACCCAGGGCCTTGTACATGCTAGGCAAGCACTCTACCAACTGAACTACATCCCCAGCCCCCTACACTGTGTTTGTATTTTTTTTTAATATTTATTTTTTAGTTGTACACAACACCTTTATTTTGTTTATTTATTTTTATGTGGTGCTGAGGATCCAACCCAGGGTCTTGCACATGCTAGGCGAGCGCTCTACCACTGAGCCACAACCCCAGCTCCCCCCTCCTACCCCATTTGTATTTTTATTGTACTTCCTAAGAAACTTTCTCAACTTTTTTGTTGGCGGGGTGGGGGGGCACTGTTGGAGATGGAACCCGGGGTCTTATACATGCTAGGCAAGCACTCTACCACTGAGCTACACACCCAGCCTTTTTTATTTATTTAAAGACAGGGTCTAAGTTTCTCAGGCTGCCCTTGAACTTGTGAGCCTTCTGCCTCAGCCTCCTGAGTTGCTAGGATCACAGCCACAGCCACCATGCCCAGCTTCAGCTTCTCTTTTGTGGCAGGGGACTTAGGCAACTTTATTTTTTAAATCTTCCATTGAATTTTTAATTTCTGTCATCATATTTTTTAAATTTTATTTTAAGAGCTCTTGCTTTTTTAAAAACCACATCTTGTTCTTGCTGCCGGGGTGAAGTAGGATGAGCTTTGCTGTTGCTCTCTCAGTTGTCCGGGCCTCGTAGTTTTTCTTTTCTGCATGTTTCAGGTTTCGTGTTTCAGATCAGGGCTTTCCTGTCTCCTGAAATCCATTTATGTGAAAGTGAAGCACAGAAACCCATGAAAGTGCATCTCCAGTGATGTGGAGCTGGCTCCACCGGATGGAGGGCACACACTGTGGCCCTGCCCCATGGAGGGTGGAGGGCAGAGCCAGCCAGCCCTGTCCCTCAAGGCCACGCTGCAGATGCTCCAGCTTCTTGGCCACATGGTTTCTGTGGCAGCCCCTTTTGCGGCTCCTCAGTTGAAGTGGTCATCAGAGTATGCAAGTGAATAAGCATGGCTGTGTGCCAGTAAGCCCACCATAAGATGTGGTGAGGGGTGTGGCCAGTCTGGGTGCTCTGATTGTATGGTCAAGGTCAGATCCTGGTTTTCTCTGGGGTTGGGTTGGGTGTTGGCTAGGGGAAGGGAGGCACAAGGTGATCCATGATTGGAAATGCTCTTTACCTCTAGGGGATGGTAGCTACTGAGTTAGTCATAAAAAGAAACCTAGCTCAAGCCCCTTGAGAGCTAGGTGCAAAACCTGCATGCATATGGTCAACAGGGACTCGTGCAGGAGATTGACTGGAAGTGGCGGCTCCTTCTTTCAGGACTTTGGAGTGCAGGGGCCAGTGTCCTTAGGGCTTTTCTTTAAAACACCTTCCCAGAGGGAAGTCGACCAGCAGCTTGTTGTGGGTCCTTGACCTGCTACAAGCAGGGATCTGAGCCAGTTCTTATCCTGAGTTGGCAGGGTTCTCCAGCACTTAGCCATGTTGGGCGATCTGGTGCTCAGACCTAGTGGTCTGCTGTCCTAGGGGCTTTTGGAGCTGGGGGAGACCCTGCTGGCCTGTGTGTCAGGCACATGGGGTACTTGCCTCTACCTCTCAGCCTCCTGCAGGCCCTGCCATGAGGATTTTCTTTCCTCATCTTGTTCTTTTCCATCGTTACTGGATGGCTCCTTGGGTCATGACTCTGTCATTCACTTTCAGCAGCTTGTCAAATTTTGTTCTTAATCTCTTGGCTTTTTTTTTCTTAATTTTTGGCAGTTTAGGTCTTTTTAAAAGAGCAGAGATGAGCACCTTTGATTTTTTTTTAAGAGAGAGAGAGAGAAATTTTTTTAATATTTATTTTTTAGTTTTCGGTGGACACAACATGTTTATTTGTATGTGGTGCTGAGGATCGAACCCAGGCCGCACGCACGCCAGGCGAGTATGCTACTGCTTGAGCCATGTCCTCAGCCCAGAGCACCTTTGATTTTGATGAGGGAACAAAGATCAACATTTATCTTTTCCCACCATTTTTAATTGGAGATGGGCCTTATTAAATGTTTATGAAGTCTGTAGGCACACTGTCTGTAACCTGATTTACCAAACAGGTGAAGTATCAAGGATGGATACTGTGTGTATCACCACACCCACTCTAGTTCCATGCTTCCTCTCTTGGAGGTAGCTATAGCTCTGAACCTTTTCTGGTGTCTGTGTAGCCTGTGGTTATTTTTGCTAATCTCTAGGCCTCTTAAGAGGCGTTGTGCTGGATGCAGTTGTGCAGAATTCTGTGTGCATTGGACGGTTAATGGGTGGGCACTCTTCTGGTTCAGACATCTGTAATACCACTCTTGTCCATTGCTGGTTAACACCCAGGCGGGTTACAGGTGGATGTTGCGCACAATACCGTGGAGGATGTCTGTGCATGTTTCTGGAGGATTCTTGCCTACAGAGGAGTTGTGTGCATACCTGGTCCACGCCCAGCACACAGCTTTCCCTGGGGTTTTCACTTTCCTGACTTTAGGTGAATTTGAGAGCATGCTTTTCTGACTAAGTGAATAAGTAGTTGAAAAAATAAAACACACAGGAACAGTTTAACAGTAGCTGTTAAGCTGGGATTCCCTTTTTCCTCCTTCCCCTAAACACATGTGCATGTTTGGCTATGGTTCTAGTGCAGGGACTGAGACTTGCCTGTCTCTGGGCCTGATGTGGACACATCTCCTTGTGTTCCCAGATCTGCTTTACATGTCCCAGCTCCCCAGCTGACTGGCAGTTGGGAGATGTGCTGGCTGCACAGGTGGTGTGACTGGGACCTGGGAGTTAGGGTGAGGTTGTGTCTTAGTTACCTGTAGATAGGGAGCTCACATGAAGTGTAAGTGAAATACTTCTGGAGGAGGCTGTGATCTGTAGCTGGAGGTGGCTCTGCTGTGCATAAGGTGCTTGTGTTTCTTTTGATGAGGTTTTGGGTCTCTGAGGGTTCACCTTTATCTATATAAAGGTTTGGAAATGGACAGAATTCTAAATGCAAGAAAAATTGCTGACTTTCAGAGCTCAACTAGAACTTGAGAACCAAATGTTGTACTCTCATTTGGGCTGGGCAGGCAACATGGATACTGCCCAGTCTCTTCAGAGTAGAGCAACACCAGGAGACCTGACATTCACTAGGCTTTGCTTTGTTTGTGGGGACTTCCTTGTATATTAAGACTGAATCTGTTCTCTTGAGCAATTATGGTAGCTGCACAGCCTCACCTATGCAAGTGATGGCTTTTGACTTATATCCATGAGGTTGGTTGGGCTTTGCCTTTCTAGTTCTGAAAAAAGAAGGAAATTAAAATTTTTGCATTAGTATAAATGAAGTAGGAGGACTCTAGTTCTGCTATGGCAGGGTAATGCCACCAGGGCCTAGCTCCTGCTCATCACAGCTAGGACCCAGACAGAATGCCAAAAGCACACACTGAGACCTCTGGAAACAAAGCAGGCCGACACTGAGGATCAGCCTAGGAATCACCCATGAGGCTGGGCTGGGCTTTTCTTCTGCCTCATGGCTGCACTCTGAACGAAGTGCAGTCACAGTGCTGGCTACAGATTGTTGGGAGTCTCAGAGAACCAGAGAAAGGGCCTGGGGAGGGTCAGGGGGGTGAGTACTGGGCACATGGATCCACTTATTTGGGAACACATGAGTCTCAGGTCGGGCCCCAAACAGCAGGGCAGTGGCTCTGAAAGTTGCATTTGATTCACATCTCACCCTGAATCTCAGCCGAATTCCCACATGGCATGTGCAGAGCAGAGCAAAGCATCAGAACCCAGACTTTACAAATATACAGGTTGGGAATATATTTACTTACTTACACGCAGGACTGTGGTCTGAACCTAACGAATCCAATAGTCTTCTACCTCACAACTGGAGCTCAGCCACATTGGTGATGGCACCCACACACCTGAACCCAGTCCCGTTGGTGATGGCACCCACACAAGCAGTCTGAATACAAATGAGAATCTGAATGGAAATTCCAAAATCCAACTATATACTGTCTATAAGAAGTGCACTTTATATAAAAAGACTTAGATATATTAAAAAGAAAGAGTTAAGCCAGGTATGGTGGTGCTCACTCATAATCTCATACTTAGGATGCTGATACAGAAGAATTGCAAGTGTGAGTCCAGCCTAGGAATATCATCCAGGAATACTACCAAGGAGAAGAGGGACATCTCCCATCTAGAAGAAAGAACAAGCCGGGAACAGTGGCATCCACCCATAATCCCTCCCACTCAGGAATCTGAGGGAGCAGGATTGCAAGTTTGAGGCCAGCCTCAGTAACTTAGCCAGACTATCTCAAAACATAAAAAGGGCTAGGGTTGTAGCTTAGGAGTAAGGTGTCCCTGAGTTCAATCTCCAGTACCACCAAAAAAAAAAAAAAAAAAAAAAAGAGAGAGAAAAAAGGAGAGAAATCGGGAAAACCAGACAATATTTTAACTGAATGAAAATGAAAATACAACATATCAAAGTTTATAACCGTAAATTCTTGTATTAGAAAATAAAATCGACCTCAGATTAATTATATGAGCTTCTCTCTAGAGAATCTAGGTAAGAACCCAATGCAGCAGCACACACCTGTAATCCCAGCAACTTGGGAAGCTGAGGCAGGAGGATCACAAGACCCTGTCTCAAAAAGTAAAAAGGACTGGGGATGTGACTCAGTGGTAGAGTGCCCTTGGGTTCAATCCCCAGTAAACCCCTGCCCTCCAATCCCCCAAAAAGGAAAAAAGAATCTAGGAAAGAAGAGAAAATGAAACTGAAATCAAACAGAAAGGAAATAATGAAGAGCAGAACTCAATGAGATTAAAAATGGAAAACAATATGGTCAATAGCATTGGTTCCTGGAAAACAGCTCTAAAATGCACATATCAATGAAGAAAGAGAAGACTGAAGCTGGGACGTCCAAAACGGAAGAGGAGACAATAGGTTGAAGGAAGGGAAAATGTGAATTTCATGCCCACAAAGTCAACAACTAAATGAAATCAAATTCCTTGAATGACAAACTCTCTCTAGCAGAGAATATCTGAATATCATATATATGAAAAAAAGTCAGATTTTTTTGCTAAATTCTTTGTCATCAGGAACATTCCAGACCTGAATGGCTTCACTGGAGAGTTCCACTGACATTTATAACATTTACGGAAATAATGCTGATTTCACACAGACTCACAGAAAAGTGAGGAGGTGGGACTGGTTCCAAACTCATCTTTTAAGGCCAGAATTGCCTTGATACAAAAACAGAAAAGGAAATTGCAGACCAGTATCTCCTGAACTGAGACACAAATATCCGCAACCAAAAATTGGAAACTTGAGTCCAGCAGCACCTGGGGAAGGGTGCTGCATCATAATGGAGTGGGTGTTACCAATGCCAAGATTTTGGAATACCCCAACAACAGACTCAAGGAAAAAAAAAAAATGATCATCTTAGGAAATGCAAAAGAAGCCTTTGACAAAAGCCAGAATCCCTTCATGATGTGAGATGTGGAAACATCTCAGGGAGGAGGGAGCATCCTGACCCTGAGGCCAGCCTCAGTGGGAGGCCAGGGACTGGCCAGGCAGCTGTCCTCTTCACTGCTCTGAGCATCCTGGTGGAAAGCTCCCCAGGGTGGCAAGGAGGAAAAGGAAAAGCAGAAGGGCTGGAGCGGAGGCCAAGCCACTGCCTTACAGGCAAGGAGACCATCTTGATGGAGAGTTCTGTGATATCCTCAGCACACAAGAGCAGCTACAGCCTGTGTCTCAGCAGTGAACAGTTGGCAGTAAACAGCATTTGTGATAGGTAGTACTAAAAAACATGAAATACTTAAAAGATGTGCAGGGTTATATTGCTGAAAATTGACTTTATGAAGGAAATAGAGAAATGTACTGTTTTCATGGTTTGAAAAACTTGATATTACTGAGAAGGCAAATCTTCCCAAATTACCCAACATAATTCTGTCCAAATTTTGGCAGCGTGTTTTGTAGAAAAAGCTGAGCATGGTGCGCACACCTATAACCCCAGCTGCTCAGGAGCTGGGGGCAAAAGGATCATAAGTTTGAGCCCACCCTGAACAACCTAGTGAGACTTCGTTGTGAGACCTTATCTAAAAAATTAAAAAATACATAAAAGGGCTGGGGGTTTAGCTCAGCGGTAGAATGTTTGTCTAGCATATAAGAGGTCCTGGATTCCATCTCCAACACAAATAAGAAAAAAAAAAACTGATTATAAAACTATATGGAAAGACAAAGAAACTAATAGCTAAAATAACTTGAAGAATAGGGGTTTGGGGGTACAGCTTATTGGTGGAACATCTGTCTAGCATACATGAGCTGGGTTCACTCCCCGGCCCTGCAAAAAAAGAAAGGGAAAGTGAAATCAGAAATTAAGGTTCACACTGCTTATGTTTTGAGACCCGTGATAAAACCATAGTAGACTAGGTGTGTGCTCATGTAACACAGATCTGTAGCATGGGCAGGCAAAGTAGAGACAGACACTCGGAGGCAGTTTCAGAGGCAATTCCTATGTCCCCCTGAGCTCATGTGTGCATTTCATCCTCAAAGCCTCACGTCAGTGATGTTATGAGGTGGGAAGATAGCCCCACTGTGGTATTGAGAGGTGGGCTTTGAGAAGTGACTAGACTAGATAGGGTCATCAGAATGATTTGATCTTTACTAAAATTAGTAAGTTTACTAAAATTAGTAAATTTTAGTAAAGATCAGAATTGATCTTTACTAAAATTAAAATCATCTACTCTACAAGTCATAGTGAAGAGGATAGAAAATCAGGCCTCAGACTGGAAGAAAATATTTGCAAACATATTTGATAAGGACTTGTATCCAGAATACACAAGAAACTCTCAAAATAAATAATAAGAAACAACAAAAATAGACAAAGGCTAAGCGTGGTGATGCACGCCTGTAATTGCAGCTACTTGGGAGGCAGGAGGATCACATGCTCAAGCCAGCCTGGGAAACTTAGCAAGGTCCTGTCTTGAAATAAAAATAAAAAGGGCTGAGGATGATGCTCAGTGGTAGAGCACTTGCCCAGCATGCTTGAGGCCCTGGGTTTGATCCTCAGTATTCCCCCTCCCCCAACTTCTTTTTTTTTTTTTTTAAAGTGAGAGAGGAGAGAGAGAGAGAGAGAATTTTTAATATTTATTTTTTAGTTCTCGGCAGACACAACATCTTTGTTGGTATGTGGTGCTGAGGATCGAACCCGGGCCGCACGCATGCCAGGCAAGCGCGCTACCGATTGAGCCAAATCCCCAGCCCCCTCCCCCAACTTCTGCCAACACACAGAGAAATGTTTGCGTTTAGTGTCCAAAACAGCACTGTCCGTGGCCCAGACTGGGAGGAGCTTGGAGTTCTGCAAAAAGGAGCCAGAGCAGGACCACAAGGGTCTTGGTACTGCCCCAGGAGCTGTGCTGTGTTCCTGGTGTGGGACTGACTGAGCTGTTGTTACAGGGTCACACTGCACCTTACAAAACAGTCTCTGCCCGAGCAGCGGCCCCATCCACCATCCTTCGGCTTCCAGCTGTGGCTTTTCAAGGAGTTTTTGAGAAATATCCTGAAACACTGGTGAGGGTGGTACAGGTGAGTCACTTTTTGGCTATCTCAGACATGGGGCCTGGGAACTACCATGAGGTTTGATTAGGGCTATTCCCAGTTTATGGAGTCAGTTCTGAGTTGTTGGTAGATCCAGAAAATGGTGGGATTCATAGGACCTAGTGATTTTTTGTTTTTTTTGCAGTACTGGGAATCAAACCAAGAGCCTCATACATTCTGGGCAACTGCTCTACCACTGAGCTACAATCCCAGCCCTTTTTATTTTATTTTTTTCAAGACAGGGCCTTGCTAAGTTGCTGAGGCAGGCCTGGAACTTGTGATCCTTCTGCCTTAGGCTCCCAAGTGGTTAGGATTACAAGTGTGCACCAGCATGCCCAGCTATAACTAAGGCTGTTTTTGTAATATGTGTGTGTGTGTGTGTGTGTGTGTGTGTGTATGTGTGTGTGTGTGTGTATGTGTATAAATATATATATATATATATATGTATATATATATTTAAAAAAATATTCTTTTAGTTGTAGGTGGACACAATACCTTTTCATTTAAGTGGTGCTGAGGATTGAACCCAGGGCCTCACACATGTGAGATGAGTGCTCTGCCACTGAGCCCCAGCCCCAGCCCCTGTAATGTGTATTGTACAATAAAAATTAATTAATTTTCATGATTTTGCAAGTTCCAGGCCAGCTTCAGCTGTGAGTCCCTGTCTCAGAGTAAAAAATAAAAAGGGCTGGGAGTATGGCTCAGTGGAAAAGTACCCCTGGTTTAATTCTCAGTACTGGGGGTAGGGGAAGAGGTCTTTAGATTTTCCAGATTTCCTATTCCCTCCAAAAGTTTTTTTTATTTTTTATTTTTTAGTTGTAGATGGAGACAATACCTTTATTTTATTTATTCTTATATGGTGCTGAGGATCGAACCCAGTGACCTACATGTGATAGGCGAGCACTCTACCACTGAGCCACCACCCCAGCTCCCAAAAGATATTTTTAATTAAAAATTAAATATCTCATTTTAGAGTAATTTTAGATTTATAGAAAACTTACAAAAACAATGCAAATCCTGTGTGCCCCTCCACCCCATTTCCCATAAGAGCCTCCTATGACCAGCAGGCTGGCTGGGGGAGGGGGTCGGGTCCTGGGAGGTCAGGTGTGTCAGCTTGGGCCAGCCTCCAGCCAGTGGCTGCTCACTCCCCCACCCTCTCACTGCAGATCATCATGGTGAGGCTGCAGAGGGTGACATTCCTGGCTCTGTACAACTACCTGGGCCTGACCACAGAGCTGTTCAATCCCGTGAGTACACAGTGCCTGCAGAAGACACATCAGCACAGCGGTGGCCATGCCAGTTCAGGTCCTCAGCTTTGGAGTTTGGGACTGATGATGTGTTGGGCTTGCCTTTCTGCTTCAGGCCTGTAGCAATGCACCGGGTTGATTCCTGGGAGTCAGGAACATTTATTAGGACCTGGGGTGCAGCTGGGCTCCTTCTCAGATCTGGAGCTCATCTCGCCTGGCACTGAGCCTGGGTAGAGGCTTTCCTCTCTCCCTTTCTACAGCTGCAAACCTGCCTAGGGCACAGAGGCTATCTGCTGAGCTGTCGTTCCTTCTGCACTTGTCCCTCAGGCCACTCTTGCTAGCCCCTGGCTCTGTGTCCTGCCCTTAACTGATACTTAGCTGGGATGGGTTTGGAGGGAACCAAGCATTGCTAGGAGCACAAGGCTCGCCCACATCCTCATGTGACCCTGGTCAGACACTTATTCTGTGAGAAGGGGCAAGACTAGTTTCCACCTGGTAGAGCTCTTGTGAGCTGCATTCCTTGCTCTTTCCCCAAATGTTAGAACAACACCAGAACCTAGAGGGCAAAAGACACTCAGAAGGTACTGTGAAGTCCCCAGAATTTCTGGTATTAAGGGCTCAGTATATGTGCATTGTTACTATTCTCATGTCATCTGGGTGTCCTCCCTAGTCCCAATGATTTTTTAGGGTTTGTCATCTTCAATTACTGGTGTTTTAGGGAATACCCTTTTGGGTTTTGTATTTTTTCCTCTTCGTGAAGAGCATTACAGTTTCTGGGCTATGATTTTGACTTATGTCAAAGGCAGAGCCTAAAAGGAGAGCAGGCTGAACTGCCACTGCCTTATAGAACCAGCCTTTGGGCGTGTCTAGACTCCAAGTAACAGTCCACCCAGTACTGGGATGTACCAACATGTCCTTCAGGGTCCTTTCAGTGGAATGCTTGTGGGGACTGAGTACTGCTAATATTCCTTCTTATGCCCCAGGAGAGCCAGGCCATCCCTCTTGTGTCTGTAGCCAGTGTGGCTTCTGGACGGACCAAAAGGCAGGTGTTTTGTGGCACAGAGGAGCATCTTGAGAAACCTCCACAGCCCCAAGATCCTTGCACCTCAGGTATGGTCCCCATCCAGGGAGAGGGGCTCTCACCTTGAAGGCCAAGGGTTTCTCTCTTCCACTGCCTAGATTCTCACGTGCCCAGTTACCTCATGAATACCCAGGTCTCCTCCTCCTCTGCACCCAGGTCTACTCCCCTATTCCCAGGTCTCCTTCCCTGCACCCAGGTCTCCTGCCCTACACCTGGGTCTCCTTGCCTATTCCCAGGTTTCTTGCCCTGTGCCCAGGTCTCTTCCCCTGCACCCAGGTCTCCTGCCCTGGGTCCAGGTCTCCTGCCCTGCACCCAGGTCTCTTGTCTCTCATTCCTTTATTGTTTCTCTAGGTTTTCCTGTAAAGGAGTTTCCCAGGGGAAGCTTTATATGCAGAGCAGGTTCACAGCCTTGTGCTCTGGCTCAAGAGTAGGTTGAGTCTGGGGACTAAATTGTCCAGTGAGGCCTGTACTGTGTGGGACATCTGTAGGTGACCTATGCTATGGTGTTACCATAGAGCCACCTTGACAGTGAGGGGGTATGCTCTTTGTATTTTTATAAATCATCATATTCTCAAAAGGGTTTCCAGTAGCTAACAAAAGTCTGTTGAATTAAAGCATATTTGGGGTGAATGTGGGCTGGAATGCAAAGGCTCCCTCTCATATGCTGCAGAGACCCTGAAAGTCCAAGGCCTGGCCCTGCTACCAGCTGATCTTCCTTGGGCAAGGCCAAGACCTAGCTCCAGCCAACTTACCTTTCCCCAGAAATGTGTTTTGGAATAGGTGTTCGTTAAGTGTTTGTTCCTGAGTAGCACTTATCTGTCCTGTACTGTTGGTCATTATGAAGCAAAAGCCTTGGGACTCATCCTCCTGAAGGTGCTTGGTGCAGAGTTGCAGTCCTGAGTGAGGCCTTTGCAGAGACCAAGGTGGTGAGGGTCATAGCCCTTTGCAAAACAGGCTGAGGCAGACTGCAAGGCTGGGAGCTTTGCTGTAGCACTGCAGCCAAGATTCACCCCAGGTGTGCTCAGGGGCCACAGCAAAGGGAAAGCAGCTCCATTGGAACTCAGGCAGCAGTAGGGACAGTCAGTTCAGGAGACCCTCACAGTGGTTGGCAAGGAAGGACATGGGATTGGGGGAGCCCAGCAGGACCAATCTGAGGCCAGCATTTTCTTGTCACTCCCCTGGCCAGTGCAGATGGTGAGGTGGCCTGGAAGTTTGTCTGCAGGTGCACAGAGTGCTGAGGAGGGCCATGCCTGGACCGTGCACTGCAGTAGGGACCCTGCACCCTGAGCCCTTCAAGAGCTGGACACTAGGGCATGTGGAGACTGCAGTTGGCTTATATCTATCTCCCCTGCAGATCAAGGGGGCAGCTGTCCAGCAGCCTCTGGGCATTTGCTGAAGAGGAGTTACTCTGTCCCTTTGCCTTCTGTCCATGAGGAGGTCTCAGAAAAGCTTGGGCAGTCCCAGGCAAGAGATTCTGCTCTTCCAGGCCCACCAGGTAAAGGACCCTGCCACTGTGCTGTCAGCATTGCTCTGTGTATCAGAGGGATCGTCCATGCTGCCCTGCGCCTTGTGTTTTCCTGTATAGCCTGAGGAGGTGGGCACCCTGAACTTGGTGCTGTTTATAGATGGACAAGAGCCTAATGGCCCCATGGGGCCTGTGCAGGATTAGGCATTGTCACTGCAGGATTAGGCATCTAGCTCCTGTACACATTGCCTGCACAGTGGGGTCCCCGCATCTGCCTGCTTCCCTCTTCTGCCACTCCTACTGGCCCCTTCCTTGGTAGTAGGCTCTGCTGATGTTCCCACCACAAACCTACATGCTCTCTGTGTTTCCTGGGTTCTTGTTTTTTTACAGCACAGAGCCTGTAGGCTCCTGCGCTTGCTGCTGCCTGTCCTCTCACCTCAGTCTCTCCTTCGCTGGGCTTATTAGATCTCAGGGCAGTCCTCACTGTCCCCATGGCAAGCATGGACACAAGGTCCTCCCTTCTCACTCTTCACTCCTGCTGCCACATATCCCCCATGGAAGCCTGTGCTGGAGCCTCTGCCTGTTGGCACATGCCCACACGGAGGTGCACAACTTCCCATTCTGCTCTACAAGTCCACCCAGCCCACACCTAGCATGCAGCCCCTCCCACTCCCACCACAGACTCAACTTGCATCACCTCCATATTTGCTGTTGGTCATTTGTGGTTAATTGGCAACCTTGGGGCCTCCTGGTTGATCTGAAGGCTGTCAGGATTCCCTCTTAAGAGCTCCAGAGCCCTTTGTCCCCTGGCCTCTGCAGCTGGTGTGTGAATGTTGTGGTTCTTTGTGTGCTGTGGTTCAGATCCCACCTCACTCTAGATGTTTGCAAAGACCTTCTCCCTCCCTCCCTCAGAAGACTGAGCCATGGGGCCTTCTACTCACCAGGAATCTCCTATACTGAAAACCAGCCATTTGACACCTTACGATTTGTGTTTAGGGTCTTATTCCTTGCTGCTTCCTGGTCATATATTTCTTCTTCTGTCAGCTCCACATCAAGGTGCTTCTTCATCTGTAGTTCACTCTTGGAATGTGAGCCACATGTGTATAGAGGAAGCTCCTTTCTTCACCCCACACAATGTACCCAACACCACCAGAGAATCAATCTTTCACGCTCTCTGGTATTTTGGTGACCTCGCTTTAGGAGTTAGGTTTCAGAATCTGCATGGATTTTTTTTAGGTCACAGTTTTATTGAGATGTAGTTCACATGCTACAAAGCCCTCCTTAAGAGTGGGCAGCCCAGTGGTTTCAGCATATTCACAATCTGTGCCTTGGTCACCATTCTTACCTTTGGCTACTTACCCAGACGTTCCCACCATCCAGCCAGGACCTCTCTGGCAGCTACTTCCTTTGACTGCCCAGCCCCAGGCAGCTGTTGGACCTGACTCTGAGTTCCCTGACCTGGATATGTTATTGTGTGGATCTATTTTTAACTTATCTACTATGTACTATTTATTAGTACACTTAAGAGTTTTATCACTAAGTCATTTTTTAATTCTCATTGATTGTTATGGTTGTGTGTAATATACTTACAGAATGTAAATATCCTAAGTGGATAATTTAATGAAATTTCACAAATTGAACTCTCCTGTGAAGCAAGATAAAGAAACATCAGCCACTGTAAACTGCCATTCAGCAATAACAGGGTGTGGGCTGAGGGCCTCTTCCCACCTCCCCTGTGCTCTAGACTTCAGCACTTGCAGAGTGTCAGCTGAGGGCCTCTTTCTACCTTGAATTTGTTCTTTGGAGAGCTGCAGGTATATCTTTTTCTGCATGGCTTTCTAGTTGATCCACCACATTTTAAAGAGCTTGACTGATAGAAAATTTGAATTACCATGTAATGAAATTTGAATACAAATTATCCAATCCATAAGTATATCTGTTGAAGTCAGTATTTTAGTTTTATGAATCTAATGTATTCACATATTTTATCACTTGGAGTATGTTTAACTTTATTTATTTTTGTGTGTATGCACATTTGCGTGTGTGCATGTATGTGTGTGTGTGTGTGTGTGTGTGTGCGCACGCGCTCGTATGTATTTGTTTGGTTTTGGTGCTAGGGTTTGTACCCAGGGCCACTTTCCCATTGAGTTACATCCCAAGTCCTTTTTTAGTTTTAATTTTGAGACTGGGTATTACTAAATTACTGAGGGTCTTGCTAAGTTTCTGAGGCTGGTCTGAAACTTCTGATCCTTCTGCCTCAGTCTCACATGTCAATGCGATTATGGGTGTGTGCCACCCACCCAACTAAAATTGATATTGGTATCATAATACCTTGGCTAGTTAATTATAATTAATAAATTATAAAAACAAAAGGATTGTAAAATGTAGCACATTATATTGTTTTGTGTGATAGAATGGTGTAATAAATTAATACTGTGAATGCACAATATCTCAGCATGGAAAAAATACTGTTGATTAACCACTGTGCTATTTAAACATTTCAAAACTTCATTGCTTTCATAAGGAAGTGGCTGCACAGGTGGGACTGTACCAGGAATAGCTTGCAGGCCCCTGTCTTCAGGTCTTGACAGTCTGATGGTGTGCATTTCCACTCCCACTGTACTGCGTTCCTTTGGTACAGGGAGGGCTATGTGAAGACATGGCTGCTCTCAGGTGTCATCCTCAACCACAGTGTGGACCCACTGCAAGGCCCGGGCCTTCACAGAGTGCCTGCACAGCTGGAGGGCTTCTCCTTTGGATCATCTCCCCTGGTTCCATCAGCACAGGGGCCTCTCACTTTCAGAGGGGCACCCTGGAAAGCACAGGGTTTAGGTTCTGAAGTGCCATCTTGGGGTGGCTGTAGAAACTTCTGATTCAGTTTTTCTGAATTTATGGCATTTGTCAGCTTTTGTTTTAAAACTCAGTATTCACACCATTCTATATTGTCTGAGGACTTTCTTATTTCTTTCTTTTTCCCTTTTTGTGGTGCTTATAAATTGAACCCAGGGCCTCGTGCACTCTAGGCAAGTGCTCTAACCACTAAGCAACACTTCCACCCCCTTTTTTTTTGGAGACAGGATCTCACTAAGGTGCCCAGGCTGGCCTCAAGCGTTTGACCCACCTCCCTCAGCTAGATCCCGGATGTGGCCACAGCACCTGGCTGGATGCCTGCTTCCTGGGATCAGTGACTGCAACTGTGGGCTCTTCGAGGTCACTTCTTAGCCACGTACTTTACAGAAAGACAAAGTGTGTCACTGCAGCCTGGCATGCACTTATATGGCTGCCATCAGTGAAGAAGCCAAGTGCTTCTCACCTTCCTAGAAAGTCAGTGCCCCTGTCCAGCACAGTGGGCTCTTGTCTGCACACCTGGGTTTGGGGTTGTGTTTTAAGTTAGCACTTTACTAGGCATGAGCAGCACGCACCAAGGCACACGGAATTTGGGTGCAGCTCTGTGATTCTGACTGACTTGCCCCCACACATGGTGTCATCATGGGGCCAAGAAAGGCCTACCCACCCACTTCCCACAGCCTGCTCTCCTCATGGAGTGTGCAAGTCCACACTCTGGTTTGGCTGCCAGAGCCACCTGTGAATGGAGTGCAGGGTGCCTTTAGGTGCCTGGTACCTTCCCTGGAGGTATGTTGTGGATGTCCCTGTGCTGCCTGTCCCTGACTCACTGCATTTGAACCTCGTTTATATCCTCCTGCTCACATGAGATGCTGGGCATATGAGGTACAAGTCTTGTTTGTTTGTGGCACTGAGGATTGAACCCAGGGGCACTCAACTCTGAGTTACCTCCCCAGCCCTTTTTGTTTTTTATTTTGAGACAAGGTCTCACTAAGTTGCTTTGGGCCTCCTTAAGATGCCAAGGCTGGCTTTGAACTTTCGATCCTCCTGCCTCAGCCTCCCAAGTCGCCGGGATTATAGGTGTGTGCCACTGCACCCAGCATTGTGCAAGTCTTAAAACAATCCCAAGGAGTGGGTATTGTGAATTCTAGCTGTTGGACAAGGGCACTGCAGCCTATATAAGTCACATACATGCACAGCTCACAGGTATGGGCGGATTGAAACCTAGAAGTGTGTGTGATCCAGAGCTCACATGCTTTGACAGAATCCAGAGATATGATCTGGAGGTCTGCTGACTGGATATGTAGTAGTGTCTAAATGGTGATTGTGGACCATTGCTGTGTTTCAAATGTGGTGTGGCCCCCAGAGGTCCTTGTGCTGGATTCTTGATCTCCAGTGTGGCTGCGTTGAGGTGGTAGAAGCTTTAAGAGGCAGAACCTTAGGGCTAGGGATGTAGCTTAGGTAGAGTGCTTACCTGGCCATGGATCCCCAGTACTGAAAAAAGAAAAGAAGAAGATGGGGCCTGCTGGGAGCTGCTTGGGCAGGGGCTGCATGCTCATGAATAGATCAAAGCTGTATGATGGGAGTCGCTCGGGTCTTGAGGAACAGGCTTGGGGGGGCTGCGGTTGTGGCGCAGTAGTAGAGCACTTGCCTAGCACATGTGAGGCACTGGGTTTGATCCTTAGCACCATATAAAAATTAATAAATAAAACAAAGAGGGCTGGGGACATAGCTCAGTTGGTAGAGTGCTTGCCTCTCATGCACAAGGCCCTGGGTTCAATCCCCAGCACTGCAAAAAAAAAAAAAAAAAAAAAAGGGTATTGCCATGTGCAATGGCACACACCTGTAATCCCAGCAGCTTGGGAAGCTGAGGCAGGAAGATCGCGTGAGTGCAAAGCCAGCCTCAGCAATGGCGAGTCTCACTAAGCAACTCAATGAGACTCTGTCTCTAAATAAAATAACAAAATAGGGACAGGGATGAGGTTCGGTGGTTGAGTGTCCCTGAGTTCTTCCCTGGTACATGTGTACACACACACACACACACACACACACACAAAGGTATGTGTCCATCTACAATAAAAAAAATATAGATAGTGTAGAGCAAGATCACCCACACACTTGGTCCCTTCCACCCACAGCTTTGGTGCTGTCTGCTGCTCTGCTGTGCTGTGACACAGCAAGGGAGCCCTCACTAGAGGCTGAGCACATGGGGTTGTCTGATCTTGGACTCCCAGCTTCCAAAACTGTGAGCTGCTCCTTTGTTTTATAAAGAATCAGCCTCAGATGCTCTATTTCAGCAACACAACATGGACCAGGGCAGTCATGAGAAGACCATGGGCAAAGTGACCCTGCCCTTGAGAGGTCTGAGACTTGCTGCCAGGTGTGTGCTGTAGATGTTCAGGGTGCCCTCTGCCTCCCAAAACATGTTTGTACATGGGGGAAGGGTAAGCTGTGAGCTGAATCTCCCCTCTTTGTAGGGGGCCACAATGGGGCGACCTCAGACCTGGGGATGGCATGTGACCGTGCCAGGGTCTGGCTGCACTCAGACCTTCCTGGGAACTCCATGGCCAGCAAGGTAGGTCCCTGCCTCTCCTTTCTCACCCTTCGCCTGGGGCTTGCTCACTGGCACATATCCTGGTTCTCCAAGGTGTCCTTTCTCTGGTGTCACCAGACTCTGTGGTGGGCCACCAAGCTAATCCCTCATGCACTGTTCCCCATCACATCTCTTCTGATGGCTGATCTCTTTGTTGTTCTTAAGTCCAAGAAAAACACGATGGGTGCAGAGGTTCCCTCTTCTGTCCTCCACTACTCGGAGTGTCGCTGGGACCCACATGGCTCCAGCGGGAAGACGGACGCTATCTTCCGAGCAGCCAAGGAGGACCTACTCACCCTGATGAAGCTGGACGTGAGTGCAGCTTAGGGTGGTGGCCAGTCCCTGCCCACACAGCGCCTGCTTCCTGCCTCCCTCCTGGGGTTATAGGCCCCTCAGGCTGCATTGGGGGCTGCAGATCCTCTTGCCTGTAGCACTCCCCTCCCCGGGCAGGGGTCATGCCTATGGGTGTCCTTCATAAGGACCCACAGAATCACCTTATGGACATGCTGGCTCTGAGCAGCCCGGGCCGGCCCCTGCTGCCGCCCTGCCCCTCCCCAGCTCCAGTTCCCCGTGGCTGCCTGCTCTAGTGTGCTGCTCAGAGGGGCAGTCCTCCATTGTGGCCTTTATGCTTTAGCTTTTTGTGCCTTTTTTATGAAACGCTTCCTCATCTGACATCATGAAGTCTTTTCTATATTGTTGCCTAAAAGGTTTACTTACTTATTTTGCCTTCCTAGGTTTTAATGTGGTAGAGTTGATTTTCATGTCAATGCAAGGAAGGGCTAGGATTAGAGCCTGCCAGTGAAAGCCTGCTCTTTTGCTTCCTCCTGCGCCTGTCACCTGCACTGTATGGTTTGCTCTACAGGGCTGGTCTTCAGGAGAAAGGGGAGGGAAGCCTCCTCCCTCTGTGCTTCTGGGCTCTTTCCTGGTCGTCTGCTCAGAGTAGGGGTTTTCCTTGAGTTTTGCCCTCTGCACCCATGGTTCAACACGGCATCCCTTCTGGCTCTGCATTTGGGCCAACCTTGGGAGCTGAGGGAGGAGAGAACAGGAGCTCTCCCTGTCTGCTGGTGCTTGCTGCTGCATCCTCTGGTGGTGGGCTCTGCTCAGAGGGAGAGGGCTCAGGGTTCCTCTGTTGCCTCCTGAATCTTTTGGTGCTAAGGATTGAACCTAGGCCTGAAGCATGCTTGACATGGCTGTGGTGAGATGCCTTTTGCATCAATCCTGAAGGCCTACTGGGGTTATGCTCAGAGGGGGAGAGCGTGGGACAAAGCATTCCATGATCTGCTCCTCCCCTCCATGATCTCTTTGTCCTTGTCTTCCCAGTTTCACTGTGATAGAGCTTGGTCTGATTTCTTTTTATGGAGCTTGTGTGAGTCCCTTTCAAAAGCTGTCAGCGGCCTGGGGGGGCAGCCCATGGGAGAGTACCTGCCTAGAACTCTTGAGGCCCTGGGTTCCATCTCCAGCACTGCAAAAAAGAAAGAAAGCAAGAAAAGCTGCCCACAGAGACTCCTCACGGCGGAGCCTGGAGAAGATATTCTCTTCTCTTTCATCTCCTTTGAGTTGGCCTCTCTTCTATATTTTCTATTTTTAAAAAAGTCTTTTTAATATGTAAATATATTCATTTAAGTTCACTAAGTCTCTTCTTGCAGTGTCTAAGTGATCTTAAAGCTATGCATTGAGTTTTAAAATTTCATTATTTTCTGTAGTTCTAGAGTTTCTACATTTAAGAAAAGTCTGCTTTCACTATCATAGTGTTTAGTCTAGCCCACGCTGCATTTCAGATTTGGCTTTGTGTCGGGTAATGTCGCTGTATGTCAGTCTCTTCTGTTTTCTCCAAGTCTCTTCTGTTTTCTCTAGTTCCCACTAGTCCTTGCTTGGGGCCCTCTTTCTTGTTGGGCTCACTTTTAGAGACTACTTGGTACATAGAGCTGTGGGACTGGCCTATTGTCCCTGCGTGGCCATCTGCTTTGTGCCCCTCCCATGTGCCCAGAAGGTTCTGAAGACTTCAAGGACTGTCCTGAAAAGACAAAGCTGTTTTGCACATAATCACAGCGTCATTATCCCTCCTGTACACACAGCAGTGATCCTTAACACCTTCAGTCACTTGGGCAGAGTATATGCTATGAGGACAGTAGAGTCCCCGGGCTGGCTGACCTGTCCCTTGGTCATGGTGGACTCCCTCCCTGTCTGGCCTTCAGTTTAGGGCTACTGCTCCTCCTGTATACTCCAAGGTTCAGGGAAGGCTCCAGGCACCAAGCCTGCATCTGAACCGGGCCTTGCAGCCTGGCCTTCTGGCTGGTCTTGGGCTGCTTAGGTTCCTTTCCTCCTGACTTCCTGGCCTTGGGGAAGTCATGTAGCAGATGTCCTGCTTTCCTTCAGGAGGCCTGTGATGTCGGATCTTTCTTTGTGGGGAAGTTAGCAGTCTTTGAGGCACAGGGAAGGACCCTTTACTGGCTTTGGAGGCTTGATTTTTAAATTTGTGGTTTTTGTGGTGCTGGGATCAAACCCTGAGACTTGCCTATGCTGAGCACATGCTCCAGTGCCAAGCTGCAGCCCCTACCCACTGGAGGGTGAGGTTAGTGATGTAGCCCCTGTTACCTAAAGGCAACCAATAAGCTTTCTTCTTATTTATGTTCACTGAGACTGTGGATATGGAGTCTTCAGACCTCCCCAACCTCTGCCTGTATTGCTGAAGGCCTGTCCTGTGGGCTCCTAGGCACTCTAGACCCTTCCCCGTCACCTGGAGGCTATAGAGATTCTAGGCACTGATCGACATGTCCTCTGTGGGAGTTAGCCTCTGCAGGTGGTATGGGGAAGTGGCCTCACTCAGTTAATTATGTTCTGTAGTTGTAGGTTTGTTTTTGCATTTTGCTTTTGAGTTTGGGTCTTACTTTGCTGGGGCTGGTCTGGATTTGTGGGTACAAATGATCCTCCTATCTCAGCCTCCTGAGTAGCTGGGGCTACAAGTGCATGCCACCATACCTGGCAGTTTACTGGTTTTTACTGCAGAGGTGGGCTTGAAGTAAGTATGGAAGGACACTCCTCCATTATCTTTTATGCCAGTGATCTTTATGAAATTGATTGCACTTTCTTACTGAGATAAAATTCTCTCTCTAGAAATCTACAAAAATGCTGGTCTCCATTCCTTCACTTTCTGCTGTCTTCCTCTGATCCTTTCTGCAAAATGCTCTTGTGTCTGTTGGGTTTGTGCTAGTGCAGTCTTGGAGGAGCGTTTTGTCTGGAGTAGCCAAGTGGATGGCTACCTCTGGCCTGCACTGCATGGCCCCATCCTTAGTGCCTTCACTTGAGAGCCTCTGCATGCCCCTTGAAACCTGTTGTGTTTTTTAGGACCCATCCCTATTAGATGGCCGGGTAGAGTTTCTCCATGTCCCTGCAGGCACCGTGGTGTCAAGACAGGGAGACCAGGTGAGCCCAGGGGGTTTGTTGTGAGGATTGCCCAGCACTAGATGGACCATGGAGGAGAGAGGCTGGACTGGGCAGCATCCAGCACTGGACCACTACCAGCTCTCCTTGAGTAGCCCAGAGCCCGGGGGCAACCTCCTACTCAGATGGGGGAAGGGAGATCAGATTTGGGAAGAGCCCCTTGCTGGATGCAGAGGAGCTAGGATTAGATCTCAGTGGTTTGTTGGACCAAAATGGGTGTGATAAGTGCCTGTGACAGAGGTGGGAGGGGCCAGGTGTTGGCCCACATGGGCTACTGAGGCAGGGCTGTACTTGCCCACCTCAGGTTTTACAGGGAGAGGTTGCATCTCCACTTCTGTAGGAAAATTGGGCTGACACATGTGGAGCAGTAAGTGGAAAGACAACAGGAGGTACATGCATCTGCAACCCCCAAAGCTAGGTTTCCTGTGACCCATCTAAATAATAAAATCAGCACTATTGGAAGTTCCTCGTGGGGCGTGGGCCCATGGCTAGCTTGGTCCACAGATGATGCAGAGGCAGCACCAGACAGAGAAGCACCCTTATGCAGCTTCCTGGGGCCTGGCCAACCCCAGAGGAGCCTCCCCTGGGCCCTGGGCCCTGGGTCCTTGGGCCTCCCAGACCCTGCCCTGCATCTCTCTGAAGCTCTGGTCCCCTCTGGTTTTACCAGGATGTCAACATCTTGTTTGTGGTCTCCGGGCTGCTGCATGTGTACCAGCAGAAGATTGACAGCCAGGAGGATACCTGCCTGTTCCTCACGCACCCTGGGGAGATGGTGGGCCAGCTGGCAGTGCTCACAGGAGAGCCCCTTATGTTCACCATCAGGGCCAACAGGGATTGCAGCTTCTTGTCCATCTCCAAGGCCCACTTCTATGAGTGAGTAATCCCCACACCCCACCGTTCCCCCTCCCTCCTGCTCACTCATCTGCCTCTGGGACCTCTGACCCTGAGGACTGTGCAGGGCAGGCTCGCTGGTCATCCTGCGTTAATTCTTGGAGCTGCTGCCATGCTGGGTGGTTGCATGTGCAGGTGCCAAGAGCACCTTACCAGCCTGCGGAAACTGCTGTGTGCTGTCTTCTCTGCCTGTGGTGCTGACCCCACTGCCTTTCTCCCATCCACACTAGGGCCCTGCTCAGGGCCAGGGTTGTGCTGCTGCTTTTGCCTGCTCATGCTTAGACCAGTTTTGGCTACAGAGAGAGGGCCAAGGGAAAGAGTGGGTTATGTTGTACAGGCACCAGGCTGGACACCTTGTCTACCTGATCAGCATTCTGTCCTCCAGACCTAGTGATGTCCTCAGACTGCCTGGGAGTCCTGCATCTTGTCCCTTACTAGCCAAGTCATCGGAAGGGCTGTCTGGCAGGGAGGACACTTTCTTCTGGGGGTCCCACCATATTTCTTGCTGGATATGGTGGTACACAACTGTAATCCCAGCTACTCAAGAGGCTGAGGCAGGAGGATATAGCAAGTTTGAGGCCAGCCTAGGCAACTTAATGAGACCATCTCAAGATCAAAAGTTTTAAAAGGCTGGAGCTTATTGGTAGGGTGCTTGCATAGCATGCTAAAGGCCCTGTGTTGTGTCCCCAGAACTGAAAACAAAAAATAAACCAAAAACACACAAAAAAAACAACTATTTTCATTTCTGCCTTGCTGGGGTTTTGGTCCCTCAGGGTCCATGACACCCATTGTCTCTAACCAGCAGTGACCTTTTTTTTTTTTTTTTTAAATATTTTTTGGTTGTAGATAGATACAATACCTTAATTTTATTTATTTATATGTGGTGCTGAGGATGGAACCCAGTGCCTCAAAGATGCTAGGTGAGTGCTATACCTCTGAGCCACAACCCCCAGCCCATCAGCAGCTACCTTCTTGTGTACACTTCTGGGAGACTTCTGTCTCCCCATCTGCAGATGCCTGCTATGATCCTAGATCTCTTTGGCCAGATGATCAGGCGGAAAAGGAGATGTCAGGGGTCCTAAGATCAATGGAAACCCAGCAGCTTAAAAACCAAGTCTCAGCCAAGTATGTTTCCAGAGCAGTGATCCCCACTGTGCCGGAGGTGGTGGCTTTGGCCAAGCAAGTCAGCACCTGCCTGAGCAGTTGGTGGGCAGTTGGTTCCCAGGTCTGGCCTACACGCCCTGGTCTGGGACCCTGGTGCTGTGTCTTCATTTTACAGATAGGGAAATTGAGGCTCAGAGAGGTAGAAACTTGCACAGCCAGCCAATTGGGTAGCTTGCTGCCCCCGATCTGCACAGGCAATTGAACTTAAGATTGCTCATGTGAATTTTCAGGGACACCAAATAAAACACAGATACAGTTACCTTTGCACAAGCTTCAGGACAACTCCTCTGCTCTCAGCCTCAGGCTCCCCAAAATGGAGAGCAAGAGAAAGTCATGAGAGGCTGGCGAGAGAGAGTGAACACGTTTCAGAAGTGGACTTTTATTGGGGGGACTCTTATTCTTTAGAAAGTTCCATCCAAAAAAGGCCAGAAGGGGCAG
Source organism: Urocitellus parryii (assembly GCF_045843805.1). NCBI lineage: Eukaryota > Metazoa > Chordata > Mammalia > Rodentia > Sciuridae > Urocitellus > Urocitellus parryii. Next base: position 211,168,674 of record NC_135534.1, on the reverse strand, counting down.
GGTTACAAGGGACAGGTGAATGTAACTCAAACCCAGGGACGACACCTACACCTGAAGACCCGCCTTTACTATCCAAGCTGGACAATGCCCAAGTCATCATGAAATGTAGTAATTGGTCAGAGACCCTTGCTTCAGGACTGGAAGATGTGGGTTATTCACAACACTCCCCACAGTGGCTTCCTCCTGAAGTGTATATATTTGTTCGTCTTAGACATGAAGACTCCCAGCCTGCTGCCCCTGTCCCCTGCCTGTCTACCTTGGGAAGAGGCTTGGGAAGGAAATCGAGGGCCTGGGCAGAGACGCAGCCTGACCCTGCTGTGCCTGTGTGTCTGTCTGTAGCCCTTTGTGTATTTCTTTGTGTGTGTGCCCGAGTGTTTGTATGTGCGTGACTGCATGGAACGAGAACCCCTGATGCAGTCAGCTCCCACCCTGCAGGGTGTAAGCCCCATCACTGGGCTTCATCCAACCCTGGGAGCAGATGCAAATGTCTTGCAATCTCCCTGGGATGTGGAAGGGGCTTCTGCCATCTAATGCACTAGGCAGGTTCGTGTTCTGAGTCTTGGCAAGCGACAGCTCTGCCCAGGCATGTCCCCTCTCAGTGCAGGCAACCTTAGCCCATGAGCTGAACACCACTCTCTGGAGCCACCAGGACACCCCTACTGCTGCCCTGACCTCCCTAATCTGCCCAACACAGCCACCCAGTAGATGATGCTTCCTATATTGGCGCCTCCTTCCACCCTGCACCCACGTAGGAGGGGCCGCTTGCCCTGCAGGTGGCTGAGCCCACACAGTGTGTTGCTCTGGCAGATACCTACTTAGTTGTGGCACAGGGCCAGCTCCTGCCCCATCCTCAGAGGCTTACCACCTCCAGTGGGCCTCAGGCTCCTAGGTGTTGGATGGGGCTGTGGCTGCCTTCTCTCAAGCACTGTGTGAATGATGGAGTTGGTAGGATGGGGTAGGACAGAGAGATGGGGCAACAGGAGTAAGGGAGTGACCATGACTACCTGGCAGGATCATGCGGAAGCAGCCGTCAGTTGTCCTGGCCGTGGCACACACTGTAGTGAAGAGGATGTCGTCCTTCGTGCGGCAGATTGATTTCGCGCTAGACTGGATGGAGGTAGAGGCTGGGCGTGCCATATACAGGTGAGGCCTGAAGGTGTGCTGTGTACAGGGAGGTTCTCAGGCATCTTTCTTTTCCTATGGGTGTCCCTCTTGTTTGTACTGGAAGTGATGCCTGATAGCCCCAGCTTGCTTCCTGAGGAGACTGCACACTGCAGGTACTCACCCTCCAGGTACCCACAGACGTGCCTTTCACAGGTGCGTCACGGGAGGGCATCCTGGGCTCCCCAGGCACAGCATATTCCTCCTGGATGACTTTCCAGGCTATACATGAGCCCATGTTCTTTAAAACTGCACACAGCCTGTGGCTCAGGGTGCCGTGGCTGACTGCTCTCGGGTCCTCTGCGAGCCTCTCTAGGCTGCCCTGGAATCCACCATAGACAACCTCCCACTCGCCCTGGTCTCAGACAAACCTGGGTTATTGCTCTCAACTTCTGTGGGGTTTAAAATGTAAAGTAAGGAAACAAAAAATATTTAGACCTAATAGTGAATTCGTGTGTTAACACAAATATTTTTTAATGAAAAAATAACTATATTTTCCAAAACAAAAATCTTTCCTGAGAAGACTGTGTTAATTAATTTTTTGCAACCCTGGGGTCCATTTGGCTTTTGGGAAGCTGGGCCTGGAAGCAGCTAAGAGTGGCAGGCTGCGGACCTCCAGGGCCTCTGTGTCTCTGCAGGCAGGGAGATAAGTCTGACTGCACATACATCGTCCTGAGTGGTCGACTGCGCTCTGTGATCTGCAAGGATGATGGGAAAAAGCGCCTGGCAGGGGAGTATGGCCGTGGAGACCTCATTGGTGTGGTAGGTGCTGGGCTCCCCTGCGTTTGAGACTCTGGATTGGCCTGGTTGATACCCTGTGCAGGAGGAGCCCCTGAAGCGGCTACAGGAGGGCAATGCTTCCCATAGCTGGTTGGCTCTGAGCCCTGGCTCTCTGGGATCACATTTGTGGTATGCTTCTGCCTTCTGGGTGTCTCAGAGTACTGCCCCCTGGTTTGGGGTTCTCACTTGCTTCACAGCTGGTACTGGAGCCCTGAGGGGTGAGTTGTGACCTCTGAGTCACCTCCCAAAGGTTTCTATCGAGAGTGACTAAGAACTCATTCAGGCCTTTCAGGGCCACCTGGCACAGGCAGGTCTCTTCATCCTGAACTGCTGCTGGCCAGCCCTGGGCTGCTGCAGCAGTGAGCTTCTGGGTCTCTAGAAGGAGAGTGGACCAGGCCAGGCTTCTTACAGCTTGGGGCTTCTGGGTTTTTTTAGCTTTTAAACCAGTGGTCAGGGAAGCCCAGAGGCATGTGCTGCAGGGTCTTAAGGCACAAGGTGCCTTGGAGGATGTGGGCCAATGCCTGATTCCTGCTGTGCAACCCTGTGCCCATGAAGCTCCTAGCCACCTCTCTGAACTCTGCCTGGGCAGTACATCTCCCACATCAGAGTCCAGGGCTTCCTCTCGCTCAGCTGACACTAGCCATGAGGGGGCTGTGCCTCATGCAGCCCAGCTGCCATTTCTCAGGTGAAAGTTGGTGTGCCTGGCAAGATGCCGCACAGGAACTGCCATGCCTGGCAGCAGGCTCTATATGCTCTAAGGGGCATACCTTATGGCCTCCTCCTGGGAATATGGTTCCTCTCCAAAGGTGTTCATTTCTTTCTTTTTCTTTCTTTCTTTCTTTTTTTGGTTATAGATGGACATAGTACCTTTTATTGATTGATTGATTGACATTGGGGATTGAACCCAGGGCCTTGTGCATGCAAGGCAAGGCAAGCACTCTACCAACTGAGCTTTATCCCTAGCCCCTTATTTATTTATTTTTAGGTGGTGTTGAGGATCAAACCCAGTGCCTCACATATGCTAGACAAGCACTAGCTCACCACTGAGCTACAGCCACAGCTGTTCATTTCTGAGGGAGTGTGCTGACTACCCTTTGCCAGACTATGACCCCAGCTAGTGCCTGAGACCTGTTCCAGTGCCCTTGGGCTGCTGGCTTCCGGCACATGCCTGTGGTTCTGGCAGCAGAACCTGTGAGAGCTCATTGGAGGCTTGGTTAGGCCATTTTGTCTCCTCCCTGGTTCCAGTACCCTGTAGCTACATGTGTCTCTCCCATGGGCTGCTGTCCACCTGAGCACCACTTACACTGGGCTAGGCTCCAGGTAGGCTGAGCAGTGTGGCTTCAGTACCTGGCTTTTCTTCCTCAGGTGGAGACGCTGACCCATCAGGCCAGGGCAACCACGGTGCATGCTGTTCGGGACTCAGAACTGGCCAAGCTGCCTGCAGGAGCCCTGACATCTATCAAGCGCAGATATCCACAGGTAAAGGTGGTACAGGGCCCCTGTTGCATTTTCCTTGAGGCCAGATGATTATTTAATCAAGTGCAGACAGATCTGACCTGGAGCAGCAGGTGGGATGGCATGAGGAAAGTGATAGGAAAGCATGTCTGTGGGGCTGGGGCTCTCACCAGGCAGCTTTGGGCAGGTGGGGTGGGGCTTGGAGAGGGTAGGTAGAGTTTGCAGCCCCACAGCCCTGCAGCATAGTGAGGGCACTTGCGCTGCACCTCAGGAAGGTGTCATAGCTGCTTGATATGGTTGTCTTCCCTATATGTGAGTCATGAGGATATCAGACATGGAGAGAACCTGACCTCAGATTCAGAGTTGACCAGAGGCAGTAGCAAGGGAGTACTAGGTGCCTGGCCACTGAGAAGCTACATTCAGATCTGTGATCTTCAACCAGCTGTGAAGTATGTGCCAAGTCAGTGTGTCCATTCTAGAGCAAATGGTAAGGCCGGGAGGGTGTGGCCCTCCACTTCCCAGGGCCTCGCCCCAGGCCACCCCACCTGCCCAAGCCAGGGCCTCTCCCTCACCTGGGGCTTACCAGAGGGTCCTGTCTGCCCTATTCCCAACTGGTACTCCTGCCAGATGGTAGGTTATAGAGTGACCTGGACTTGAATCCCCAGGGGCCTCAGGCAGCAACCATGACCAGGGATACTATAGTTGTCCATTTAAGGATGAGTAAGCATTGGCCAGTCAGGATGAACTGATGGCCCATCCACGGAAGAGGGTGGTCACTGCTATCCTGGATGGTGGCTCCTGTCAGCATGGCCGTGCAACCCTATTGTACCCCATGCGCAACTAGGGTCCCAAGCCAGAGACAGCAGGCTGCCTTGGCCACTGGCTGACTCCTCTGTGACTGCTCCCTGGTGGCCTGAGTATACTCACATCCACTCCCGTGGGTCCATGGCCTTCCCCATCTCCTTGTCTCTGGCCTTCTGGCCTTGCTGCTCCTCACAGTAGGCCATGGCTGTCTGCTTTTAGCTCTTGCCCACACCTAGGCTGCACACTGCTGGGTTGCCTTCGTCTTCTGTGGCCAAGCTGAGCCTCAGCAGCCCCTGAGAGTGTGTAAGCTGGCAGGGGTCCATGCAGTCCTGAGAACCCAAGTGCCTCTTCCCTGGTCTATAGCAGCATCCCATTCATAATGGTGGGTTCTCCCCTTGGGCTATGTCTTGTTCATGGGGAAGGGCCCTCAGCTTTCCACCACAGGAAGCCCCTTGGTGAGGTGCTTCCATCAGCCCCCTGCACTCGCCCTCAAAAATCGTCCCAGGATCTCCTGCATGTGACCTAGCACAGAGCACAGCCTTCTGTATGGATTCTCCACTGTGCACCCCACTGGTCCCTTCTTCAACTGAGAGGTGTTGGATGTTTCCAGTTTGAGCTAAGCCCAGCCCCACACAGTGGTGGTGAGAGTCAGTGGGGACAATGCTCCCTTTCTCTTGAGGAACTGCTGGGTCACAGTGGAGGTGTGTGTTGGGGAACTGCAGACAGCTCTCCACTGCTGCTGTGTGCTTTGCAGCCTGTGTGGTGGGGCCCGAGCCTTGCTGTCCATGCCACATCAGCACAATGTGGGCGGAAAGTGGGTGTTCACTGTGGTATGGATTCGCATCTCCCAGTAACTGAAGATGCTGATACCTGTTCACACACTTATTGGCCTGTTTTGAGCCTTTGTCACCTGATACAGAAATAATCTTTTTTAAGGTCTGGGGATATAGCTCAGTTGGCAGAGTGCTTGCCTCGCATGCACAAGTCCCTGGGATCAATCCCCAGCACCAAAAAAAAAAAAAAAAAAAAGAAAAGAAAAGAAAGAAAAATAATCTTTTTAAAAATCAGCTTTCACTTTGAATTATTGTTGTGACAATTTTTAATTGTGACACTTATGGTTGTTTTTAAAGGCTCTTATGCTTTAGAGAACCATATTCAGATATTAATATTTGTGTATCATGAAATGCTTTGCTTGGGACTGGCTTCCAAACCATCCAGGAGTGTATGTTTCATGTGGCTGCTCGAATTGGGGAGAGACCAGGATAGAGAGCAAGTTTTATTTAAGAAAGTGGTAGACACTAGAGATGGACTCTTCTGGAGAATGAGAGTCTGGAGGGGGTGCTACTTGTTTTCTTATAGGCCCTAGAATCCCCCACCTTTAATCACTGTCTTCTCTTCTTCCCCTACACATGACTGGGAGCAGGAGCACAGAGGTTAATTGTTAGCAGCCCAGAGTGGTGAGGAGCACAGTCAAGGAGGGTAACCCTGAGCAACCCATTGTTCTGATAACCCTCTTGACCCCCATCATTCATTACTTACATGGTCCTCACCCTCTTGATCCCTATCATTCACTACCTACACAGACTGCCTGACCTTTGCCCCTGTCTCCACAATAGGAATCCTGTAATCCCAGTGCTCTGGAGGTCTAGGCAGAAGGATCGAAAATTCAAGCCCAGCCTTGGCAATTTAGCAAAACTCTGTCTCAAGAGAAAAAGGACTGGGGTGTAACTCAGCAGTAGAGCATTTGTGGGTTCCATCCCCAGCACCAATAAATAAATAAATAAATGATATATTGTGATAATTTTCATTTGTCAATTTAAAATTAATTCTTACAGAAAAGTTGTAGATATTTTGACATCCAGTCCTTAAATACACTAGTCTACAACATTAAAAATTTTAATATTGGGCTGGGGATGTGGCTCAAGCGGTAGCGCACTCGCCTGGCATGCGTGCGGCCCGGGTTCGATCCTCAGCACCACATACCAACAAAGATGTTGTGTCCGCCGAGAACTAAAAAATAAATATTAAAAAATTCTCTCTCTCTCTCTCTCTCTCTCTCTCTCTCTCTCTCTCTCTCTCCTCTCTCACTCTCTCTTTTAAAAAAAAATTAAAAAAAATTTTAATATTAATATAACCCCCAAATAACTATTGTGTCTAAAATGTAGTAATTACTGGGCATCATCATATATATGTCCACATCCCCAGCTGTCCCCCTGGAGTGGGACGTGCATGCAGGAGGAGATTGCACCTGACCAAGATGAACCTGCAGTTCAGGAGGCCCTGGCAGTCGATCCTCATCCTGCCCTGAGATCAGGGCAGCTGCTTTGGGGTGTCTGCCTGTTCTAGAGCCGGCTTGGGATCACAGGAGATATGCCTCTTTCACCTGCTGCCCCTGGCTCCCAGGGCTGTCCTCAGAGTGAACTGCTTCTCTGGCAACTAGAAGGATAATGGTCTGCAGAAGGGAGCCACTGGTCATCCCTGGTTGACGGTGATTTCCAGTCTGTGGCAGTTTTCGAAAGGGCCTGAGGCCTGATTCGAGCATCACTGTGCAGTCTTTAGTTGCCAGCTTTCACTGTTAAAAATATATTGTTTGAGGTTACTCATCTTTCTGTGCCCCTAGGTGGTGACTCGGTTGATTCATCTCTTGGGAGAGAAGATCCTGGGAAGCCTCCAGCAGGGATCTGTGACAGGTGGGTGTGCCCCACACAGTGTTAGAGACCTGCCTCAGGGGCCCTTCCTGCCTCAGAGCCCAGCCCTGTGCAGCCTTAGGCCCCTGCAGAGCCCACTCACCAAACACAGTCCCACACTGGACCCCTGCCTGGAGGGTGGAAGGCCTCTGGACCACACAGACTGCAGGGCTGCCCAAACCTCCAGGAAGGCTGCAGAGCTCCCACCAGTGTGACTGAAGAGGGTGGGTAGAGTTAGTGTGCTTAGGCTTTGGCAGTGACAGAAAATTTTGCTGAAATATGTTTCAATGTGGGCAGCAGTAAGGGAAGCTCCACTGTGTGTGGAAAGAATTGGGATGTACCTTCCTCCTATTTTTGTTAGCCCCTTAAAAAAAGGAAACAGGGTGAAGCTCCAGGGAGTGGGCTAGTTGGAGGCTGCTATCGGTCCTATGCCAAGCATGGAAAGATGGTGAAAGGACTCCAGCTTATTTTCCTCTCCTATCTCTGAGCATGTGCTTTTTTGAGGAGCCACTGTTGGCTCTGGTTTCTGAGGCTGTTCCCTTTCCCTGGACTCTAGACATTGAGAACTGGGGTGTTGCCCTTTGGCTCTTCTTCGGTCAACAGACTTGCCTCAGGGCTTCTCCCTCTTCTGTGCACACCAGGCACATGGTCCTCAACTGCCTGCCCTCACCTCCCTGCCCCCTGCCTGGAGCACACCCCTCTGCATTCATGAGCCCAATGCTCAGCACAACCTCCTGACCTCCCCATCAATGCCTGCTGTTCTCAGTCCTCCTTCTCCACCAGTTTTCTTAGCTGTCTTGTCCATGGGCTCTGTCTGCACTGTCCCATGAGCTACATGATGGCAGAGATTATGTCTTGAACCACTGCTGTGGCTTGTGCACAGTTCTGAGTGTGTGAAAGGGATAAGCCAGTGGAAAGGTATATTGCACAGAGGCAGCAAGAGTGATGGTGTGGTCCACTTCAGGCTGACCTCACCCTAATCTGATCACATCTCTAAAGCTCTGTTTCCAATAAAGTCACACTCCGAGGTTCCATTGGACTGAATGTGGGAGGCATGAGGCATGTTCAGCTGGGGAGGGACCAATCTGTTTGAAGTCAGTTTCTCATAGGGAGCACATCATTGGATCCTGTTCTTGTCATCCCTTCTTATGGTCTTCACCTTTTGGTTTGTGTGTTTTGACCATTTATAGCTAATGTAATTATTTTATCAGTATTTATTTTTTCCATTTTGTAAATTTTCCTATTCCCCCCATCCCTCACTGTTGTGTTGCGTTCCATGACTAAAACACTCAGGGTCATTCCACATGAACTGGGCTGCACTAAATAATCACACAGAGACAGGGAAATAACTTTTTCTTTGGGTCCTGTGATGGCTCTCTGACCATGGGGGTCCTTAGAGAGAGAGAGAAAGAGAGCATGCGTACCCTTTTATTGGGAAGAAGCCATTCAAATGAGGCAAGAGGTCAGGTTTCAAGGGGGTTGAGTCTAGCTTCCTGATGTCTGCTGTCAGCAGGTTGACTGACACCTGGGGAGGCCACACCCATCTCATGAGCTGTGCGGAGATCATGGCAGGGTGAGTGAAGAGACCAGAGAGAGGCCTTCCCCCAAACAGGGGCCATGTCGGTTCCGTCCACCCTGTACACTCAGTGCCTACAGTTCACACCCACACAGCCCAGGGCTGGCTGGCCATATCTCCACACTCTCATCACTCAGGGCTAACGGGTGCTCATTTCCTATGTGGCAGCTCCTGGCACCTCACCTTTAGTTTAACTAAATTTGATTAATTAATTTTTTTTGAGACATGATCTCACTGATTTGCCAGGCTGGACTTCAGCTGGCATGATTCCTGCTTTAGCCTCCTGAGTCACTAGGATCACAGGCATGTGCCATCACACCCAGCGTGGCCCTTTTAAGCATCCAGTTTTTACTTGTCCCTGGCTCTTCAATGATAGTTTCAGTGGTCACTCTAGGCATCACAATACCTATGTTCACCTCACTGTTGACTTGTCTATTACTACCAGCATTGTTCCACCAAGTGTAATCAGAGCACCTCATCCCTGTCTGGATCACGTTAACTTTCCTGTTACACTATGTTGTCTTACTACCTCTACATCGTCGAGAGCCCTTCAACCAGTGCTCACTTTTGCTTTCACTCATTACACCTCATTTTGAATCTAAAGGGAACAGTGTGTGATACTTGGCTACTCTCCTGCACCCTGGTGAGGGTCTGTAGGGGCAGTTCCCCCTGTGGAAGGGCTTCTCTTAGCAGTTCTTTTGGAGCAAGTGAATGGTCAGGACTTTTCTTTGTTTCCATCCATGTGCAGCTGTCTTACCTCACCTTCATCTCAAGGGGTGTTTAGCTAGATGTAGCATTCTGATTTGATGGTCCCTGTGACTGACTCAGCACTTTAAAAACTTTGTCTCATGTTCTTTGAGTGATGACACTCAGAATTAAAGAAGCATTAAAAAGATCTCTAATTCTAGAATATTTTGGATTTTCAGATCAGGGGTACTCAACCAGTAGTCCATCAAATGTCCCCAAACCTGAGTAAGTCCCAAATCTAAAACACTTCTCACCCCAACATTGTAAATAAGCCACACTGTGAGAAACATGGTCACCTGTCCAAGCCCAAAGCATGGACTCCAGAACACAGGAACAGCAAAAGGCCAGGCTTTACTGATGGTCTCGTGAGATCGGGTATCTGGGGAGCAGGTACACACTTAAAACCAGCACTTTATCCCAGAGAGTGCAAGTTCCCCCCCCCCTGGTTCCTCATTGGCTAAGTACCGTGGGGTGCACGCTCTTCCTGGTGTTGTCACCTAGGTTTTACTATCTCCTATTGGGCTGTTTAAAGAAATGTCCCCACCTCCCTCTGTTCTCTTATGGCAGGGGAGTCCCCTTGGGTGGTGTGCATTTTGGCACGTATGCAGTTATCTCTGTTGGTCAGGGCCCCTCCCTCAGCTGTCTGTCAAGGGGCTGGGAATCTTTACCCTCCATGTTACCTGCCTGTAATGTCCATCCTGCCCTCCCATCTCCCCTGTCCTTCACCCCCCAGCCATTTTACATTTGAGCCAAATGCTGTCAGACTTTCTGGTTCTCACTCAACCTGGCTTTAAATTGTTCCCAAATAGGTAAGGTGTTAATTCTTTCTATCCATGTTCAAGATTTTTTTTTTTTGCCTTTAATTTTTATAAATTGGATTTTGAACTGTCTAGGCGTGAATATCTTTGGGTGTATCCTATTGGGGTTATCACATCTTAAGTTAGTAGGTTTTTACTTATGCTAAATTTAGGAAGGTTTTAGCCTTTATTTCTTAAAATCTTCTTTCAACCTTGAATCTTTCTCTTCTTCTGAAAGCATAAGGACTTCCAGGCCAGAGCTTTTGTCATTACCCCCTGGGTCTCTCTCTTTGATGTCTGGCAGAATGTTCCTTTGGTCTGCCCTGGGTCCCTTCTTCTTTCCTCTGTCTCCTTGCCCTGCTGGAGGCTGTGTGGAGGGCTCTGGTTTCCATCTGTTTGTGGAGTGCTGGTGATCACTGGTCTAGCTGCCTTCTTGTCCCTGTCACATGATTCCAGCATCTGAGACACGTGGCTATTTTGTCTGCTGGTGCACTTTTCTTGTTCTAGTCCAGGTTTTCCCTGCTCTTGGTACACCTGGTGATCTGGACCATGCCCTGCTGCGTTTTGAGTGCTTTGTTCCCATTTAAACCTTGCATTTCAGCAGATGACACTGTGCACCTGCAGCTCATGTCCTGGCCCACTTTTCTGGACTGTGGTCTGATGTTAGCCAACCCCAAGGCCTTGCAGTGCTGCTCTGTCTGCCCTGTCCTGTGCTCACAGAACCAGCATAAAAGCTGCTAGCCATGTGCACCATCCAAGCTCTCAGAGTCTCTGGAGGACTGCAGCTGGTGCCTGCATGGCCAGAACTATACACGCCAGTCTGAAGAGTTCCTCTCTGCCTTTCCCACCTCTGGTTCAGGGCAGGGGTGGCTGTGGTGAGCTGCTGGGACCAGATGTTTGCTGGTGCTGAGTGTTGACCAGTCTCTCAGGAGGTAGCCAGGTCACTTGTGACAGCCAGGTAGTGTGTGCCTGTTTTACCTCCCTTTGGGCCAGAGCCAGAACTTGACAAGTACCTTGCTTAAAGACTAAGAAACTGCTACACAAAGCTAATGTTGGAGCCCCCTTCAGTTCTATACAAAAATGGGGGCGGGTTCTGATATCTGAGGTTCCTGGGAAGGAGGAAAGGAAGGGCTTCCCTGAGAAATGCTGATGTTGAATGAGTCTGTGAGAACGACCGAGAGCAAGGTCCAGCCTGGGGTGGAGGCTCTTCTCCATTTCTGCTCAGTGGATGTTTAAAGTCACTTATCCGGTATCTCTTTTATCCTGAGGATGGCCGACTTTCCACTTGGCATTTGGAAGCATCAGTGTAGACTCTAGGATAGTCTCAGTACCCAGTGCCTCCTTGTGGGGGCTGTGTGTCGTGGCCAGCTGTCTGGGGGACCTGTCTACCGAGCTGAGGGGTGGAGGTGGGTAGGATACAACCTCACAGGGTGGGACATCACAGTGGGAAGTGTGGCCTCAGAGGGAGACCATCAGGTACCCGAGACATGCTGCACAGAGGGGCCTCCCGGGCTTGGGTTTTTGTGGTAGGAGCTGGACCTATAGGTACATGGAGAAGTCAGGCTGAGCTCTGTGGTCAGATGGCAGGTGTGGATGAGGCTGGGTCCACAGGGAGGAGCAGATCCAAGAGGAAAACGTGTGAAAAGCCTTGCTTTGCTTCACTTTCTTGTCCAATGTTGCACAGTTTATCACTAAAGTTGTATAGGCTTATAACACATCCGTCTGAGGACAGAGCCCTGTAGGCGAGGAGCAGATGCAGCCCACACTGCTGGGGTCTCCCATCCTTTCTTACAGGGCCCTCTAGTATGTGCTCTGGGAGGATGCCCTGCTGGAACAGCTGATTAACACGCCTGCTCCAGGGCTTGGGTCTCTTCCCAGGGGCCAGCAAACTCTGTGGCTGACACTGCCCAGCACTGGGCTGCCTCCCCGGAATGCTCTTCTCTCCCTGTGGCCTGAGAGTGGACGACCCTCCATACCTTGAGCATTGCTGAGCATGGCTCCTTGGCAGAAGCTGGGTGCCGCCTGTGAGCTGCTGGGAACATGGCTCTGGGCTTTGCAGCCTCACAGCAGAAACAGGCAGAGGATTGAGCCTTCACAGTCTGCACAGCACCCCTTCCTTCATGCAGTGGGAAAGCACTGTGGCCAACTGGGTGGTACTGCTGAGGGGCCAGTCAGAGAAGAGCACATTCTGGAGGTGTTGGTGGAGTCAGGAGAGAGATGAGCCATGGAAGAGGGCATGACAGGGTGCAGAGCAGGTAGGTAGGGGTTCTGGAAATTATGTGCAGATGGAAGGTAACATGCCTGCTAACCTTCCAGGCTCATGCTGCTTCTAGAGTGAGGGGTGGAACGTTCCAGCAGGAGCCCGTCTAAAGGCTGAATCCCCTGTTCTGGCAGAACAGGACACCTGCCTGAATTTATTCTTTTCCAAAGCCTACTGTTCCCGGAATCTCCAAGCCTTGAGGTCAGGGTGGGCTCCTTCCTCAGCCAGTGCCAGGAGTACATCAGTCCTTGTGTTGAACCAGGGGCTGATCGTCCTTGGGAAGACCCAGAGCAGACCCTGGTCCTGGCTGGTGCCTGTGTCATTTGGAGACACTAAGGCTGTCCCAGCTGCGGCCTCCTAGGCTGACACTGCACTCTGCTCCACAGGCCACCAGCTTGGGCTCCACACAACAGGCAGCAAGTGGGACATATGTAGCCCAGCTGGCAACCTGTCCACCGTGGCTGCGATGCCCGTGTCTGAGGACGTGCCACTTACCACCTTCGCACTGGAGCTCCAGCATGCCCTCAGTGCCATTGGTAAGCTTATACAGAGAGAGGGGTCCACCTCAAGCTGGGGAGGGCTCTACCTCAAGGGGACCTTCATTGAAAACTCAGCTCCCCAGGTCGGGGCAGGCACAGTGGTACAGGAGCATGTGACAGTAGGATGCTATGGAAGTCCTCAGCACAGACCCCAGGATGCCTTCCTTGTCCCCCACAACCCCCCATCTCTGGGAGGAGACACTGTGGTGGGTGGCAGGGAGCTGACTGACTGTGGAAAACGCCCTTGATTGGGCTCAGGTAGCTTGGCTGCTCAGGACAAATCTACCACTCTTCAGCCAGCACTGGGGGTCTGTCATACCTGGGATGGAATCCAGGAACCATTGTCCTTCAGAAACAGGCAAATTCCTAACAGCTGGTGAATTTGGGGACTCAAGAAAGGGAAAATGCAAATTTCCAAGAACTCCTGGCAATTTCCAGATTTATAAGGTACTCCATGTTGTTGTGTTCTCCTTGGCACTGTTTTTTGTTTGTTTGTTTTTTGGTACTGGGGATGGAACCCAGGGCCTTGCCATGCTAGCCAAGTTTCTACCATGGAGCCATGCCCAAGCCTTTTTATTTTTTGAGACAGGGACTCAATTAAGTTGCTGACACTGGCCTCAGGCTTGCAGTCCTGGAGCCTGTGTCTCCCAGGTCACTGGGGTTACAGGAGTGGCCATGATGCTTGGCTTCTTCTAAGTTTTTATGTGATCGTGGTGACCACAATGATACGAAGTCAATTATCTGTGGTGGGATTAAACTGAAAGTTACAGGGTTGTCTCTGCAAGAAGATATAATAATAAACCCCATCAGGATTGTTTGATTACCATAAAATAATATACTGTGATTACATTGTATCTATTTCAATACTGTGCAGAAATGCTGTCTGCCTGGTACAGACTTTAATTATAGAACACATTAAGTAAATGCCAGCAGAAACATCTATGAGATGCCACTTTAAATATCTAATATATAAAAGTTATTCTCAAAGTGAACTTTTAAAAATTATTTTTATTTTTTTCAAAATGAAGAATTTAAACACATAAACAAGAACTGCCTTGTCTTATAGTGTTGATTTCTGCCTCACAAGGGTTGTGGATGTGTGTAGGAAGTCCTGTCATTTCCAGTAGATTGGTCAGGTTGCTCAGAATGCAGCTAGACTGTCTTCAGGTTGCACATGGGATGTGTTGCTTCGGGAAAGCACATTCCTTTTTTTAAAAAGCTTTTATTTTACAATCATTATAGATTCACAAGAAATGGCAAAATGGTACGGTAAGATCCCACATACTTGTTGCCAACGTCCCCCAGTGGTAACACCATACATAATGGCATAGTTAGGTTTCTGTCGCTCTGAGAAAAATATCTGATAAAATCAACTTAAAAGAGTAAAGATTTATTTTGGTTCATGATATAGAGGTCTCAGCGCATGATCACTGGGCTCTTTTGTTTCTGGGCCTGTGGTGAGGCAGAAAGAAGGTCGTGTCAGGAAGCACATGAGAGCAGAGCGCTCACCCCGCGGTGGCCAGAAAGCAGAGGAGAGCTCACGCTATAGCAAAGCTCTTCCCCAAGCTCATGGAGTGTGAGCCCATCACGGTGCTCATCTCCTGTGGGCTTGGAGCCCTTGAGATCCCTTCGCCTCCCAGAGGCCCCACCTCTGCTCATGGCCTCAACTCAGCACCTGAGCCTCTCCAGGGCCGGGAGGCTGGCGTTCGTGAGCTCCATGGTCGGATTCGTGTCTCTGCAGAGTGCTGCAGCAGTGCCAGTCTGCTGGTCACTGAGGAGACCCTTCAGGCTGCCCCCATTCTCTGGTCACCTTGCTCACTGGCCTCCCCTGCCCTCCCTTTCTGAAGTTTTGTTATAAAAATGGAACTCTTCAGCATGTGTCCTTTGAGATCAGCTTTCTTTCTCTTGTGAGAACTGTCCATTGTGTGGATGCTCCAGTTTCTTTAGCCATCCCATAGAAGGCTGTGCGGTGATGTGTCCAGTTCAGGGGTATTTTGAATAAAGCTACTGGGACCACTTGCTAACAGCTTGCGTGTGCAGGTGAGCTTTCCTTTCTCCGGGATAAATGCCCAGGAGTGTGAGGGGTACCCTGAGTATTTTCCATTGTGTGCCCAGATGGCTGCGCCATCCTGCATCCCATCAGCAGGGATAGGAATCTGCATCTTTGCCAGCCTTGAGGTTGCCCCTGCTGTTCATCTTAGCCCTTCTCCCAGGCGCGTGGCTTCTCCCTGGCAGGTAGTGATGCTAAGTACTTCCTATGTGCTTATTTGCTGTCTCTGTGTCCTCTCTGGTGAGGTGTCTGTTCATCTTTTCTTCTTACTTGCTCTTTCCTCCCTCTCTCTACTTTCTTTCCCAGATCCAGGGGTGGAGCCCAGGGCTCTGCTGTGTTAGGCAAACACTACCACTGAGCAGCACCCCAGTCCCTTTTGCTTATTTTGTAATTGAGGCTGTGGAATGGGGGATGGAACTCCTATCCCTTTTAAATAGAGTTTGGTTTTTGTATGAGTTTTAGGTTCACAGCACAATCAAGAGGAAGGCACAGCCTGCCCCACTTTCAGCACCCCCATAGACTTGGATCTTGTCATGTGACCACTGTCCGGAGCACATGGCCCACATAGGGCTTGCACTTGGTAGATCCTGTGTGCCCCCATTGTTGTGTCTATGTCCTCGGGATGGGCTCACTGCCCCATGCACCCTCTGTGCTTTGCCTACTCATTCGTCCTACCCCAAAGCCTGGCAGCCACTCGTCTTTCCACTGTCCACCCAGTGTCGCCTCTTAGGTGGGTCACATGTGACCCTCTTGGCACCTTTTGGCTAGTGGTATGCATTTACGTTGCCTTATGTCTTGATGGCCTGATAGTTCACGTCTCTTCGGTGTGATCGGTGTCCCACTGCCTGTTTATGCATTCACCTTCTCAAGGGCAGCTCGGCTGCCTCTAGGTTTTGCAACTATGAATAAAGCTGCCGTAGACACCCATGCACAGGGTTGGTGTGGGCATGTTCTCAGCTCCTTGGTGTAAATACTGAGAAGTGTGACTGCTGGATCATTGTTTTGTAAGCAGAACCAACTGTCTTTCCTGAGTAGCTGTGCTACTTTGCATCCCCCCTGCAGAGAGTGCAGGTCTGCGCCAGCATGTGGAGTGCCAGGGTTAGTTCTGGGCCACTCTGGTTGTGTCCCTGCATTTCTCTCTGACACACCACATTGGTGTTTTTCATGTGCTTACTTT
This sequence comes from Urocitellus parryii, assembly GCF_045843805.1. Classification (NCBI taxonomy): domain Eukaryota; kingdom Metazoa; phylum Chordata; class Mammalia; order Rodentia; family Sciuridae; genus Urocitellus; species Urocitellus parryii. Next base: position 211,152,641 of record NC_135534.1, on the reverse strand, counting down.
TCATCTGTAGTTCTACCTGGTGTATTAGTCAGGTTTTGCTTCATTGTGACCAAAAGAGCCAACAAGAATGACTTAGAAGAGGAAAAGTTTATTTTGACTCATGTTTCAGAGGTCTCAGTCCATAGATGGCTGACTCCACTGCTCTGGGCCCAGGGTGAGATAGCATCTATTGGTGGAAGGATGTGGTGGTGAAGGAAAGCTGTTCAGCTGGTGGCAACCAGGCTACAGGGGGTGGGTGAGGGAAAGGGCCAGGGGCTGGGGGCTGCAGGGAGGCTACATCCTTCTAGGACACACCCCATCGGCCCAGACCCCACCCAGTCAATCCACTCACACTAGGAGGGGTGAAGAGGTTACAGCTGTCACAGCCTCAGTTGTTTCACCTGTGAACATTCCTGCATAAGCACAGCAGCTTTTAGGGGACACCCAAACTTTGACATTCGCTAGGTTAGGTATCTTTCACATCTCTGGCCCATTTTCTAATTTGGTTGTTTTCTTTTGGTACTGGGAATTGAACTCCAGGGCACTCAACCACTGAGCCACATCCCCAGCCCTATTTTGTATTTTATTTAGAGACAGGGTCTCATTGAGTTGCTTCGAACCTCACTTTTGCTGAGGCTGGCTTTGTACTTGCGATCCTCCTGTCTCAGCCTCCCAAGACAATGGGATTACAGGTGTGTGCCACTGCGCCTAGCTAATTTGGTTGTTTTCTTTCTTAGTAGAGGCATGTAATTTTACTTGGGAAAGCAAGGAATACACATTCAAGGGTAATGTGGGAATGTGGGCCATCTTGAGTGAGAGAGCTATTTTCATATTATTGAGATGTAAGACATCCTCGTGTATTTAGATAACAGTCCTTTATTAGATATGTCTTTGCAGATGTTTTCTTCCATCTGTGTCTTTCCTTTTCATTCTCTTTTCTGACCCTTGCAGAGCAGAAGTTTTACATTATAGAATTGCAGCTGTTGTTACTGACTTCATGGGTTATACCTTAGTGCTGTGTTGGATGTTGGCTCTGTGGTCTGCCTCCGTTCCTTTCTGAAAGGGCGGGAGGTCTGTGCCTGCACATGCTGCTACTGCAGCACCACATCTGTTCTCACTGTGCAGGCTTTGATATTTTGTCAGAGATCTGTTGACTGTATTTACATGGGTCTATTTCTACGTGTGGCTTGCTTTTTAGTCTTTCAATTGTGTCTTTTGATAAATAGAAATTTTTTATTTTTATTTTTCTTAGTTGTCAATGGACCTTTATTTTATTTGTTTATATGTGATGCTGAGAATTGAACCCAGTGCCTCACACATGCCAGGCAAGCGCTGTACCACTAAGCTACAACCCCAATCCCTACAAACAGAAATTGTTTTTTTTAAATATTCATTTATTTATTTTTTAGTTTTTGGCGGACACAACATCTTTGTTTGTATGTGGTGCTGAGGATCGAACCCGGGCCGCACGCATGCCAGGCGAGCGCGCTACCACTTGAGCCACATCCCAGCCCCAAACAGAAATTCTTAATTCTAATTCAGACCAATTTTTTCCTATATAGTTACTGCTTTTTGTGTTTTATTGAAGAAATGTCATTCTGCCCTCAAATCATGAGATACTCCAAAAACTCCATTGTTTAGCCTTTATTTTTAAGTTTACAATATGCCTGGGGTTCATTTTGGTTATGCATTAGGCAGAAGTAAGACTCCTGTTTCCATTAGGGACAATGGCGAAGAGGCTGCCTGCACCCTGGTTGCGAGCTGGTCTGAGTTGGCTGAGGTGGGACCCTCACACATGCTGGTTTATACTTGCAGGTAGAAGCAGGGATAACAGAAGTCTAGCATTCATTGTGAGCTGGTGCCAAGGCTGAGAACTGCTTGGGACCCTGGAAAGCCACCTTCCTTGGGTCTCATACCCCAGGAGACAGGACTACTCACTGGGCTAGATCGTTGGAGGACATCGTGTTTATAGGGACAGAAACAGAGCCCAGCTGTTTTAACATGTCCCTAGCTGTCTTAGGATGCTGCCCCCCTACGATGCCCTCTGAATTCTTGAGAACCCAAGTGAGGAAGAGGAGAACTGGTGAGGTCCAGGCCACTTGGAGAATTGTCCTGCAGTGTTGGGCTGAATTGGAACCCTCATGCAGCCCTGCTGGCTGTGTCACCTTTCACTGAAGTGGTGTGGCCACCTTTGGGGCACGTGCTTCCTGGCTGTTCCTGCTTTAAAACTTCAGTCCAAGAGGTATTTTCTTCTTGTGCTGAGATGTCATTTCCTTTCCTATGGCTTCCAGAATTTGGGAAAGAGGCTGATTGGCAAGTAAGCCAGCTGGCAGTACTCTCTAGGCCAGAGCAGACTTGAGCAGAGGCCTGCCGGCTCCAGCTTCAGGCACTGCACTGCTCTGGAGACCGTGGTGGTGGCAAGCCTCTGCTTTTCAGAAGACTGAACTCCAAGAGGCCAGGGCCTGCCTCCCCCTGCAGGGACACGGCCACACTTGGCTCTCCAGGAGAGAGAACTCTGCCTCCATCTGAACACAACAGGACGTCACCGGCCCCTCTCAGGAATGGGTTAGTCAGCACAGTCTAGGTCAGCAGGTGCCACAGTGCTTTAGGCCTCTGCTGTGAGAGCCTAAAGCACTGCCTGTGGGGGCTCCACCCACAGTGGAAATACACAAGGGCAAGTGGGGCCTGGCCTGAGTCCTTGTGGACTACACCTCTGTCCCTGCAGCCAGACACAACCTGTCTGTCTTGTGCTGAGAGGCCTCCTGGCACCAAGATGTATGGTCCTACCTGGCACTACCATCCAGGTTGAGAAAATACCACCCCATGGCACCCTGGCACCCTGGTAGGGATGGAAAGGAGATGTTCCACTGTGGCTCCTGACTGGGGCTCCTGGCTCCAACCTGCAAGCCAGGGCATGCGGCCCCTCAAGGACCCATAGCCCCTTGCCTAAGCCACCTGAGGGGCTACTGCTACAGGTTAACTCAGAGCAGTGATAGCCATATCTCAGAGGCCCTCCCAGCTGTAAGGACCTTACTCTGTGTTCCTCTAAAAAAACACATACAGGTTAAAATATGAAAGAGCTGCCAGGTGCTGCACACATGTCTCTTATCCTAGCTACAGAGAGGCTGAGGTGGGAGGATCACTTGCAGGGCCGTCTGGGCAACTTAGCCTGTCTCAGAACGTGTGGACGCATATTTATGTATGCATAGCACTCTCACTACTTAGATCTTGATTGCTCACTTGGAGGAAAGGCTGGTTTGGAATGATGATAGCTCAGTGTGCCCTATCAGAGGGACATGCTATGAGGTCCTTCCAGCTTTCCCTGCTCAGCATCAGGCTCCTGGGTCCTTTTCCACCTAGCCTAGGTGCTCCTCGTCACAGCCACAATGCAGTGAGTTAGCTTCCAGAGTGAGTGTGTGCTCTGTGGGCTCTTCTCCTGAACCAGAGTGTGCTACCTTGAGAGACACAGATGTGAGAAGATGGTGTCTGTGTGTGGGTGAGCGAGCAGCACTGCTGATCTGGAACTATGCTGTGGCATGCTCTGTCTGCCCAGCATATGTGTGTGTGTGCAAGGACAGTTGTAAGGATGCAGAGATTCGACTCATGCGTGTCAGCAGGGGATGGAGGAACTGCCCATCTTGGGAGCCTGCCCCTGGTCTCCTCTGGGTGAGAGGAAGTGGCAGCTTCTACCTGCACTTCTTCACAGTGAGGTGGGAGAGGCTGCAGTGCCTTTCAGGAGCTCTGACCTCAGGGAGCAAACACTCCAGTCCCCTCAGAGGTGGCTGCCAGGACAGATTTCTGTGATTGGTGATTGTATTCTTAGGTCCAGTATTGCTGCTGACCAGTGACAACATCAAACAGCGCCTTGGCTCAGCTGCTCTAGACAGGTGCGCTAGCCCCCAGCATCTGTTTGCCCACATAGAGACAGCTGCTGACCTTTGCTTCCACCTCTTAGCAATCCAGGCAATCCGGACATGCACCCTATTACTCCTGTGTCCTGCATCCCCATGCCCCAGTGTCTTCCCTGCACAACCACACTACTGGGCACCATTGGGCCTACCAGGGGACCAGGCCTTTCCTTATCCTATGGCCAGTTCTGCACCCCACCCATTCACTGCCCTGCTACAGCCTCTGCTCAGCTCATTCTCATCAAGAAGGGACAGGCTGGGAATGCTGGGCAGGGAGGGGGCGTGAGGGCTAGCTCTGCATTTGGGAGGGGTCATGCTAACAGAGGGGCCAAGGATCTCTGGAGCTGTCCCCAGAGGCTAAGTGCCTGCCTCTGGCTCAGCCTCCACGAGTACCGGCTGTCCAGCTGGCTGGGGCAGCAGGAGGACATCCACCGGATCGTACTCTACCAGGCAGACTGCACGCTCACACCCTGGACCCAGCGCTGCATCCGGCAGGCAGACTGCATCCTCATTGTGGGCCTGGGCGAGCAGGAGCCCACCGTGGGTGAGGTGAGCGCTTAGGGGGTTCCTTCTCAGAACTCTCCTTCTATTTTCCTTTGATTGAGACATTTCAAGAACTTAGGAAAGGACCCAGTTATCTGCAACCCATGCTTTAGAGACATTTTACTGTGTTCACATCCTCTGGGGGTTTTAACACAAAGCCCTGACCAAGTGGCCCTGGCAGAGTTGGATCCTCTGTCAGCCTGACTTTCTTAATACTATGTGTATAAAACCCTCCTCCACAGGCTTAAGATCTGGTAGGAGGAGTACCCTGTTTCAGATAATTCTGAGATATCTTTTCCTCAATATTTGGGATCCATGAGCTTTTTCCTTGTTGTTTTTTTTTTTAATTTTTTTTTGTAGTTGTAGATGAACAAAATGACTTTATTTTATTTGTTAATTTTTATGTGATGCTGAGGATTGAACCCAGTGCTTCACGCATGCTAGGCAAGTGTTCTGCCTCTGAGCCCCAGCCCCAGCCCGCTTTTTCCCTGTTGTTCCACTCATTTTTATGGCTCTTATTTTTTGTTGGTGAGCACCATACCATCTGTACATGTATTCTCAGCCTGTGGGCAGTGGAGTCATTTCACAGCCACCAGCCATGTGCAGGGTGCTTCAGGGTGCCTATAAGCTGCTAACCACAAAGAACATCTTCAGGTTTCCCAGATGTCACTGGTCTGTTGCCCTGGTTGCTTTCATAGGTCTCCCTTGTGCATGTCTGCAGGGCTCCAGGTCCTTCCCAATGCTAGGCACTGTCAGCCTGTTCATCTGCTCCAGCTGTGTTGTGAAGCAGAGCCTCTCCACCCCTGGAGTTAGGTCCCCACCTCCTCCCTCTGCTCCACTGCTCTGTGCTCATCTCAAGTTTCTTCCTGGCCCGTATAATCCTGGGACAGCTAAAAATTCCTCCTCTCTGATGTTTGTTCCCTTTCTGCAGGGAGCGATGCTCTCTGGGAAGGGTGAGTGCTGCCAAACACATCACTGCAGAGGGCGCCGTGCGCACTCGCACTCGTGGGGCAGTGTAGAGAAGAGGCACCTGCTTTTGTACCCCCAGCTCCTCACAGCCACACTGACCACTCAGTATGCATGGTTAGGCAGGCCCTGTGGTCAGAGCTTCAGCAGCCCCAGGACAGGCCATGTCACAGCCCAGGTGTTACAGAGTCAGGGAGCCACTCTTGGACCCTTCCTAAAGCCCTCCTGCCCTATGTGGGACAGCGGCCATGTGGTTCCAGTGCAGGTGTTGGTGGCATCCCTGTGCTCGCCCTCAGCTCCATCCTGCCCGCAGTCCTCAGGCATGCCTGGGTTGGCTGACTGGGCCCTGCTCTCCCCAGCTGGAGCGGATGCTGGAAAGCACAGCCGTGCGTGCCCAGAAGCAGCTGGTCCTACTGCACAGGGAGGATGGTCCAGGGCCAGCCCGCACCGTGGAGTGGCTCAACATGCGGAGCTGGTGCTCCGGCCACCTGCACCTCTGCTGCCCACGCCGAGTCTTCTCTAGGAGGAGCTTGCCCAAGCTGGTGAGGCCTGGTGGGCTGCCATTAAGTTCCTGAGCCCCTGCACACCGTCTCCCCTGACCTCCTGTTTGCACAGTGCTTGAATGTCTAGACCCTCTTTCTCTCCATGCTGTCTGGAGGCTGAGCTGTGAGCTCTGTTAGGAGGTTTGTCTCCTTTGCTCCTGGACTCTGGCTCTGAGTTGGTGTTTGCTTGACCTTGGATCCTTGGGCCATTTTATGGTGCTGTGCAGATATGGGGAAGTCCAGCATGGTGGAGGCACAGCACAGAGAGGCCATCAGGGGCCTGGGGGTACCAGTTAACCCAAAAGCTAGGCCTGAGGGAGTCAAGGGCTGAACCTGAGGGTCTCACATTCAGCCAAGGCTCCTAAAAGTCTTGAAGGTCTGGTCAGCCCTGCCCAGCCCTGGGCAGAAGCAGACAACAAACCCTGAGACACCTCTTCCTCAGGCCATCCTCAGCTTGATGGGCTCAGGGGCCAGGTTGGAAGGAGTATGGAGGCTGTCCATATACCACAGCCTACTCGGCCCCTGTAGCTCAATGGACAGCATTCTGATGACTGCACCCCTGCCCAGGACCCGAGAGCACTGTCTACCAAAAGGGCCTGTGGGAGATCCCCCTGAAGGAGCTCCAGCTCTGCCCATTCTGGGCCCACATGATCACCCATGTGCCTTCTGCCAACATTCACCCCTGGGTGAGCCTGGGCTGGCTCTGAGGCCCCTGGGCATCAAGGTACTGATGGGGCCATGTCCTGGAAAGGAGATGACTTTGGGTGAGGAATGAAGGAAGTCTGCCCAGACCAGTCAGGTGTGGGGGTCATGACTGGGCGTCCAGCGCAAACCCCTATCTTGTGCTGACCCTCTCAGATGGAGATGTACGAGCGTGTCTTCCAGCGACCCCCAGACCGGCACTCGGACTTCTCCCGCCTGGCACGGGTGCTGACTGGCAACGCTATTGCCTTGGTGCTTGGAGGAGGGGGAGCGAGGTGAGTCCCTGGCCCAGGTACTGCTGCCCCTGTGCATGCAGGTGCCCATCATTCCTGCAGGTGCTATGCTGGACTCCCAGGAGGACAGTGGTGACACACCACTGACAACAGATGCAGACCATGGTGGCCTGTGCCATCCTCAGGAGAATACCCAAGTGGTCGGCAGGGGTGTGGCCTGCCCAATGAAGCACCTCCTGCAAGCAGGCCCAGCAAAGCTGCCCATTTCCTTGTTACTGGTAGAGTAGGAGAAGTGTTGTATCTCGTTCTGATTGTCTTTACCTGGAAGCCTTTGCTTGCTTTTAGCCACCTGGGTCTCCTGTCCTCCAAAAACTATTGTCTTCTTCCCCCAGCGTCCCCTCAGGCTCCTGGTGAGCTGATTTTATCTTGACACACAGTGTGGAGAAAGGATCTGATCCATGTGTGAACTAGTGAAGTGTTCCTTAGTTCTTGGGCTGAAGGTTCCTTAAAGGACTTTTAGCCCAAATCATTCCTACTCTGGGTCATTGGACCCTTATCACCTTCTCCTGAAGTGAGAGAAGTAGAGCTAGGGCATCATGGGGTGAGGCCAGGCTGGTGCCTTCTTCTGGTGAACCAGAAGGAGCATGGAGGAGCACAGTGAGCCACACTGTGCCACACTGTGCCAAACCCTCAGCCCCAAGGAAGGCAGCACTGCACAGGCATTGGCTGCCCCTACCCCCCCCCCTCGGGGGGGGGGCAGTGGAGGCTTGGATTATTCTGCTGGGAGACCCGCCTGCCTCCTGAATTCCAGTTCTGAGCCAGGAACTCAGCAGAGGCACCTACTCAAGCTCTGTGTACTGAGTCCTGGCAGTACTTGACCTTGTGGCAAAGTGATAGTGCTTTGTTCATTGTATCTCAGGGATCCTGGGGTGACTTTGCCCCTTGTCCCACTCTCACTCCAGTGACAAGGAGACTGGGCTAGAAGAGAGGGGTGATTACCCATGACTGTCAGGCCCAGGAGAGGCCAATGTCCTTTCTGTAGGGCTGGACAACAGGCATGTGGAGCAGATGGGCCCAGACTCAGGCCTGGCTTGCAGGTCAAGCCAGCAGCATCTCAATGAAAATGCATTTTAATTCGAATGCACTTATGGGGCTGGGGCTGGGGCTCAGAGGTAGAGCACTCACGTACCACGTGTGAGGCCCTGGGTTTGATCCTCAACACCACATATAAATAAATAAATAAAATTAAGGTATTGTGTCCAAGTGCAACTAAAAAATAAAAATTTAAAAAAAAAAAGAATGCACTTAGAAGCCATAAGGTTCTGTAAGGCACAGGACAAAAAAAAAAAAAAAAAAATGATCTTCTTACAGCCTCTCCAGCACCAAATCCAGAGTTCCCAGAAACATCCACTTACCCCACTCTGTGACCATCTGCTTGTCTCCATTCCTTTTGGACTGATGGTCTGCTTTCTGCTGTTGTAGATGATTGGCTTCCTGGCCCTCCTGCGCACTCTTATTCTGCGTCCTCCTCATCTGTCTGCTCCCTTCGTCCCATTAGGGTCCCCGTGTAGCCGGCAGTGGTTCAGCCGGCACTTTCTGTTCCATTGTGAAATGGCTCTCATGGGGCACTCTGGGATCACTCCTCTTTCCTTGTTGCACCTACATCTGCTCAGCTTCTGGTGTGAGCTGTGCACCTGCAGGCACTGCTGGAAGCATTGGCACCCACTAGTAGGCTCAGACAGAACAGGCCACCTCTGCTCGCACGGTTTAGGGTCGCCACCCTCATCTCTGCTGGCTGCTCTCTAGCTGTTGGGATGTCGCCCTGGGAACTGCCTTTGGCTCATTTCCTGTGTTGTGCTTTCTTCCTCTGTCTTGATATGCTCCTGTTTTTGGTGATCTCTTAGAGAATGCATAGGAGGCAAAAATGTTAAGACTCTACCTCTCAGAAGACACCTTATCCTACACTCATACCTGCACATGATAGTTTGATAGGGTTTGGCTGTAAGTACTTCCCAGGGCTTCATTGTCTTTGTAGCATATTGCTGTTGAGAAGTTTCATGCTATTGTTCACAGGCCTGGGTTTTAATCTGGAACACTGAAGGGCATTCTTGGTCCTTGGTATTCTGAAGCTACATGGGATGTGCCTTGATGTGGTTGTTTTTTGTCCATTATACTGGATGCCCATTGGGTCCTTTCAAACTTGGAAATTCAGCCAGGTGTCATGCCCAGCTAGTCAGGAGACTAAGGCAACAGAATTGCAAGTATAAGGCCAGCTTCAGAGACTGAGTGAGACCCTGTCTCAAAAAGATTAGGGGACAGTCTGGGATTATAGCTCAGTGGTAGAGCACCTCTGGGTTTAATCCCATTATCCTGCCCCCCCTCCAAAAAAAAAAAAAAACTCTGGAAAGTGTTTTATGTTTTATTTTTTAAAATAGTGTTTACCTCTTTCTTTTTCATTTTCTTGGAGCTCCTACTGGTCGAGTATTGGCATCCTAGATGGATTCTCTAATTCTCTTACCTTTTCTTTCCCATATTGTCCATCTTTATATTCCAGTTAATTTTTCCACTAAAATAACTCCAACACCGAGTGATCTCTCTTCCTAGTCTTCCTGACTCCCTAGTGCAGCTGTCTCTGGGACAAGCAATGGCAGGCTCCTCGCTGGCTCTGCTTGCCTGTTTACATCTCCCACCATGAGCTGGTATATCTGGCTCTGTGCTCGTGACATGCTGTGTGAAGGTTGTGTCCTCGGCTGCAGGTGTGGTGAGCCAAGGACTATTCCATCGAGCACTCCTTTTTCATCCCTCCTTCTTCTGGTAGGCATTTAGGTTGTTTCTTGCTTTTGATTTTTAGGAGCAAAAGGATAATAACACTCTTTACATGGGCACATGTTTTCTTGTCTCTTAGGCAAAGGCCTGGGAATGGAGTTACCTGGCCACAGGGTAGTTGTGCCATTTTACACTTACCAGTTATGTGTTAGAGTTCAGTTTTCCACATTCTTGCCACCCATTGATATTGTCAGTATTTCAGTTGTAGCCACTCTAGTGGGTGTGCGGTGATCTTTGTGTGGTTCTCATTTGCATCTTTGCATCTCCCGATGGCAGGTTGTGGAGCTTCCGTTTTGTAAGCTGGTGTGCTGGTTGGCCATATGCGTGTGCGTCCTTTTTTATTTATTTTTTGGTTCTGGGGATTGAACCTAGGGGTGCTTGCTTTGCCACTGAACTACGCCCTCAGCCCTTTTATTTTCTTTTTGAGACAGGGTTTGCCTAAGCCTGGCCTTGAACTTGCAACCCTCTTGCCAAAGCTTCCAGAGTCCTGGGGCTACAGGTGTGGCCCCCGTGCCCAGCACATGCATCCTATTTTGTGAGGTATTTGCCCAGGCCCTGTGGCTGTTCTACCAGGCTTCCTTTATCATAGAGTTGGAGGAGTTCTGTACATATTCTGACTGCAAGTCTGTCACCAGATATATTTATTGCTAATATTTCTCTTGGCTTTTTACTTTCTTTTCATTTCCTTTATGACATCTTCGAATGAACTATTTCTAATTTTTTTCTATTTCATTTAAAAATTTTGTTCTAACTAGTTATACATAACAACAGAATGCATTTTGACACATTGTACACAAATGGATCATAACTTCTCCTTCCGCTGGCTGTACATGGTACAGAGCTACACAGTAGTGTAATCATACAGGTATATTGGGTAATAATGTCCATCTCATTTCACCTGTTCTTCCCATCCCCACCCCTGATCTTGCACAATCCAAAGTTCCTTCATTCTTTCCTACCCACCCCCCCTTATAATTTTTTATAAATTGTGATTTTTTTTTCCAGTTTTTGTATAGTTATTACTTCTGGCTATTCTGAGAGGTTTTGCTTATCCTAGGGTCATAAAGGAATTCTGTTTTTCCTTTTAAAAGATTTGCAATTCCAGATTGTCCGTGTAGGACTTTGATCTACCTCAAATTCATTTCTGTGTGTGGTGTGAGGCAGGAGTTGGTCTCTACTACATGCTGTCTGCCAGTACCTCCCTTCCCTGTGGCGCTGAGAGGCACCTGCTGGGCCCTGTGTGGGGGCTGCGCTGTTGCAGAGCCTGTTTCGTCCTCAGTGGCAGCATTGCAGTCTTAGTGAGATGGCTTCGTGGTCAATTTTGACTGGTTTGGATAGGGATGCACCCAGTCTGTGGGTCACTCTGGGGAGAAAGGCAGCTGTGCAGGGTGGACTCCCGCTGGCAGGCACATCTCCCCCACCCAGGCCTCAGTGTGGAGACCAGGCTATCACTGGGTAAGTGCACTTCTAACTTTTCTTTAGAACTACTCTAAGTGTGTTTTTTGGATTCTGCTTTCAGACTGGTCATTTCAGCACACAGGATGCAGCTCGGCTGGACTTGCACCTCATAGCTGCTCGACTCCCTTGTTCAGGGAGCTTTTTTGTGCAAGTTTTTGGATTCTGTGCCTGCAATTGTTATCTGGGAATGAGCACTGGTCCTCCTCCTCTCCAGCCATGTACACGTGCTCAGATTCCTCCCCTTTCCTTCTGCCCTGGCCAGAGCCTCCAGTGCAGGACTGATGGACGTGGGAGCGTCTGTGCTAGCCTCGGGGTGTGCTTGGTTGTCACTTGGCATGATCCTGGTTGTAGACCGTGGCGGTCTTGCTGAATCCAAGGAAACCCCTCTGCTCTCAGTTTTTGTCACAAATGGTGGCACCCAGGGTCTGGTGAGGTGATTGTGTCTTCCTCTCTATCCTATTAAAGTATGAATCACACTTATTTTTCAAATAAAAGCCAACCCCAAGTCCCTGCAGTGGGTGGGTCTGGCTGTGCCAGGCTCAGTCTGCAGGGCAAGTCCCTCTGCATCTGCACAGCTGGGAGGAGCAGACTTCCCTCAGTACCACATGCTTTGCTGCCGTCCCAGGTCACAGAAGGAAGGGCTCTTTTCCTGTTCTCTGAAAAGTTTTTTTTTTTTTTTTTTTTTTTAAAGAGAGAGTAAGAGAGAAGAGAGAGAGAGAAAGAGAGAGAGAGAATTTTTAATATTTATTTTTTAGTTCTCGGCGGACACAACATCTTTGTTGGTATGTGGTGCTGAGGATCGAACCCGGGCCACACGCACACCAGGCGAGCGCGCTACCGCTTGAGCCACATCCCCAGCCCCCTCTCTGAAAAGTTTGATGTAAAATTTGCATTCTTTCTTCCTTATATGTATAGTAAAATTTACTAGTATAACCATTTAGATATGAAATATGAAATTTATTTATTTGATTGGTTGTAGTCCTAGGGATTGAACCCAGGGGCACTCTATCACTGAGCTGTTCCCCAGCCCTTTTGATTTTAATTTGAGAAAGGATCCCACTAATTTCCAAGACTAGCCTCAAACTTGCAATGCTCTGCCTCAGCCTCCTGAGTTGCTGGGGTTACAGGCATGTGTCCTGCTGAACATGAAATTTTCTCTGTGGGTATTTACAAGTTAAATATCCCATTTCTTTAGTATTTACACTACTTTTCAGATTCTCTGTTTTACTTTTGGGTTTTGTAGGTGATACTTTTCTTGGGTTGGGCCCCCTTTATCTGAGTTTTCCCACTGTGAAGCTGCCTAGTCGCTTCTCCTCAACCACAGCACCTGTGGAATGCACCTTTGCTCTTCCTGATGGCATTGCTGCCCTCCCTCATCTCCTTTTCCCCCTCATCTCCCACTGATTGTCCTTTCTAAGCACTCACTTCTGGTTTTGTTGACATCTTTATTGTGTGTTTGGATTTTGGTTAATTTCTGCTCTTATCTGTATTATTTCTTTGATTTCACTCTTTTATTTAAATTATTCTCTTTTCCTACCTTATGGGCCAGCAGACATTGTCATAAAGGAACAGATGGTAAGTGTATGGTCTTTGTCATAATCACAAAAGTATGAAGGAGCGAGCTCTTTTTACTGCACCTCTGATGGCAAGGTGTCTTTCCTTTTCTTTTGCCATGCTGGGGATTACAGCCAGGGCTTTGTGCATGCTAGGCAAGTGCTCCATCGTGGAGCCACATCCCGAACCCTTGTCTTATTTTTCCCCCTCAGTCTGGTTTGAAGATGGTTTTTGTTGCTTTGGGTTTTCAACAGTGCAGGCACAGTTATCTTTGGATTTGAGCCTAGGGTTTATGATGCTCTTTGAATGTGAGTCTTTTTTTAAAATATCTTTTCAGTTGTTGATAGACCTTTATTTTATTTACTTATATGTGGTGCTGAGAATTGAACCCAGTGCCTCACACATGCCAGGCAAGTGCACTATCACTGAGCCCCAGCCCCAGCCCCTGAATGTGAGTCTTGATGCAGCCATCAGTTCTAAAACTGCCCAACCATCATCTCTTCAGATATTGCTCTGTCCCCACTTTCTTTGCTCTCTGGGCTTGAATTGCACATAAATTAGAACTTTGTGCCAGATCCTTTGCTTCTGAAGCTCCTGTGCCTGTTTTTTGAAGGAATAGTTTACACATCCCATCCTCTTGATGCTTTGTGAGCCAGTGGGCATTTTCTTCTGCTCCTCTTAACTGTCACATCACGCTCTTCAGCTGTGTCTAGTCTGCTATTGTTCAGTCACTGAGTTCTTCATTTCAGTTATTATAGTTTCTACTTCTAGAACCACCATTTGATTTAGTTTCTGATTCTATGTCCAAATTGTCAGTCATGCCCATCCTACACTCTTTTTGTAGTTGTACTTGAGTATTTAATTTTCACATGTGTTCATTTTTGCCCTTTCTGAGTGCACACTTAAGGACACTCATGTGGCTGTGCAGCTGTCAGCACCATCCAGAACACTTTTATCCTACCAACAGACTCAGCCCAGAAGTGCCAGCTTCCGTTGCCCTCTCCCCTCATCTCCTTGTTCGTCTCCATGCAGCTGCCTGTTCCAGGTCCCTCATGTGCGTGGCAGCATGCACCCCTTGTCCCTGTGGTCTCCTTCTCACCAGCGGCACCAGCTCACATGCTACAAATGCACTTCCTGCCTTTTGTTCTCCACTGTAGCAGTTCCCATCTTTGGCTCCTGGGGGGGCTTCAAGCACCATCATTCTAAAACCCAGTGCCTGATACTTCGGTTGTCTGGGCTCCCTCTGGGCCACTTCTGTTGTTTGTGTTTCCTCATGGTTTGTGGCCAGGTAGTTTATCTCTTCATGTGGCTAGTAGACTTCCTGCATGGAAATGGCAATGACAAGTGCAGGCTCTGGGTGACAAATCCAGCCAGGGCTGGAAGTGATCAGAAGCTGGCTTCCTGGCCTCTGGGAGGGCTGGTCCATTTCCAGCTTGCTCTGATTCCTGGGTTGGCCCTCGGGGTGCTTTTCAGGACCTCTCATTTCCAGGGGGCCCTCAACTCCACCTTTCCTTACCCCTGAGACTGGCAAGAGTCCTGTTCCACTTTACCATCTCTGTAGTGCCCTCCTTGCTGGCGTGGCAAGTGTCTTCAGGTGAAGAGGCCACATATCGGCTCTCCTGTAACCTGTCCTCCCTCATCCCATCCCCACCGTCTCCTTGGGGGTCTTAAATTACCTCCAGCCTCCCTCTCTGCATTAGCATCATTGCCCATCTATATGACCTGTGCAAGAGTAGGGACGAGGAGGAGTGGGTGGGTTGCAAGCAGCCACCTCTTGTCCTCTCTGGGACATAGCGGGGCTGAATTGGTGATGGCACTTACTTCCTCTCTATGCTCCTGGCTGTGAAGAGGCTGCGCCCAGGTGGGCATCCTCAGGGCCCTGGCAGAGTACAGCATCCCCGTGGACATGGTTGGAGGGACATCCATTGGGGCCTTCATGGGTGCCCTGTACTCTGAAGAGAGGAACTACAGCCAGATGAGGATTCGGGCCAAGCAGTGGGCTGAGGTAAGTGGGTACCTTTCCCGAACCAGGTCTCTAGGAAACAACCCCACAGGTTTGAGGGACAAAGGAAGAGTGTAGGAAAGGACACTGCTGCTGTGGGAAGGGACAGCAAGGAAAGGCCTCTGCCACTGGAGGAAGAGCGGGTATTGCCCACAGTCCCTGAAGAAAAGAGGCACAGCCCACCACACAGGGCAGAGTGGGGCAGGAGGGCACTGGGGCCACTCAGGAGCAGAAAGGAACAAAGTGGCCCAGGCCTGGTTTCTATAGCACAGGCAGGTGAGCTGCTTAGGACAATTAGGGGGTCATTCCAGCAGCCCTGGGGGCTTAGTACCTGGATCTGGGTGATTTAGGGCAGGGGAGTTGGTGTGAGTCGGATGAAGGAGAGGCCAGGCATGAGCTCTGCCCAGCAGAGGGACATAAGCAGCTCCAGCCTTGAGTCTGGCCTTGTTTTAAATGGGCACCAGAATCAAAATACCCAATGTAGAGTCAGAGGAAGCAGAATAGGCTCCCAGCTCAAGCTCTCCAGTGGGTCGGCTCTGCGGTTCTCTGCTGTTATGCCTCTTCTTTCAAGACAGTTAAGCCCTGTTGAAGCCAAAACTGTTTGTGCTCTTCTTTCTAAAAGGGAAGAAAACTGTTCTCTGCTGTTATGCCTCTTCTTTCAAGACAGTTAAGCCCTGTTGAGCACAAAACTGTTTGTGCTCTTCTTTCTAAAAGGGAAGAAAACTGTCCATCTTCCAGGCATAAGCTCTTGGACTAGGTCATCTGCTGTGTTCACGAGTGCTGGGGATGCCACTGTCTCCACCACCAGGCCCCCAAGGACCCTGCTGTGGGGCTCCCCATTCAAGAAATGGTTCTTCCCTGAAATAAGTTCCCCAGTCACTCCTCAAACGCCACTCAAAAGAGATAGCAACGATTACTAGGGATGGCTCCAAGAGCACTGACCACAGGACATTGTGTGCAGTGGGCAGAAGATAACTTAGCAAGGGTCTAGTCCCTTGGCTGGGAGACAGGCTCAAGTCTGCAGGAAATCCTTTCCATTACCTCCCTCTGCAAGTCTGGTACTGGAGACCAGGTATGGGAATGGTTCTTCCACCATCCTGAGGGTATGCTGGTCTGTGGAACCCTGCCAGGGCTGCCACCCTACAGGGAGCCATCTCTGGGCAGGGTGGGATAGAGCCATGTGCCCACCTGCACTATAATGAGGAGATGGGGTGGCAGTGGGACTTCCTCAGGAGTGGACCCAGGTCTTGGGCACAGTCCCAAGCAGTCCTGGACCAGGTCCTTGTCCAGGAGCTCCAGCTCTCTTGCTTGCCTTAAAGGACAGACTTCATGTGATGATGTGAGCACAGGGGCTTCTGCATGCTAGTCAGGCCCTGGGCTCATCCTGTCACGTCTGAAGCAGGCACCCTGCACACAGCAGCAGGGAGGGCCTTTTACTCCCTCCCTGGCCCTAGGTCAAAGGCTGGCCTTGAGACCAGGTGCTCTCCAGTGGGGCCAGTCACAGTAGTGCTCAGTGCTTTGGCCCCACCCAGAGAGCCACCAGCAGAGCAAGGGCGAGGGTGGGATCAGCTCCCATATCTCACTGGTCATATGCCATTTCTGGGGACCTCAGTGAGATAAGCAGTTGGGCCTGAGCTCTTCCTGCCATTGCCCATTTCACCTGGTGCTCCCACACTGCAGGCAGACCTGGAGCCCAGGGAACAAGTGTGCTGTGAAGCCCCCAAGGGCCAGGTTGGCAAAGCCTGCCTGTGGCCAGGAAGGGCCAGATTCTCTACTACTCCATGTCCACAGTATTGCTCCCCCAAGAATCCAGACAGCCTGGGTCTGAGGACATGCCTGGAGACCCATGTTCTGTTGCTGGAAGCACACCTGTGTGCCCATATCCTGCTCCAGAGAGGGTCCTGCAGACCTAGGCGTGAGCCCCTCTGCAGAGACCTTCATGTTCCCAGGGCATGACATCAGTGGTGAAAACCTTTCTGGACCTGACCTACCCGATCACATCCATGTTCTCTGGAGCAGGCTTCAACAGCAGCATCTGCAGCATCTTCAGGGACCGGCAGATTGAGGTGCTTCCCCAGGGATGACCTGGGAGCCATGCCACTCTTGGCTGGTACTGGTCGTTCACCCTCAGTGCCCTCCTCTTCCTCCTAACATGGGTAGGGCATCCCTGAGGTCCCCTGAGCCCTGTACTCCCCACAGGACCTGTGGCTCCCCTACTTCGCTGTCACCACCGACATCACAGCCTCTGCCATGCGGGTCCACACAGATGGTGAGTGCCATCTCTAGATCAGGGAGTTGCAGGGCCAGCCCAAGTGGGTCAGTGGCCCAGGGGAGCAGGCAGCCATGGGAGCATGGGCAAGAGGAGAGCCAGCAGCTCTGTGTGGTCACCAAGGAGACGAGGCGCAGGCAGGTCTGCACAGGGAGGGCACCTTGGACAGGAGGGGCAGAGCAGGTGGCAATCAGGGTGTCCAGGTGACAGAAGGGCTCTATAGGGAAGAGTGAGGGATGGTCACACTTGGGCACAGGGAGCTTAGGGCCCAGTAGCTATTGGGAGAGCCAGATAGAGTGATATATCCACAGAGACCCAGAGGAAGACCTCAGTTCTGTATCCTCCTGGACCCTCACTGCCTACCCTTTTTGTTGCAAGTCCCTTCAGGGATGAGGGGGTCCATCTGCTGACCCTTGACCCCTGGAGATGGGGACTTGTGGGCTTGTGGCCCATCCAAGGGGAAGTCCAGGACAGGAATCCATAGTGGGTGGCAAAAGGCTCCTCCCTGGCCCCTCCCCCACTAGACTCTCTTGGCTCCCTAGGCTCTCTGTGGCGGTATGTGCGTGCCAGCATGTCCCTGTCAGGTTACATGCCACCCCTCTGCGACCCCAAGGACGGACACCTGCTGATGGATGGAGGCTATATCAACAACCTCCCAGGTACTGCAGAGGGCTGGGGCTCCTACCCGCTGGCACTCAGCAACTCGGTCACTCATTCTGCTCATGGCTGTCTGCCAAGGCCGCCTCCACGCCAGGAAGGCTGGGGTGGCACACGTTTTCCTTGGAGTATGCCAAAGGAGAATGTCAGGCTGGCGTCAGAGTCCTGAGAACACACAAGCTTGTGCACAGGCACACGCATGCACGGTGTGTTCCCAGCATATGGACCTGCCTGTAGCTCAGCAGTGCACGGGACAATGGCCAGGCAGACACACCAAGAGCAATTAAGACCCATCTGCACCCACAGCCAGGCGCTAATGGCCCTCAGGTATTGACTGTGCTGGGCGGGCTCCACCTGCCACCTGTTAGACATGTGCTCAGAAGGGCCCCCGACACAGTTTGGCTGCCACAAAGTTGAGGCACACAGGCTTCCTGTCTCCACAGGCCTAGTTGTGAGCAACACTTCCTTAGGGCTTAGTGAAGCGGGGTCTGGCCCTGTCCCACTGGTTTCTGGGGTGTCCCCTTGTGCACTGGCCCAGGTGGTGACCATAGTTGCCTCCTCTTCCCCAGCGGATGTGGCCCGATCCATGGGGGCAAAGGTGGTGATCGCCATCGACGTGGGCAGCCGGGATGAGACAGACCTCACCAACTATGGCGATGCACTCTCTGGGTGGTGGCTGCTGTGGAAACGGTGGAACCCCCTGGCCACCAAAGTCAAGGTGGGGTGGTGCCAGGTAGCTTCTAAGCCTATGCCCTCCACCTATGAGCAGGCTGTGGAATACCTCCCAGGCTGAGTCCTGTAGGCCTGTGTCACTCCCACTCCTGCCCAGGCCCTGGGGCCAATCCTGGGGAAGCCCGCCAGAACACACTTCCAGGCCAGCTCAGGACCTGGCCTGGGCCTGGGCCAGAAAGGACTGGGAGGAAGGCACCGGGGCAGGAGTCTTGGGCATGACTCTGCAGGTGCTGAACATGGCTGAGATTCAGACACGCCTGGCCTATGTTTGCTGCGTCCGGCAGCTGGAGATGGTGAAGAACAGTGACTATTGCGAGTGCCTGCGGCCCCCCATCGACAGGTATCGCACCCTGGACTTCGGCAAGTTTGATGAGATCTGTGTAAGTGTCAGCCACTGGCCACAGAAACAGTGTCAGTGGGGGCAAGCTCTGGTGGTTGTTCCCTCCCCAGCCTCCTGAGAGCACTGGAAGTGGGGGCTCCTGTACCTCTTAACAGGGTCCACTGTGTGTGCAGGAAGTAGGTTACCAACATGGGCGGACAGTGTTTGACCTCTGGGCTCGAAGTAGAGTGCTAGAGAAGATGCTGCAGGACAGGCAGGGGCCAAGCAAGAGGAAGGCCTGTGCGGTGAGAGGGCAGGGGTCTCCCTATGGGAAGAGGGCAAGGGGGGGTCTGGCAGGGAAGAGCTGGCAGAGTGCCTGGGGCGGGCCCACACTGTCCCTCCAGGGCAGCTGTGTGGTAGGCATGTATGCCAGGCAGGTGGCTATCCGGTGCCTTATACTCCAGATCCCCACTTGCCCCAATGCCTCCTTCACGGACCTTGCTGAGATCGTGTCCCGCATTGAGCCTGCCAAGATGGCCACAGTGGATGGTGAGTTGGTCACCCAGGCGGTGGGCCTGCTGACACTGTGTGGGATAGAGTAAGGCTGGCTGGGCCTCAGCACCCCCACAGGTCTCCACCCCTGCCCTCATGTAGTCACACACCATTGTCTTAAGACTCCAAGAGCTTCTGGCTGGCAGAGGGTCCCCACAGTAATGAGACAGGTCCCCCGCCAGGCTTCCCAGGCCTCTCCCACACCTGCCCCATACCTCAGCAGGGAGGGCTGGCCTGGGTGGAGCCACTAAGCCAGAGGGTGGGCCCAGCATTCACCATGCTCTAGTCTAGGCCCTGCACTTGGGGCTGGAGGCTGAGGGCTAGAGGCTGGGGGCCAGCTGCTTTACTTGTAGCAGAACGGCATGCTTTATCTTGAAGGGGGAACGGAGAGGCCCTTGTGGCTACGAGGATCAGAAAGCCCCAGGCTCTAAGCTGCCTGTATTCTGGCTGAAGCCTTTGCTCATGAGGCTAAGCGAGGGCCCAGGCTTCTCATGAGTAGCTTGCCGGGTTGACAGTGGGTGAAGAGCTCTTTGTGGAAGACCCTTCAAGTGTTGGGTTGGAGCTGAAAATAAAGCCAGGTGTATACACAGGGCCTGATCTGCAGCAGCTCCCTCTGGAAGACGTTCGGTGGGTGTCTGCATGCGCACCTTTGCCTCTGAGTAAAGGCTAGGTTGTATGACCAGATTCTGCCTGAGTTTCAGCTGTGGCAGACAAAGCCCCTGTCCTTAGGAAGGGGACCAATGAGGCCCTCCTCTCTGCTCCAGACGAATCTGACTACCAGACTGAGTATGAGGAGGAGCTGCTAGAAATCCCCAAGGACACATACGCGGACTTCCAGAGCACCCAGGCAGAGCTGGGCTCTGACTCGGTGAGAGGCTGGCTGGGTCCTTCTAGTGCCCCTTTGGCTGGGCCTGTTCTCAAGGCCCCAGGCAGGAGCCGGTCTTAAGTCCTGGCTCTGGATTTGCTGCCCACACAGGTGATGTGGCCCAGGATCAACCCTCCTGGGTGGCAGCCCGCTGGTTTGCACCCTGACTGAGTAGTTTGCTTCCAGGAGGGAGAGCCCATGCTGCAGCATCCGCACCCTGGCTTGGCTTCCCCAGAACAACCCCAGGACAATTCATCTTCCTGGCTCCCTGGCCAGACTGGAGAGAAGCCGCTGTTCTGATGCTCCCCAGAATCCAGCATCTCCTGGGAGCCTGACCTCAAGACTGAGGCTCCACCCACTCCTGGGAGGCCACTTTACCCACCTGACAAGAGAAGCCTCAGCCAGCTGGCCAGCGTGTCAAATCTTTACCCCCAGCCTGGGCTCTTTTCTGCACCCTCTGTGCCTCTTTTCTGTACTGGCACCCCTGCACCCCTGGAGAGATGAGCCAGCCTCCCGCCATCCCCCATGAAGTCTCTGTGAGGTGTGGGAACCCCAGATTGGCATGTTAATAAAGGTAGATCTGATTGTGTGGATTTGTCTCTAGGTGCCAAAGTCCCTGTGGCAGAGAAACACCAAGATGGGCCTGATTCCATCAGGAGGGGGCGGTAGGGGAGGATGAGCCGTGGTCAAAGGACAGCAGTTTCCAGGCTGGCCAGGCAGGCAGGTCGCTCAGGGTTTGAATGGAACTGGGGTCCCCCAAAACGGAAGTGAAGTCCCTCAGGCCCTTTAGGCCTTGTTTGCTCCTAGAACACACGGTGGCCAAGTCGGGGCGTGGAGAGGACCACCAGACCCTACAGAGGACCAGAGTAGGACTCCAGGTGCCAGGCTTCCAGGCTCCGAAGACCCCGCCCAGGTCTCGTGACGCATCGGGGCGGAGCCGGGCCTGGTCCCGCCCCGCCTGACGTCACTGGGCGGAGCCTCCGCCCCGGTTCCGCAGCTCTCTCTCCGGGTCGGCGGGACGCGCGGAGTGTCCGGCGCGGCCATGCGGGGCCCGGGCCCAAGCGCCTGCGCGACCCTGAGCCCGACCCCAGGCGCAAGCGCGACCCCCGGCGCGGCGCGGCTCCCCCGGAGGAGGCGGCGGGCGCGGGGCGCGCTCTGAGGCCCGGGGGATGCGCCGCCGCCGCGACCATGGGCGCCGCCGCCTCCAGGAGAAGGGCGCTGAGGAGCGAGGCCATGTCCTCGGTGGCGGCCAAAGTGCGGTGAGTGCGCCGGCCAGGCCGGTTCCCGGAGGTTCAGCCCCTCCCACGCGGTCTCTTGGGCTGCGCGGGCCGGTGCGCCCAGGTTCCTGGTGGGCCTCGGGTTCACGACTGACAGCATGCAGATGCGTGGCAGTGACCCTCGGTGGCGGAGCCGAGCGCCCGCCCCCTTGGCGATGGAGGGCCTAAGTGGGGGGTGGGAGCATCGTGTTTGCTTGAGAGGGTCTTGCGAACTGCCAGAGTTGAGAATGGGCCTATGGGCACTGACCTTGCCCACTCTGCCCACCCTGCAGAGCAGCCCGAGCATTTGGAGAGTACCTGTCCCAGAGTCACCCTGAGAACCGCAACGGTGCAGGTAGGGGGTTTGTGAGGCAGTGCCAGCAGAGAGCCCGAGGTCCCCTGCCTAGGCCAATCCCTGCTCCACTCGATGAAGTGTGAGGGGGCCCAGTTGTCTTGCTGGGCTGGCTTCCTCACATCCCCTGCCCTCCCTGGCCCAGAGCCCCAGGAGGAGCTCTGATCACTCATCACCATGACACCCACCCAGCCTGGGCCGTTGGCATGGCAACAGGCCTCCTGGCACCCCCAGGGTTGGCACCACTGTCTCCTGGGGCCAGCTGGTGGGGGGGAGGGGAGAAGTTGGCACCCTGCAAACTACTGCAGGCAGGAGGGGGGGATGCTTGTTCCTATCCCCCAGGATCAGGCACAGGTAGCAAGTTCTGTCACCGCCCCCCCCACACACACACACACAAAAGCTTCAGACCTAGATAGGAGGAGAGGGAGGCTTGTAAACACCTATTCTGAAGGCAGCAGGGACCGGGTTCCAGCAGCCAGAGCCCCCTACATCAGGTCAGGTGCCTGCTGGGTGTTCCTTGCCTTTGGCATGCCGGGAGACTAGAGCAGGCTGCGTGCTCACTCGTTGCCTCTCCCCTAGATCACCTGCTGGCTGATGCCTACTCTGGCCACGACGGATCCCCCGAGATGCAGCCAGCCCCCCAGAACAAGCGCCGCCTCTCCCTGGTCTCCAATGGCCGCTTTGAGGGTAGCCTCTCAGATGATGCTGGTGGTGGGAAGCCAGCTGTTGAGGGCCCCCAGCCCCGAGTGTACACCATCTCTGGGGAGCCAGCCCTGCTGCCTGGCCCTGAGGCCGAGGCCATCGAGCTGGCAGTGGTGAAGGGGCGGCGGCAGCGGCACCCTCACCACCATAGCCAGCCCCTGCGTGCCAGCCCTGGCAGCAGCCGTGAGGACCTCAGCAGGCCCTGCCAGAGCTGGGCAGGCAGCCGACAGGGCTCCAAAGAGTGTCCTGGATGTGCCCAACCTGCCCCTGGGCCCTCCCCTCAAGCCTTTGGGCTAGACCAGCCGCCTCTGCCTGAGGCTTCTGGCCGTCGCAAGAAACTGGAGAGGATGTACAGCGTGGATCGAGTATCTGGTGAGGGGCTCCTCAGCACCTGCAGATGTAGATGGCATGCTCTGTGAGGCTGGTAACATCTGGAGGCTGCCTGGGTCACATCCTGCAGGCAGACTCAGAATGAAGCCCTTGGGCTCATGCCACCACCTGCATGCCCTGTGGGCTGTGGCCTGCCTCACTTCCTCTGCAAAGGGCTTTGCCCTCCCAGGACTGGGTCAGTCAAGAAGTGCTTCCTAGAGGAGGGCACCTGGGAGGATATTGAGGATGAGGAGATATTGAGGAATGAGCAGGCAGAAAGCATGACTTAATTGCAAGGTCAGGCTGTCTTCAGGAAGTCCTGGGAAAGTGTCTGGTGCCCAGGACTGTCAACCTTTGTGGGGGCTGGGGAACCCCAGAGGCTTACTACATGTAGAAGCTCTCTACACCACAGAGTAGCCTCTGTGGGACATGCCTGGGCTTCAAGGAAGGGCTGTAAGGGCCTCCTGCTCACTCTCTAAGGGGCAAGTCTGACCAGATTGATATCCGAGAAGGCCCTGGGAGATTCTTTCTCTGAGCACCCTTGGAGTCAGACTACTTTCAGAGGAATGCCTCTCAAACCTGGGGCAGCCAGAAAGAGAGTACGCAGAGAAAGCCTCAAGCCACTGAATTTCTGAGTGTGAACAGCTGGGCAGAACCTAGTGTGGGGATTATTCCCATCTGGGGGAGAGCTGGGTGCCCGTTGGCCAGTGTGGGGCCAGGCTGCAGGCCTGCTTGTGCCAGCACAGCTCCTTCTCCCTCTTCCAGATGATGTCCCCATCCGTACCTGGTTCCCCAAGGAAAACCTTTTCAGCTTCCAGACAGCAACCACAACTATGCAAGCGTGAGTTGTATGTGTGATGCAAGAGTCAAGGGCCAGGTCACCTCTCCTTGGTGCTCAGGAAATACTGATCCCCTTTGCTAGCCTCTGGGCCCAGCTGGAGGGCTGCTACTGAACAGCTGCACCATGCTGTGCAAGGTCTGCCAGCAAGCCGGGCTGAGGCTTCGAGTCCTAGGGTCCAGGGTGACTGCTCCCCCAACTCCATAGCACATGTCCAACTCCCACCCGCCCTGCCCATTCCTTGCCCCCACTCCCTCAGGACCCCCACCAACCCTGTAGTCTGTCCTCTTGGGACCTGGCCCAGGGCTGCACTGCTGCTGCAGTCTCAGGTGTGGGTGGGGTGGTTCTCTTGGCCCCCACGCACCCAGATGGCAGCCTCCTCTGTCTCCAGTGAGACACAGGTGATTGTCACCCAGGGGTCTGCTCTTCTTTACCTGACATACATCTGGGTTTCCCTTCCTATGGGTCCCTTTGCTACAGGGGCCCCCACCCCATCTCCACCCTCCAGCTATTGTCCAAGGCAGGGCACTGTCAGTCCTCTGCAAGACCCACCCCCAACCTAGCCTGACTGGGGCTCAGTGCCTGGTGGTGTAGGCCCAGTGGCCTCAGCTTCCACTGCCTTTTCAGGCTGGCCCACAGCCCAGCTGGTATCCTGCTGGTGCTTGTGAGGGACCTTCCCAATTGGTGACAGGAAGGGAACAAACTTCAGGGGCCCTGGGGCTGAGGGAAGCCAGGTCCAGGCTCACCGTGTCTTCTCTCTCATGCTGCCCCTTCCTGCTGTGGCTTCAGCATCTCGTAAGTACCCCCATACAACTTGTACCTAAGGGCACAGTGGTTGTCCTGGGGGGACCCTCCCACCCTCAAGTAGGTTTGTACAGGCCAGGGACCTGAGCCTTGACAGTGAGAGTGCTGAGCCCCGTGGGCCCAGCTTCCAGTGGTCTCCAGGGCCACCGCAGGGCCTACTGGGAACTGGGCCTTGGATGCCCCTGCTGGGCCCTCTGCTTGCGCCTCTGTCCCCACGTCTGTGTCCCTCCTACCTCTGGCCAAGGGCAGTGCTGACTCGCGGTGGTTTCCCAGGGTGTTCAGGGGCTACGCGGAGAGGAAGCGCCGGAAACGGGAGAATGATTCCGCGTCTGTAATCCAGAGGTAGGGCCTGCCAGCCACTCGCCACCAGGGTCTGTCTCTGGTCACACTGGCCTGGCCTGGGCCCTCCCCGCCCTGGCAGACCTGATGGGGGAAGGGTGGTGGCGACCACTGGCCTGGCCCTGCTCTGGGGACGTGGCAGGCAGGAGGGGCCTCAGGGCCTGGGTTGTATTTCAGCCGCTGGATCTCCATTTTGAGGGTACATTGACCGTTGGCCTGTGTCCATCTGTCTGGTTCCAAAGCCAGAACCGAGGGTCCGGTGGCAAGGCCTACCCCCTGTTCTACCAGCATCAGAGATGTTAGCTTGTCTGTCCGTCTGAACACTGTGTCTGGGGGAAGAGAGGACCACCCTCCTCCAGGCAGGGAGGGCACCTGCAGACCCCAGACTGACTTGGAGATGGTACAGACAGGATCATCTGGTTGCTGTGCAGGAGGCTAGGCCTCTCCACCCCCTGGGAAAGGCAGCCTAGTAGGGTTCAGGTGGGCATGGGTCCAGGGAGAGGATGTCAGGAATAATCAATAGTAGAGGGGGAGCCTGGGAGCCAGCAGAACTGGCACAAAAAAAAGGTGGGGGCTTGCTCCGGATGCAGGCACCCTTCTTCTGGGGCAAAGGGGTACCCTAGGAAGGTCTCAGGAGGAGGCCATATGGGATTTATCTTTGCATGAGCAGTCTGTGTGAGAGGCTGGAACCAGGGAGAGCTCAAGGCTGCAAGGAGGGCATTTGGTCAGGGCAAAAGTGGAAGCCCAGTGAACTCAGCTGGGTGGGCTGACCTCAGGGCTGGGTGGGTCAGGGCCATTGCCCACCCGACTTATGGCCCTAAGCGCCTCCTGCTTCCTTATCCCCCCCCTCAGGAATTTCCGCAAACACCTGCGCATGGTCGGCAGTCGGCGGGTGAAGGCCCAGAGTAAGATCCCGGGCTAGGGCAGTGGGCAGCATTGCGCTTGGCTGGCTGGGGCTTTGCGTGCAGCTGAATCCCTTCTGGGCTCTGTCCCTCCCAGGCTCCACTCCCACCTCTGCCCTCAGACTCCATTTGCTTGCTTCCCAGGCCCCACTCCTGTATTCCGCTTCCAGACTCCGCCTCTTGAGGCCCCAGAAGTCCTCTCTGCCCCCTGAGGCCCCTCCCAGTAGTCCTCTCCGCCCCTTGAGGCCCCGCCCCATAGTCCTCTATTCCCACTGTGTTCCCACTCTGTCTGGTAGCAGGGCCTGGTCAACTCCTACCCTAGTGTTTCCCAGGTTCTGCCCCAGCCTGAGTCATGGTGGATGCTCCTACCCCAGGCCTGTCTGCCTTGTACGATGTCAGACCCTACCCATGTGTCACTTTCTGCCTCTCCCCAGTCCCCCTGGCCCTCCTATCCTAGGACCTGTGTATTCTCTGTCCCCACCCCCGCTGGCTAATGGGGGTTTTGCTCTCACTGCAGCGTTCGCTGAGCGGCGCGAGCGGAGCTTCAGCCGGTCCTGGAGCGACCCCACCCCCATGAAAGCCGACACTTCCCACGACTCCCGAGACAGTAGGTGTCCTGGCACAGGCCAGCCCACCTTCCCCAGAGGCTCCCCTAGACCCCAGACCCCGCCAGGGGTCCTGTGCCCGCACTGCTAGGCTTCTGCGCTTTTGCTCTGAGCCTCAGGTTGCCCATTTGTGAGGTAGGGGTGCCTAGCATCTCCAGTCTCTTAGGTAGGATTAACTTGTGCCAACATTGCAGGGCCAGGCTGTGTAGGGCTGAGCTTACTGCCACTCCAGGGGGCCCTGGCTGTAACTCACTGGCCTCAGCTCACACAGGCACACCATTCCTGGGCCTCAGATCCGAGTTTCCCCTTATCCCATGAGACTGCCTAGACCACTATTGCCGCTAGCTCAGTCCTGCTGGACTGGCAGTGACTCACAAGGCCCTCCCACCCACCCTGAAGACCCTCCAGGATACAGCTTGCGGTCACTCTGGGTGGCAGGGCCACTGTCCCGGTGACCCCTCCTGCCTCCCAGGCAGTGACCTGCAGAGCTCCCACTGCACACTGGACGAGGCCTGTGAAGACCTGGACTGGGAGACAGAGAAGGGCCTGGAGGCTGTGGCCTGTGATACAGAGGGCTTCTTGCCACCTAAGGTCATGGTGAGGCACACTCCCAGCACCTCTGTGCCCCCTGGGTGGAACCCAGCCCTTGCTGAGCCTTCAGCATGCCCAGCCTCCATGGGCTGCTTGGGGAACTGATGGGGGGTCCACCTGGGCTGAGGACCTCAGGGGCTCCCACTGTCCCTTAGCACTGGGATGGGCGCTGAGCAGTTCCCCTGTTCCTTCAGCTCATCTCCTCCAAGGTGCCCAAAGCTGAGTACATCCCCACCATCATCCGCAGGGATGACCCCTCCATCATCCCCATCCTCTACGTAAGTGCCCCAGCCTTCTGTCCCCCAGACACTCCATCTCCCCACCCCCTGCTGGTCCTCCTGCCCTCTCCATTCTGGGCCATGTCCAACCAATGTGCCTGAAGTGGGGTTCCCCAGCACTCTGACATATGGCCTGTCTGTCCCCAGGACCATGAGCATGCAACCTTCGAGGACATCCTAGGTACGCATTTTGATGACGTGATCTCTGGTGACTGGTGGGGGAGGGTGGCCTGGCCAGCCTGGGCAGTGCTCACACCTCCCTCTCCCCAGAGGAGATAGAGAAGAAGCTGAACATCTACCACAAGGGGGCCAAGATCTGGAAGATGCTGATTTTTTGCCAGGTAGGCCCAGCCCTGCTTCCTGCCAAGAGAGAAGGCCCGTGTGGTGGGGCAGGGGCCCTCGGGGGTGCTGCCAGCCTGCACATGCATGGGTGCATGGGTGGAGCAGGCACAGAGCACTGCCACGCCAGTCTCCCTCTGGCCCCAAGGCCTGACCGCAGCCTCTTGCAGGGAGGCCCTGGACACCTCTATTTGCTCAAGAACAAGGTGGCCACCTTTGCCAAAGTGGAGAAGGAAGAGGACATGATCCAGTGAGAGAGCTGGATTGGGGGCACCTGGGTTGAGGGCTCGAGGCAGTCCTGGGCCCTGGGAACCTGGTCCAGCACCCATAACCATCATCCCTGCTGTCCTCTGTAGCTTCTGGAAGCGACTGAGTCGCCTGATGAGCAAAGTAAACCCGGAGCCAAACGTCGTGCACATTATGGGCTGCTACATTCTGGGGAACCCCAATGGGGAGAAGGTACGAGGCCAAACCCAGGAAAATATGGGGCAACACCCTTCACCTGTCTCTTACTGCCCTCTCTTCCCCCTTGACCTTCCTGGAGAACCCCATGCCTAAGTCAATCCTGGGGGTCCTGTCTCTGGCCCCCTACTCATGGCCCTGCCCCTTCTTGCAGCTGTTCCAGAACCTCAGGACCCTCATGACTCCCTACAGGGTCACCTTTGAGTCGCCCCTGGAGCTGTCTGCCCAAGGTAAGTTGGCCTGGCAGGGTCAATGAGGGCACAGGGCCCACCCCCAGGGTGCAGGAGCCTGCCAGGCCTGAGCCTCCTGCCCTCTCCTCCTCAACCACACCAGGGAAGCAGATGATTGAGACCTACTTTGACTTCCGGCTGTACCGCCTGTGGAAGAGCCGCCAGCACTCCAAGCTGCTGGACTTCGAAGATGTCCTGTGAGGACACAGGCCTGCCCAGCACCACCAGGCCACTTCCTCTGGCCCAGGAGACCCCGGGCTGGGCTACCTCGTGCACCCAGGATCGAGTGGCCCTGCTCTTGCCCAGAGTCACTTCAGGGACCTTCAGACTTTGCTCAGGTTCTTGTGGGGTCTGGTCCTCACTGCACCGTGGGGCCACAGAGGCCACGGTCCTAAGGGCCTGGGAGAAGCCTTGTCCCGCAGCAAGTGGACGCCTGGTGGCTAGACGCTGCCCTGCCATGCCTCGACTGGAGGCTGCAGCGTTGGGAAGTCCTTCCGCAGGGTTCATAGAAATAAGTGCAATTTTCTACACCCCTGAAACAACCTGAAGGGAAGCATCATAACTAGTTAACTAGTTAAGCACTATGCTACTAGTTACAGCGTAGACAACCTGGCCCAGTGTGTGTTTGGGACCCACTGTCTCCCAGCCCTCAGCCCTGCCGTATTTGATCACCAGCACCAGGGTGGCCCCTCTGTTGGTGGCCGGTGCTGCCAGGCTGTCCAGCCTGCCCTGTCTGCACTGGCCCAGTCTGTCAGCTTTCACCCCCTCACTACCCCTGCTCACTCTGACCTCAGCCAGCATTGAGCCCTGCAAGGGCAGCCTGGGCAGCCCGAGGGAAGGGCCCAGCCTTCCCTCCTCTGGGAGGAGGCGCTGGGCTGGCTCCTGCCCCGCCCCCTCCAGCCTACCCAGCTCTCGCTGCTGTTGAGTTCAGCTTTTGCTGGCCTCTGTCTGGAGGCCCTGTCGCAGCAGAGGCCTGGCTGGGTCTGGGCCCTGAATGGCGAGATCCTTGCTGGGCTCTGCAGTTGGTATTGGACCCAGCACCCTGGGCCTAGGAGCAGGGTAGCTGGTGGACTGTGGGGTTCCCTGACTCCCCTCACGGCCTTGCCAGCACCCAGCAGCGTGAGCCCTCTTGTATATAGTCAGAGCTTGGGGGCAGGCCCCCCTTTTGCAGAGCCTGGGGTCTGAGGGCACCTGGCTGTGTCCCTGGCCAAGGGAGGGGGGAGTTGGGTTCCAAATAATGTCTGATATCCCTTGGAGTGACAATTAAAACTGACCCTTTGCTGCGGCCGCCATCAGTCTCCTCTCCGTACATGTGCTGGTGAGGTCACAGCTACTGTGGCTTGCACATGTTGACTGGGCGGGTGGAGTGAGGCCATTCGACCTCCTTGAGGGCACATACATGGGGCAAGGCATCAGGCACAGGGAGGGAATGGAGACCTTTGGGGTTCTGGGAAAACATGGTCCTGGTAAAGACCATGCAGGGTCAGGAGTGACCTCTAGCCACCTCTGTTCCCACCTCTGGACACCAAGTTGCTTATACCCTCAGGCCACCCTGTGCATATGGCCACAGTAGGAAGCCAGGGAATGACTGCAGGACCTGCTGACCATGCCCTCAACCTCAGTTGTTGCCATATGTCCCCAGTGTCCACATTGCAGCCAGACAGGTCCTTTTCAGTGGCGGGGGGCCAGAGCAGCTGGTGCCAGCTGGTCCTGTGCAGGGCCAACGGGAGCGGGGATGAGTAGGCAGCATGGGCAAAGTCTGGCAGGCTTGAAGTTAAAGTATTACAGCATAGCCCCTTCCTGGGGGCATTGCCTCCAGAGCAGTCCAGTCAGGGCCTAGGCCAACTTGAGTGTGTAGGCTTCCAAAGGCGTAGGTAAAGTGCCCGATGTCTGTATACCTTCACCTGTTAAGTTGCCCATGCCACATGGTGAAGTGCAGGTGAGCAGGTTGCAGCTGTGCAGCTCACAGAGTCCCTGCCTCCTGGAACCAGCTCCATGCTGCCTTTGCAGCCCTGGGGGTGACCCTCTCCAAAGCAGGCAGTGTCATGTCATGGCCTTGTGCAGTCCTGAGCTCAGCCACATCCAGTACCTCCTGTGCCTTCGACAGACCCTCTGCTGGACCTGGGCTGTCTTAGCAGGGCTACCACCCATCATCCTCGGGGCTCTCAAGGTTCTTGTTCCCACACCTCCCTCTCCTGCCCACCAAGAAGTGCAACAGGAAGAGACACCAAAGCCCAGAAGCACTCAGGAACAAATCAGCGTGAACCTAAGTGCAGGAGGAGAGACGGCCGAGACATGGACAAGTGCCCAGGGTGTTCCCAGCCACTCCAGTATCCCTCACCCCACAGCCTGAGTCCAAACAGCCTCCAAAAACAGTTGGGTAAGAAACATTTGCAACATACATGAGATTAAGGATAATTTCCTAATTATTTTAATATGTAAAGAGCTTTTATAGATTGAGAAGAAACAAGCTGGGAAGAGAATGCAGAGGAGGAAACCAGAGGCCAGTAAAGACAGGAAGAAAGTCAGCCTCATTAGGAATCCAGAAGGAGCCACCAGCAGGGAGCAGTCCTCATCTGTTGGTTTGGCAAATGTTTAGAAGGCGTTAGCTGTGCTGGGTGTGCCTCTGGAGAATGACCTGGCAACAGTGCTGCCCATGTTCGTAGTGATGGTTCAGGTCCCCTCCAGCAACAACCTCCCCATGTCCCCTTCTGTGAGAAGCCACAGCCCTGCTGTTCGCTCTGTGGCCAGGTCCTCCAGACAGCATCCAAAAGGTTTATCACAGTACAGTTGAGCCTGCCAGCAGCCTGGATGCCACAGTCTGAAGCCATTCCGTCAGGCTACAGCCAATGAACTGTTCCCAACTGCCTGCCTCCTTGGGACAGCAGGGTAGAGGCCACCTTGCCTCCCCTGCACAGTGCTGCTCCAGGCAAGCATCACTCGTGGGTGCAGACCCCCTGGCTGCATGTCCAGGCTTAGGCATGAGCCCAGAGGAACCCCTGGGTGGCCCCTTGGCCTGATGTGTGCTCCAGCAGAGTGTACACCCTGGAGAGGGCAAGCCTGGGTGGTCTGGGGTCAGCTGGTGGCTAGAGCATCGAGGGCTTGCTGAAGCGTGAAGAGCCTGTGGATGTGATGATGGTAGATGGTGGAGGTGCTGCCCCAGCTCACCAGCATCTGGGGGCAAAGAGAGCAGGCGTGACAGCTGCTTCTGCATGTGGCAGCAGGGCCTGGGGGCCCAGTCCCATCCCAGCAGCTATTGGCAAGTGGGTGGGCTCCTCTCCCACCACTGTGCTTTCTGCTACCACTACTTCCTGACTTGAGGAGTGGGAAGAAACTGCAAGGTGCCAGAGGACTACCTACAAAGCTGTATGAGCACCCATTCACCACAGGCTTGTGTGTGTCAGCCTACCTTGGCCCGAGCAGTGGGTCTGAGCCATTCCCAGGTCCACCCTGTGGTGTACACGTGTGTCCAGAGCACTGTGTCCCAAAGACAAGGAAAGGAACTGACCCTGAGCCCTTGACCCTGAACATGACCACTGAGACTGAAAAGCTGAGATACCAGTGCTCTCACAGAGTAGAAGACCCAATCTCCTACATAATATTCAGAATACTACTACAAATCAGAATTGCTTGGCACCTAAAGAACAATGAAAATCTTGACTGATGGGAAAAGTCAACTGCAGACCCCAAGGGTGAAAAGACGGGCATGAAACATACCTGAGGATGGCAAGTTCAAGGCCAGCCTCAGCAACTTATCAGATTCCGTCTTAAAAAATAAATTTTAAAAAAAGAGCCAGGTGTGGTGATGCACACTTGGAATCAGAGCAAATTGGGAGGCTTAGGCAAGAGGATTGCAAGTTCAAGGCCAGCCTCAGCAATTTAGCCCTAGTTAAGACCATGTCTCAAAAGAAAAAGGCTGAGGATGTAGCTCAGTCATAAAGTGCCCCTGGGGGTTCAATCCCCAGTACAAATAAAGACTGGGGATGTGTGTAACTCAGTGGTACAACTTCCTGGGTTCAATCCCCAGTGCCAAAAATAAAAAAATAAAATCCTTCCTCCAGGCACAGTGGTGCACGCCTATAATCCCAGCCAATCAAAGACTGAGGCAGAAGGATGGCATATCCCAGGTCAGCCTTGGCAACTTAGCAAGACCCTGACTCAAAACAGAAAGGGCTGGGGCTCAGCAGCAGAGGCTTGCCTAGCATGTGTGAGGCCCTGGGTTCCATCCCCAGCACCACAAAGTAATAAAAATAAAGCAGCCCTCTCTGGAATACACACACCCATGCACATGCACACAGATGCACACCTAGGGGAGAGACTAAGGGACCTGGGCCGCCTCCTTAATACCAGTCACTGGGTTTATCCGCAGCACCACAAAAGGAGAAAAATTAAAACAAAAAAACTCAAACGAGCCATTAGAAAGTACCAGCAAAAATTCCAGAACTAAAAAGCACAATAGCCAAAATTGAAAAAACAAACAAAACCACCCAAAACCAAAAACCTCACTGGACAGTCTCGATGGTGCCCGTGGAGAGGGAGAAGCCAGAGCTAGACTAAGCAGAGCGTGAAGGCAGCGATGCGACGACAGTGCCCCCGGAGCCCCCCCACAAGCGATGGGGAGGCCGGGCACGGAGGTGGAGGTGTGGAGGCGGGGCACGGAGGTGTGGAGGCAGGGCACGGAGGTGTGGAGGCGGGGCACGGAGGTGTGGAGGCGGGGCACGGAGGTGTGGAGGCGGGGCACGGAGGTGTGGAGGCGGGGCACGGAGGTGTGGAGGCGGGGCACGGAGGTGTGGAGGCGGGGCACGGAGGTGTGGAGGCGGGGCACGGAGGTGTGGAGGCGGGGCACGGAGGTGTGGAGGCGGGGCACGGAGGTGTGGAGGCGGGGCACGGAGGTGTGGAGGCGGGGCACGGAGGTGGAGGCGGGGCACGGAGGTGGAGGCGGGGCGGGGAGGTGGGGAGGTGGGGCACGGAGGTGGGGAGGTGGGGCACGGAGGTGGGGAGCCGGGACACGGAGGTGGGGAGGTGGGGCACGGAGGTGGGGAGCCGGGACACGGAGGTGGGGAGGCGGGGCACGGAGGTGGAGGTGGGGCACGGAGGTGGGGATGTGGGGCACGGAGGTAGGGATGTGGGTAAGGAGGATGGTATTTGAAGAAATGAGACTGAAATATCCCAAGTTCAGTGAAAGCTATGAACCTCCAGATTCAAGACGCTAAGTGAACCCTCGCTCCAGCACAGAGCTGTCCAAGACAAGGACAAAGGAGGAGCCCCAGGGCTGCTGGGGAAAGCAGTCCTTCCTGCCCAGAACAGTCCTGTGCTGGCTCCTCCAAGACCTCTCTCCTCCTGTGTCTTCTTGTGGCCATCCCTGTGTGTGTGTCCTCTTTTCCCCTTAGAGGGTCTCTTGTCACATTGGCCCACAGGTGGAGGGCCTGGTTCCCAAGGCTGTCCTCCTCAACTTCAGGAGCTAGCCTCAAACCCAGATAAGTTTCCTGTGCCTTTGACAGTCAGCTACAAATCAGGGGCCCTGCAGTCCCTTTCAGGTTTGGTTAGCCTGCTGGAGGCACAGAGCTCAGGGAAGTTCTTACTTGTGCTCCAGGGCAATGATATCCTTATTATAAAGGCTTTACAAAGCGAAGACAGAAGGCACGGTGGGGGAAGGGTGCACAGCATCCAGGTCCTCTCTGGGCACCTACCCCTGAGGAGCTGCCACCTGTTTGGCTATCCTGAAGCTTTCTGAATCCTGTCCTTTGGGTTTTAGGGAGAA
Organism: Urocitellus parryii; assembly: GCF_045843805.1. Taxonomy (NCBI): domain Eukaryota; kingdom Metazoa; phylum Chordata; class Mammalia; order Rodentia; family Sciuridae; genus Urocitellus; species Urocitellus parryii. The sequence continues at coordinate 211,118,706 of NC_135534.1, read as the reverse complement.
AGTCCAGTTTCCATGTTCTGAGTTGGGGAGGAAGTTATGAGCCAGGAACCATAAGCAAAATGATGTGAGATATATATATTAATCTCATAATATCATAGAGCACCCCTGGCTTCTGAGCACAGATTCCTCACAGCAACATGATATCCAATTCAAAACACTGAAGCATTACTAGAACCCCATCACTCACTAATAATTAGTCACATCTATCATTATACTGGATGAATATGCTCCCAGGTGAGGCCTCTCGGGTTTGCTGCCCTCCGTTTGATCTTGCTAAGTCTAAAAGCACAAATGTTCTCAGCAAACACAGCCACACCCTTTCCAGGTATCTGGCATAACTGAGCAAAGCAGCAATGGTGTCTGTTTTGGGGCCTCTTCCCAGGTACTAATGTAGTGTTGGAGTTTCCTTCATTCATAACTTGTTTACCCATTTCTTTACTCCTAGTAACTATCATCATTTTCTCTACGAATAGCAAACTTTTCCACCTTGGAGGTGGCGGTAGGTTTGGCCACTGTGCTGGTCTGCTAGTCTAGCAGGTGCCCCCTTCTTCCATTCCCACTCCAACAGGTGAGGCACTCAGGTGCAGAGCCCAAGGCTGTGTCTGCTGCCAGGGTTTCCAGCTCCAGCCACATCGTGGTGCCAGAGGGTGGTGCAGGCACCCACCCCAGGGGTCCAGAGGTAGCTGTGCAAGTTGGAGACCTCATCTGTCTCTCTCCACTTTCTGCACTTTCAGCTCCAAGACCTGGGTTCCAAGATGGCTGCAGCAGAAGGGGAAGAAGGGGAGTGTTAGCACAATTCCAGTGTGTTGCTGCCCTGCAAGGTGGCAGGGCCATGGGGCACCCTCCCTCGCAGCTCCCCAGACCCAGCAGGAGAACCTGGTGGGAAGGTAAGCACTTGCCTCGCTTTCCAGAGGAAAGAAAGACCTCCAGCTGGGCAGGTGCTCCACCTGTGTGGCAGAGAAGCTCAGGAGTACATGTGGGCTGTCTTGCGTGATGAGAGCGTGGGAGGCTTCGGTTCTTTTCAAAGGGACTTTGCCGGTGGTGAGCAGAGCAGCTGGTGAGCCCCACCCTTTCACTGGCCCCTTGTGGTCTGCTCTTCACTGGAGTGCACACAACCCTACCATCAGTCTCTGGAGTGTGTTCCCCTGGGCTTTTCTTAGTCTAAAAAACACACTATGCTAGCAGCATACCTGGGCATTGGTCACCTGGATTCACAAAGCTCTGATACCTGCTCTTTCAAAGAATTCAGGCCTGGAGGAAAGCAGGCCTGGGAGAGAAGGCAAGGGTGCACGTGGAGCTTCTGAGTCACAGCAGTTCCTCTTCCCTCCCTTCTGTGTTCCTTTGTCTTCTCTCCCCGTCAGTCTCCTCCCCTTTCCATGCCAGGTCCGCTTCTCCCCCAGTGAAACTCCATGAATGATTTCTCTGCTCACAGACCAAGAACTGCCGTAACTCAGAAACCCCATGAGCACCCTCGCTTCTCTCCCAGGCTGGCTCACAGTTGGCTGTGCCGCCAGCTCCTTGTCGTTGAGTCTCTCCAGGGGAAGTGTGTCCAAATGACACTCAACCATCCGAATCCGTGTGGTAGCTCCTGCCTGGCTTCTCTGTAGCACACCAAGCACCTTCGTTTTCCATGGGCAAGCCAAGCCAGGAGATGAGGCTGTCATGTCCCCAGGGCCGCTAGCTTCTGGCATACTGGCTGGCTCTGTGCAGGGCCTTCCCCTAGGGACTCTGCCTCCCAGCTCTCTGCTGCCTGGGTCTCTGCCACAGGCAGACAGCTGTGCTGCAAGGGCCAGGAGGAGCAGGTCTAGACCCAGCCATCTTGGTGCAGTCTCCCATGCCCACCCATCCCATCACCCACACAGCCACCTGAACTGAGCACGGTGGGGACACCAGGCACCCCCAAGCCTGAAAGGGAGCCCTTCAGAGGCATATGTGGGTTCTGTACCATGTGCCCCTCCCTGCCTCAGGGCTGGTTCCCCATGGCGTCCCTTCTCTAGGCCAGCTTTCATTGTCCTTCTGCCCCACCAGGAGTCTGCCTGACCATGTCCAGGAGTCTGAAAAGCTCACCTGGCATTTACCCTGTTCCCTGCACTGCTGTGTTTAGACCTTCAGTGAGAGTTGCCTCCCGCCAAGTGCACAGAACACTATCCACAACCCAGCATTCTAGGTGGGTCAGTCGAGGGCTGTTTATGGTGCACTTTCCAGGTGGGTAGAACGCACAGCCTCATGCTGCCCCAGAGTCAGTCCCAAAGGAAAGGGGCTCCCTGCTCCTGAGTCCTGGCAGCGGATCCTGTGTAAAATATTTCCACTTCATCATGGAGCTCTTCTGTGCAGTGCTGCCCCATTAACGTGTTTCCCTGATGTCCCCCAAGACCCCGTGGTGCCTCAGGATGCAAGATTAGCCCTTCTTCTCTGAGGCAGTTTCAATGCCCCACAGCAGGGCAGCTGGTGCCTTTGTGGGGAGTTCTCTAATCTAGCCTCCTCGTCTGTCTTTCAGGAGATGCACCCAAGCCTTTGCTGGAGCCCCAGTGGCCCTCCACCAAGGGCTGTCCAGTGGAGACCTGTCCAGGCAAGCACTGCAGCTCATGCTCTGCCCTGTGTCTCCCATCACCTCCCTGGTTCTATTACAAGTCCCATGAACATTTCTGGATGGGTAGGTCCACATGCCTTCCACTTTCCACTCCAGTGAGATTCGATAACTGCCATGATAGTCACTCCACGGGAAGCATGTTCAAGTACACCAGCTCTGCTGTAAGCTCTGCCTTGATTCCACCAGCTCCACCCTCCCGATAGGGCCTGGCTAGGACTCTGCTCCATCAATGTTCATTTAGGCACCTGACTCTTTGTAGTGTAGTGCTGGAGGTAGAACCCAGGGCCTCTTGCAGGCCAGGCAAACACTCCACTGCTGAGCTATGTCCCCAGCCCTTTTCATTTTATTTTGGGACAGGGTATTGCCAAGCTGCCCAGGTTGGCCTGGAACTCGTGAGCTGCTGGGATTACAGGTCCCTCCTGCTGATACCCTGCGTTTCCTTTAGTCAATTTCTCAGCAACCATGAACATTCCCTCCTCCTCCTCAGAGTCCTACTCTCTCCCGCCCTTCTCATTCTCTTGCTACTGACCTAATGTTCTGTCAGCATCTGCTAACTCCAGGAGCTGCCTGAGGCCCAGGTTCCACATGGCTCCTGGAACTGTCCCTGAGGGTGCAGCAGTAAATCAAAGAGCTCCCTGTGACCTGGGTCCTGGTCATGGGGGAGCCAGCCCACAGAGTGGCTCACAGTTGACCAAACTTTGAGACCAAACAGTCTGGACTAAAGTGTTTATTCAGCTGCTGCTGCCATTGGTCAGAGAAGGCCAGGCCTGGAAAAAAGGTCCCACGACGTCCCCAGCGACTGAGTGGCAGCGGGTGGTCTGCCGGGCCTGGGCCAAGCGAGCTCTGATGGAGACTTGGGAAGGAAGACGTGAGGTGTGTACCTGCCACCCTCATGGCTGTAGATGGGGACAGGAGGGCTGTTGTGAGCGGTTGCTCCGCCTCTGAGGTGAGGCTTCCAGGGTCTCAGCACCTGGAGGGGCTGTTGGTGGTGGCTTGACTTCCCTGGCCTCTTCCCCCATTGGCCATTTCTGACCCCAAACTGGGTTTGTGGATTCCAATTATAAACCAAGAGCTGACTGAGCAGTGAGGGGGTTTGCTCTTGGCCCCAGAAGGAGGAGAAGCTGGGAGAAATGATGGCGGGTCAGCTTCCCATGGGAACAGCCGGTGGGGGTCCTCCTGGGGGGTGGGGAGAACTGGGCTCTGGTGAGTGAGTAGGAGGAGTACGGGGATCTTCCCAGGAAGTGCCGGGTCCCTCCTGAAGAGAGGACCACCTTCCTTCAAGTCTTATGTGAGCTGGTGGTGGCCAGGGCTGGAATGGGTCAGGCCAGATGGTACTGGCAGGTGGGGGTTTCCCTAGGGCATCTACTACAACAGGGTGGTCACAAGTCCAGGTGAACTGTGGCCCAGGTGGCTCCTCTGTGGCTGGAACTGGTTTTTCCCTGCATCAGCCGTGTCCCACTGTCCCCAAGGCTGGCTAGGTTGGTGTCTAGTCTGAGCAGAACCTGGTTAGCAAAAAGGTGTGTTTCTCAGGATTTGAGAGGGTTTTTCCTTGCCCTTTGGCCTTTGTAATTAAATTTAGGAAGCATGGGAATTTTCCAAACGTGGGGTGAGTCCGATGGTGCTGCTCATGGCCTCTGTAGGTGGCAAATAGGCCTAGTGGTGGCTCCTACTCATCATCTCCCCAGCTGCTCCTGGGAGCAGTCTCCTGCAGTGCTGAGAGGGCTCAGCCATCAGGCTCCTCTGGGCTGTGTGGACACCAAGATGCCACCCAGCCCAACTCTGCGTCCATATCAGCCAAGGCTCCGGAAGCTGGTAGGTCTTCTGTGACCAAGTCCTGCCCTTCAGGCAATGTCTGTCCTCCTGGTGTAGCCTCTCCTCTGTGGTGGCCTCGAGGCTGGTGGCTGGTTCACACCACCAATTGGGTTTGGCCCTGCCCCAGGGCCCCACCCAGAACTCACTCCTGTCTCATTTTAGTGTTCACAGATGGCAGAAACCAAGGGACAGTGCTTCCCTGTTTCTCGTCGTTTTGCAGTACCTTGTGCCTGGTGGAGCAGCCCCAGGCTCACCAGCTCTAGAGCCCACTGGTAGCTCACTGAAGCCTGTGACCACGGCCCATGAGGCTCCAAATCAAAGTTCCTGTCCCCTAGCCTATCATCCTTCCTCTTCCTGTGCCACACGTCCTGGGAGCCATGTTCTCCACGCCTCCCACTTCCCTGACCCCAAATCTGAAGATACAGAAGGAAACATCAGCTCAGACACTCACAGCACAAGCAGACTCTGTGGCCCCAGAGGTAGGAGTTGCTCCCCACCAGGAAGCAACAGGATGCTGCAGCCGACACCAGCGGGGGCCTCTGCTCCAGCGCAGCTCTGCAAGTGGAGGACGGCGTCACCAAAACTGCCCCAGGTACCAGCACAATCCCAGGTTGACCTACCTGTGCTCTGACCCCCCAGCTGTAAGTCTGTCCTCACGACCTCTGGTTGGGGTTGTTGATGTTACAGAGTGCTTCAAGGACTCAGGGGAAGTCCTGCCATCACTTGCATCTTCTGTTCTTTTCACACAGGATGCAGATAAAGAGCTGCAGAGTGAGTGTGGGCAGGGGCTGCTTCCACGTGCTCAGCCATCTAGGAGCGAGTTTTCTTTCTTCCTTCCTTTCTTTCTTTCTTCTTTCTTTCTTTCTTTCTTTCTTTCTTTCTTTCTTTCTTTCTTTCTTTCTTTCTTTCTTTCTTTCTTTCTTTCTTTCTTTCATCAGGGATTGAACTCAGGGGTGCTTAACCACTGAGCAACATTCCCAGCTCTTTTAATGTTTTCTTTAGAGTCAGGGTCTCACCGAGTTGCTTAGGGCCTTGCTAAGTTGCCAAACCTGGTTTTGAATTCGTGATCCTCCTGTCTCAGCCTTCTGAGCCACTGGGCCTCTGGGATTACAGGCATGCACCATTGCACCTGGGTCACATCTTTGTGAAGCTTATCTTCTTAGGTTTTCATGGAGACTGCATTGAACAGGTGACTGGAGCATGGGCAACTAGGTTGGACACCAAAGGCTTGCTGCTGTGGACTGAGGGAACCCAGCAAGCGTCAGTGTAGCACTCCTTCCTCCAGGCATGGGGCAGGATCCTTCTGGAGTGAGGGCCGTGTGATCCAGTGCCAGGTAGAGTAGGGCGGAGAAGTGCTTTGCAGCCAGCTCCTACACTGAAGGCCAGGCAACTTAGAGTCTCCGTGGCAAGCCTTGGAGGGAGTTCTGAGCCTTGCCTCATAACACCTAGGGCACGAGGTAGGTGCCGGCAAACCTCTGGCACTGAGCCTTGTCGGGGGTCAGTGCAAAACCTTGCACTGTGTATCCATGTCAGAGCACACTGTGGACTGATCCTGAGCTCCCGGCACCTAACTCATGCCAGTGAAGTCCTCCAGCTCACCTGTCCTCCATGGGCGGCATGACCTCACTTCTGGCAGAGGCTTGGGTGTTGCACACAGGGCAGTCGCCCAGAAGAAGCACAACACGTGAAACAGACCCTGCACAGGCCCAGAAGGACACCCGTCTGAGTCTGAGTAGATTGGGATGGCGAGCACTGGGAATATGCGCATTGGCCACTCAGATGTTCCTGCTCTAGACAAGTCCCTGGGGGACTAGAAGGTACTGAAGTGTGGGCTGGAAGGCCTCCACGGACGTGGGTCAGACCAGGAGGACAGAGCAGAGACAGCACAGTTCAGATCCAGGAAGTAGGCTGGCCCAGCACCCATCAGTCCTTCGGCTGAGAGTCCAGAGAAACCACGACCAGAGACCACTGTTTCAACTGAGGAATGAAAAGTGTGTTAGAGACACAGCTGACTCAGGATGGTCACTCCTCGGCGTACCAGGAGCAGAACTTCACCCCCGGAGGCCAGTGCCTCACCCAGCGGTAGCCTGGAAGACTGCCCTGACACGAGGCAGCAGAGACGCCAATTCCTTCTGCGTCCACCCAGAGTGCCAGGAGCCCTCACCAGGGCAGGAAGCAGGGGTAGAAACCAAGGCAGGCAGGTTGCAGAGGGGCAAAGGAGCCCTTCCTATTTCTAGAAAATGTGGTGTCTATGTCAGAAGCTCAGGCCACACACCCGACTCCTAGAACTAGTTGTGAGCTTAGGGAGGCTGTTAGACCAGGACGCAAGAAAAGACCACTGACTCCAATTAAAATCAAATTAAAGCAAGCTTATTATTTCGACCGGCCGGGCTGCCTTGCCCCTCAAATCGTGGGAGCCAAGGACAGCCCCGAGGCTTCTTTGTGGCCCAGTTTTATAGCCCAAAAAGTTACACAAAGGGGGGGGGGGTTACAGATAACAACGCTCTGAGGAGCATAACACAAGTTTACATTTTTGCTGGCCCCGGCATCAGAATTTATGGAGATCTTAGAGACTCAGAGAGGGTCATTGTCCGGCCAGGGAAGGCCAGAATTTATGAGGCGTCACTAAGGTTTAGGAAAGGGTTGTTATATGGTCAGGGAAAACCGGACCTGGGTGAGTTCAGGGCACGGGCAGGCATTCCAAGTAGGTTCAGAATTTGCAGTAATTTATAGTAAAGCCGAAATTATCTTTTCATGGTTTTATGGCGAGATGCCCAATTTTAAGAAAGGTTGGGTCTATCATTCCCCCCTTTTCTTATGTGTCCCTTTCAAATCTTTGATACGGTAGGGGAAGAGCACTGAGGGAATTTTAATCCCTCAGGTAACAGTCTCTAAATTTTTAGAACTCACCCAAAACCGGTCTCCCTGATTTTACCTGACTTAATTAATTACTTATATTGATAGTCTATTTATTTTTGGCTCCATTGTTGTAAGAAGAGAGGCGTCACTCATTTTGGCTTCTTCTGAGCTGAGAGAGGGTGATGTGAGGGGGCACGGCGTGAGGGACATGAGTTTCCTTTTAGAAGTCAGTTCGGTTTGAAGTCTGGTTGGGGAAGAACAGGTTGTAAAGTCACATCTGGGGATGGGTGCTTCTTTTATGGGAGTCATTCCTGGGGAAACTTCTCAGTTCTGCTAGTGCCATTTGCGCTAGGATGGGTCTAGGTCTTGCTTGACCATGTGGCTTCCCTCAGAAGCACCAGGGATGTCTCCCTTCTCTGATGACTCTCCTCTTCATAGCAAATGCACTGATTGGCTTCTGTTCTCCAGTGGTCTCATTAGTCTCCCTGATCGGGAGGTTATGTGGCCCAGAGTTGCAAAGCTCTTTAGAGAAGTCCCCTGTTCCCTGGATTCAGACTGACTCAGAGGGCAAGAGCCAAATATTAGTTTTTCTGGCCCTTTTAATTTAACTTTAATTTAAAAACTTAATCTTAAACATCCAGCAAATAAATTTTAACAGCCTTATATTAAGGGTACTGGGCTTTAATGTCTATAACTTTATAATTATTTATCTTTTTATTAATTGGGATCTGTATTATCCTATCTGTCTTGTAGGTGATGGCTTATTATCTCGAACTAACCCATGTTGTGTTCTTAAAGCAACACTTCTGTAAAACACTAACAGGGAATCTTTAGATCACTTATAAGGAAATTACAAAATAAAATTAACAAGAGTAAAAACAGTTTGTGTAACAGCTACCCTGAATTTTTGGCTGAGTTATACATTATATCCCCTGTTTGAGATCCTAGTAATCTTGACAGAAAAAAAACAACAAAAAAACAAACTTTTGAACATAAATTTAAATGAACTAAAATCTGGCCTACTGTTTTCATAGTCATTCTCACATGTAGTAAGATGGGACACAGAGCCTCATCTCAGGTAAGGCAGGGCTCTTTATAAATCTTAAGTGTTTTAGTTCTAAAGCTGATCTTTGTATTTTTAATTATCATTTTACAAAGTTTACATAAATTGTTTGAGGTCACATGAACATTAGCTAACACCATATGATATCACATTTAAAACATGAATTAAAGAAAGGCTGAAAGTTTTTAACCTTTACATAGATTAGGCTCTCATTAACTTAAGAATACATTCAAATTGTTCCCCAATGTAAGAAGTAACAAAACTTTACATATCTTATTGATAACAGGTAAATAAATCCCCAATATATTTTTTACCATACAACTTCTGAACACCAGCTTGATATAATGCTCTTTCAAAGTTTCTACCTTACAGACTTGTATACCTGGAAAATATGAGCACATTAATAGCATCACAATTACATTGATGTTTCTACATTAACCAAGTTTAACTTTTAAAGAAATGGCAGTACAGTGCTCTAAAATAACAGTTCTTATTTAACCAGTTGTTTAATTTTTATGGTTGCTTGCTCTAGGAAAAAAATAAAACAATAAACACAATGTTATTGGTAAACTTATGTTTTAACAAATTTTTGTCTCTTTAACACATGACTGATTTTTACAATCTTATACAGACCTTAGTACAATCTTATACAGACCTTAGTAAATCAATCAGATATCTAACAAAAGTACTCATGAATGAGTAATCCCATATCAAATTTACTTTACTTATTTTATCAAAATATTAGACAAATGTATTGAACCGTGTAAACCATTTTTTTTGTTGAAGGAAAAGTCCTAGAACCAAGGCATATTAGACATTTTATAGACATTAATATTTTATGAGTTTTTTTGAACACCTAGAAAAACTTGTAAGCTTAAATTTTAAAGACATTTATTTTTATCTGTTTATCCAATTTAAATTGAACCATTTAAATCACATGAATTAAAGATCTTTGGATCCATTTTTTTAATTTGTTTTTATGAGCGCTCCTTATATATGTTAATTTATATATCATATATATGATATACGGACATATGTATATATAGACATACAACACATAACAAAAGTGTGCACACATAACAATAGTAAAGGCCTTAGTAGCTTTTCGCAGGTGAAATCTCCATTGCAATGTTTCAAAAACTCCACAGTTGGTCAAAGATAGGACTGATCAGAAAAACATTAACCTAGGTCTGTAGGGTCAAAATCATGAGCTCAAAAAAAAAAAAATACAGAATCTAAGGAAAAAAACAAGAGTCCTAGTAAAAATGACTGGCCAGTAATTAGTAAATACCATACAATTTACTTTTTTTTTCCTTAGGTCTCAGATCAGTCTCCTACTGAGCTTGCAGGCTTCTTTCATTTGCATTTCAACATAAGTCCTGGCTGAGGTCTGGAAGGAGCAGGGAAAAACTGCTATTCTGAGCAGACACCTCAGGCCTAAGGCATTTTAACTATAAGTCATAATTTTCAGGTTCGAATGTTGAAAATTATGATACAAGTTTAAGATACAATTCACAAAATTTAATATCTTTACATCTTGTTTTGTCAACAGATACCATACTATGATTTACTATCCTTGTCCAAATTAATGCACTGGTACACACAGTAGCATTTTCCCAGGCTACCCAATTCGAAATTGGTGAAAAAAAAAGACTGAATGATTAGGAAGTTACTTGCCAACTTGGAAGTAGAGTTCTTTAGTTTTCCATCCTAAGTATTTAAGTTCTCTGGCATGAATTATCTGAAATCATAAACTAAACAATTACCTAAACCCAACTTTTAACTGCAGCATTGTGCAATGCATCAAAAACCCATTCAGATACCACATTGTTACAATAAAACATCATCTTTTAGACACACATTTAGCCAAGATCATTCCCAAGAAACAATTTATAATATCAACACACTATTGCACATGTCTTAAAGGGTCAGAAACAAAGACACAGGACAGACACAGAGGAGCTCCAGACTATGGCTGGCAGACAGAAACCATTTAAAACAGAGCAGATAAGAGAAAAATCTCCTACACCAGTGGCACCATAGATGTCCCCACAAGGGGACCAGATGTTTTCACAGAGGGGCAACCTGAAATATAAAATCAAGGGTCTCCGTGGCGACTTTACTACATTAAGTGTCTCCTTTTTCTTTTTCTCTTTTCAAGAAGACAGAGGTGGCATAATCCTTACAGTACAGGGAAGGAAGGAGGGAATCCCCGAAGCAACAGAGCTTCGGCAGCTGCTGGGAGTCCCTCAGTCCCTCCTTTTACTTACAGGATTCCACCTCAAGCACACTCCATCTCTTAACATTTCAGTAGTCAGTTCTCAAAAAGTTCCGGGGGGGGGCGGTGGTATCAAAATTTGTAACTGAGAGTTCGATTCCTGACCTTAGAGCCAATTAATGCCAATTTAATAATGAGGACAGGGTTTTGAGAAAAAGAAAAAGGGAGTTTTATTGCTTTGCTAACAAAGGAGAAACACCAGGGACTCTGCCCTAAGGTTGTGACTCTCTTGATCTGGAGGGACAAGGGGTTTTAAAGGAGGTTAACTTGTTAACCTGGGAGATACTCAGTTCTTAGATCCCCAGCAGGCATTGCCCTCTGCAGTGGGTGTGCTCCAGGCAGCCAGCTAGGGGCTTCTCTCCTCCTGCTTAACAAAGGGGGGTAAAGTTCATCGCAGTTCCTTAAAACACAGTTTAAAACACAGTCCAAAGGGGTGTCAGGCTGATTTGCTTTATTACCCATTTTCACATCCAATATCCTTAAGTTTTTACCACAGAAATCACACAACAAAATGCACAAAAACAAACAAACAAAAAACATATAGAACACAGAACAAAACACAAGAAAACAGAAACCCGGCGCCGAAACAGAAAAACAGAAGAGCAATGCAACGTCTTGCCAAAGCTCCGGGGTAGGAGCGCGTGCGTGCCCGTCAGCACCTCTCTACCCTTCCAGAGGAATTCCCTACAGAACAGAACAGAAGACAGAACGATTTCTCGTTACTGTCCGGACAGGAGTATATGTGAGCCTCGCCAGGCCACCTCTCTGTCATCAGAAGAGATCTCCCTTAACCGGATACCAGATGTTATAAAGGCGCCACTTACCTATGGAGGCCTCCTCCCCAGGTGCTTGCTGATAGTTTAGTGCGGCAGTTCACTGCAGTGCTCTGGGACCGAAGGCTCACTCCGAGGCCTTGGAACGTCTCAAGTTGCGCACCCCCTAGAGTGGCTCTCCAGCCCGGAGCCCTGGAGCGAAGGCCGGCTTCAGAATTTCCAGCAGTCTGCTCTTGTGGTCTGGCCGGGCAGGGTCATCTCGCTGGGGAACTCCAAAATGTTAGACCAGTGTTACCGCTGTTGACCGGTGACGAGTTCTTGCTCCCCGATGTTGAAGAATAACACCAAAGAAGCACGCCGAGGCAAGGTCAGAGTAGAAATTAGAAATTTATTAAAGGACAGAAGAAAAGACTTCTCCCGGAGGAAGAAGGGGACCCAAAAGGTGGAATCCAGTTAGCGGGCAATGTGTTCCCCTTTTTATAGGTTTGGTGAAGGAATGTAGGTGGGAAGGGTTTGGGACAAAGGAGTAATCTGGTCATTTCCGAGTCAAGTTTGCTGTTCATTAACATTTCTTTGGGATGAGCTACCTCCAAATCTGTTGGGGGCTGTATCCTGGGCTTCATTAACATTTCTTTGGGATGGGCTGTCTTCAAGTCTGTTGGGGGATGTTCATTAACATTTCTTCCAGGTGGACTTTGGCCTAGGGCCTTTTCGGAACTTTATTAACACTCCATGAGTTGTCCTGTTTTCCCTGAGTCATTCCCAGCATGGCCTCCATTTTAGATTTCACTCGGTATTAGACCCGATTTACCTAACTACACTGACTACCTAACTTTAAATCTGGCTTCATTCCCCCCTCTAATTTGGGGAGCTCCTTACTGCTGTAAGGAATGGGGGCGAAGACCGTTCTGGCTTCTTCAGGCTGACAAAAGGGGCGATGTTGGGGCAAGCAGTTTGGAGTCCCCTTTTAAAAATCGGGTCTATCGAGTGGTCCATGATAGGCTGGAGGGCCATTTGAGTGATGGGCGGTCTATAAGAGAAACAAGAATTTATTAATATTGGAACCATATTAATGCAGCAATAAATACCACAGCACAGGAATATGCCAATAAGTATGATACCAAAGACAGAGACTAACAATGTTTTCCACCAGGAAGTACCAAGAACCAGAAGCTAAGATATTGTTTCCATGACAAAGTTGCTGAGGACATGACTTATATCTGAGCATGTAAATCTTTAAGGATATTTGTTACATTGTCAGAAATGTCAGGGATGTAAACACAACATTTAACTTTTAGGGTTACAGTTGTCCTTCCCTTAAGATATAGTTTAATAATTTAATATCATCTGATCTTGTAAAATCCTTTTACTAGTTTGACCTCTGTGTCTAATAGAGAAATCTTTAATTCTGTTACTTAGGGCTGGATACTCATATTAGCAAACACCAAGCCTGCCTGTGTAGGTTAGGAATATCTGTGGGCCTTAAACTAAAACTACTCTAATAGTCCCTTTGATAGTTATCAGGCATTTCTGTCTAAGAATTTCTTTTGTAGCCTTCAGTCTACTTATTTTTGGAAGTTACATTTAACTATTATTATCATTTAAAATGTCCAGGAATAGCTGTGTTTTGGCTCTTTAACTGTCTTTGCTAAGTGTTTAAGATGAAGTAAGTCAAACTGACTTTTGTTACTACCTATTTAATAGTCAGCTGAATCTCTCCTGGGAGTCCTCGGGAACTTCATAGCAGCTTTTTAGTTCTGCTAGTGCCATTTGCGCTAGGATGGGTCCAGGCCTTGCTTGACCATGTGGCTTCCCTCGGAAGCATCAGGGATGTCTCCCTCTCTGATGACCCTCCTCTTCACAGCAAATGCACTGATTGGCTTCTGTCCTCCACTGGTCTCATTAATCTCCCTAATCAGGAGGTTATGTGGCCTAGAGTTGCAGAGCTCTTTTTCCTTTTTTTTTCCTCTATATCTCTATTGTAGAAAACCAAAGTAGCAATTTGGAGGATGTTATCTAGAGATTGATCAGGGCCATATGCCAATTTTTGTAATTTCCTCCGGATGTCTGGGGCTGACTGAGTGATAAATTTGTCCTTTAAAAGTAGTTGGCCCTCTGTGGATTCAGGATCCACGGTGGTATGTTTTCTTATTGCCTCTTTGAGTTTCTCCATGAAAAGAGCAGGGCTTTCCTGGGGGCCCTGAATAATTTCTGAAATATTAGAATAGTTAATGGGCCTTTGTTTGATTCTCCTAAGGGCTTCAAGGATCAATACCTGAAAATATCTAATTTTCCAAGCGTCTTGCTCATCATTTGGGTCCCACTCAGGATCACTTCTGGGAACTGCCTGTGCTCCAGTTGGGTAATTAGGTCTTATGGCAGATACCATGGCTAAGTCTACTTTACACTGTTGGCATAATTTAGGATTTTCCCTTAGAGCAAAGAAAACCTGAACATATGGCACCTCACACCATTTTTTTTTCTTTTTGCAAAATTTATCAAGTTGTAAAATAGTATTAAAATTGATACTTCCCTCTGGTGGCCAGGTTTTTCCATCAGGGAGTTTGTATTGAGGCCAGACCTGGCGGCAGAAGAAAATGAGGCGCTTTTTCTTGAGTGTTTGAGGGTCAAATTTATCCCAATTTTTCAATACGCAGGCAAGTGGCGTACCTGACGTATTAGAGAGTGAGGCTCCCATCTGAGTGTGGAGAGAAAAAAACAGAACTCAGGCGCCCGCGCCGGAGAAAACTGTTGATCTCCCTAATACTTGAGCCTCCTAAACGGTCCAGAAAACCCGTCTCTCACCTGGCTTTGCCAAGGGGTTTCTGGTCCCCTTTAGCAAAGTGCTAGGGTCTCAGTTTTGCCCTGTGCCAGAGACCCTGGGAGGATTCAGACTTAAGGGCCTTACTGCTTTCCTCCCGACCACTAAAATCCTTTGTGTGCTCTTTTGTCATCCTTGCTCTGTAGACTAGCAGATTACCGGAGGAGTTGATTCTAAAAAAATGCCTCTCTTGGTAGCTTAAGGAACACAGCTCATTTTAAACATTGGGCGGTAAAACAGACTAGTGATAGTTACCTATGCACCTTAGGGAACCTGGGCAGATCTTACTAATTATCCTATGCCTTTCTCTCAGCCTTACAACCTGAATTGCTAACGTCTCTGACCCATGAAGGAAGGGGAGCATCCAGGAGGGATTGGATGCGGGGTTGGGAGTGTTGCATGGCCCATACGGAGGCAAATGTGATTGGGGCTTTCCCTCAATGCCGTTCATCTACCGATCACCTTAGATACCCCTGGGGGCTGTCGGAAGGGGGCTCAAGAGAAAGGAACCTTAAGAATTCGTCTGAGAGTAGCCCAGACCGGAATTCCTCAGTTGTTCCAAACTCCTTCCTCCACCTCCACGCATCCGAGGCAGATCGGGATTCCGGACACTGTGTACTCACGCCAATTGCTCTCCAGGCCCAGACAGAAAAGTTGGAAGCGGCTTTGGCAGAACCCAACATGCCTGCTCTGTACCGAACAGGTGATTGAGAGCTGCCTAGGCCGAGAAACCTCTCACCCGAGTCTTGTAGAGTGGCGGCTGCACTAG